>NC_090923.1:1345577028-1345890639 GCF_040938575.1 Ambystoma mexicanum
CTGGGCGCTGCTCGTCGATCAGGGATCGGCTGTGAACAGATCTGCAAAGGAGTCTCTCATCACTTCTACAGGGGCGCCCCGAACACCTCTCGATCCCAGCTCGACGGCTTCATCCTCGACTCTTTTTTGCCTTCTTCAAATTCAACATATAAGATGGAGCAAAAAGGGGGAGGGTCCCTATTCGGGTGCCATTTTTGCTAGGCCATAAAAACCCTGCATATGGAAACTAAGGCACAATAACCATATACTAGTGAAACGACAGACACGAGGTTCAATTTCCAAACAAGTCTGGTTTATTTCAAAGTATGCTCAGTCGGCCGACTGGGGTCTAATGTCTCACAACGTGTGTACCCAGACCTTGTGAGCTGCAAGAGAGTGAGCAACGCTCAAGCAACAATATATATACATAGCATGTAATCTTTGATGGCAATTCAGACCGCCCATAATGTATCTTTTTAGGCTAGAGTTCGATGATTGACAATTATGACACGTTATGACAAGTCCCTATTCAGTCTAAGTATACTTATTCTAGCAACAGTAGCAGAGACAGGTTTTTTGTTATGGAGAATATAAAGCTCTTAGTTCAGCAAGGATATCATGTTCGTAGGAGAGATACATTCCTTAGCAAATTATCTATGTGTTTCTATTCATGAACTAAGGGTCAGACAGTTCTGAGACAGAAAATACCAGTCTCCGCGAAGGAGTACCGCTATAAGAATATAATTCATGCTTTAACTGCCTATTGCTACAGCGTTTGTAAGACAGGCCGGCACCTGGACCGCTGATTAGATGCAGTTTCTGCTCGCCTCCAAGGACTTTGTGAGGGAGGAAAACAATATTTCGGTATCGTCTGGCATTCTTGTCTGGGTTGATCCTTCAACATGCAGGCCTTGGCCTTGCACCGTGCATGAGTTTGAAACATAGAATATATTTTGCAAAGCGTCTTTTTACAGAAAGGAAAAAAGCAAATGGTGGATATTTCACAAAATGGACGTCCTTTGGTTACATTGAGGATTCTGTGTTTGCGATGTTTGTTACATGATGCGATTAGTTTCTGGCCAACATAATATACATGCTATACATACTATAGGGTCGTTTCTGGTCTAACAAGGGCCCATCCCCCCGCTCCTGTGACTTTTGATGGGGGCTCATATCGCCACTGCCTCAATCCTACTAATACGTGTCCTCCCCCTCTATCAGGCTCAAACCTAGTAACTTTAGGGAGACCGCGTGGGCACACTGTTGACAGTAGCACCCACAGCATTATGAAAAGTGATCCTAGTTCCTCTGTGGTCATGATGAATGCCCACAGATTAATGGAATATAAGTGGGAAGATACAGAATCCATGAAAAATAAATCTATACATTGAATTTGCAGTAAAAAAAGGTGTGCCTTTAAATAATAAGAGAAGATATTCGGGGTCATCATGACTTTAGTGGTAACCCTAAATGCGGTGATAACGCTATTACCGCTGCATTTAAGGGTCTGCCAAATCACGGGTTTGGCAGGATTTACCCCCAGCTATGAGCTGGGGGTAAATCACCGCGAATTTGCTGATTTTTGATGCAATTACCACACAGTAATACCCCCAACGGGAGTCGCACCGAAAATTCCCCATTGGAAGAGAATGTTGGTGTCAACCAGCAGCCGATAGTGATTGAGGGCCATGCCTGTAAATCAGTGAGATGGGCGGATGCTTTGATACGATCGAACAATCAGTCCATTTACACTTCTATTCTGGATAATCTTGTAACCATGAACAAATTGGGACTACGGATGCGGACATTTTAGTGGAGTTTGAGAAACTCAAGATGAGTAGTTTACCACACGTGTCTGCCCCTGCTCATCTGATCATATGGAAGCATTTAGTTGTTGCTGGATGGTATGACGAAGTCAGAAGAGCTACCTAAAGAGAAATTGAAAACTGCATACACTCTCCCCTGGGTGTAGATAGGCTCGGCTACGCCCCCTAAGAATACAAGAAGTTAATTGCAGACAAAAAAAGGAGTTTGCTGTTGAGAAATTGGGAGCTCTTCACAATGCCCTGCACAAGGGGAATATTGTGAAATTCTGCAAAATGGTCCCCGATAGGGAGTTAAAACTGAACAAACTTGGAACTGCTGTATTAACGAGGAATACTGGTGGTTCCACTTCTCTGCATTTTGCTGCTCCCTTGATCCAGCCAATCCCTCAATCTGCCTGCGTGGCCAGCGCATCCTGTTCCCATCATTACAGTAAAAGACGCAGAAGAATGAATTGGCTCTACCAAGAACAAAAAGGCCACTGGCCCTGCTTTGATCCCGGCAGACCTCTCCAAAGATATGGCTTCTATTTGGGCGCTGACCTTGTGTAAACTTTTCAGTGCTATTCTACTTCAGGAGAGGTTTCCAGAATCCTGGTGCGAAGCGATTATAGTTCCTATCTATAAGAAATGAGGAAGAGCCAGCCCAGCCAGTTACAGACCAATTTCCCTCCTAGACAACTCCGGCAAATTATTTGCTAAAATTATGTTAAATATTTGCAAGTATAGGTGGGTGAAAATTGCTTGATTACCAAGCAAGAGGCACGGTGGACCAATGTTTTATGTTGTTCTTGTTAATTCAAAAGTACACTGTTTTAATGATAATGAATGAGTATCTAAATGCTGAAGGTAATCCAGGCGCCCTACCGGCCATAAAAGCCCTTGCTAACACCACCGGCGTTCCTGGAGGCGGTAACCACAGCAAATCCCCTCATGGAGTCCTATAGGACTCCTATAGGACTCCATGAATGGGGGTCAACACCGCTCCTCCCGCACCCATAATCCGGTGGCAATGCTGCCGGACCGGATGCCGGAAAAACTATCCACATTTGCTGGTATCCTGGCGGCTCTACCGACAGGATACCAGCAGGGTCAGAATGCGGCCGATTGATAGGTCTTTTACACTCTGGGATTGCCAACCTATGAATATACAGCATGAACTACAGAAGCTCATGAAAGAGACACTGGGAACCAGGATCACTAGTTTCTACTAACTTGTTTCCAGTTGGTGGCAAAATCAGACTTGTTGCAAATAGGAAAAACCCTGAAATAAAGCACTGAGACAAATGGCTAAAAGGAGGGTGCCAGAAGATATCGATTTTGGCAAGGTTTAGTTTTTAGTCTTAGTGGCAGGGTCAGACAGATATAGGTTTTGGACTGAGGACATTCTTCTTTGGATTTTGATGACAGACTAGCACCCTTAGTTAGTTTGGTTAGGTAGAGAACATTCCCATAGCAACTGGGGTCGAGTTTGGCCTTTTTCTTATTAGTTAAATAAACAAGTTCAAAATGTCCATAGTGAGTCTGACTTCTGCCCCACCACAATATTCAGGTTAAGGTGAATAAATTGTCTGCCTAAATAGAAGGGAAGGTCTGTCATTTTGAGAAAACCTGAGTACCATGTCCTCCAAGCCCAATCAGGGACAATCAGAATCATGTGGTCCTGAATCTCTGTAACCTCTTGAGAAATGTTTTTTTTTACATTTGTTGTTGGTTACAAGTAACCTTTAACAAAGTCTAAGACAAAAGCGAAAAAAAAAAATATTTACATCAAAAACAACTATTTAACACAATTAATAAAACATCATACATTAAAAAAGAATTCAAAATATTACTGAACATAAAAAACATTCTAAAAATAATCTCAATTATCAAAAAATTGCTAAAATGATTCGAAACAAATTCCATTCTTCAGTTTTAAGGTTTTTACAAAATCTACAACGGCAATTACATCCGATGTGGAATTACCAGATAGATATCTCTTCCAAAAATGGTCAATATCAATATGAGCTAATACATGAAAAAATGTCTAAAATGCTTAATCCGATTACCATAACGAACTGGACAAGTTAGGAAAAGGTGTTTCAAAGTTTCAATTTAATTTGAGTTGCCACAAAACCTACACCGGGCCTGATCTAATTCAATCCGTTTATGCTTCGCCATCATTTGTTTTGTGGGTAGTATATTCCACCTAAAACACATAAAAACATTACTCACATATTGATTTGGGTGTCAGGCTCAAAAAGCGCAAGTACCCCAAATTCTTTATGATCGAAGGATAAGTCATTAAGGGAGCGATAGCTATGCAGATCTTCCAATGTCATCCTCCAATACCAAGTGTATAACAAAGTTTTGACATAGACAAACCTTACAAATACGTGTTCTCGAGAACACTCACTAGCAATCAAAAAAGAATTGCATAATAGGCTAAAAGACTTGACAGGATTGTCCACTATATCATTCATAATGCTTAACAGGTCTTCATACAATGTACCAACCATAGGTTTCAAAATGTTCCTTAAAAAAAATCAAACAATTCCACATTGCACGGCTTTTAAGAGAGCATATACCCAATTAATACCTAATGGCCAGCAGGGGAAAGGAATTAGGGAGTTTTAAGATCCTCCTCCGAATTAAAGCTTCCATGCGTGTCAAATACTCAGGAAACCGAGGCTCTAATAAATCAGACCCATACACTAGCTTTGGAACAATCTTTCCTTCATAATAGTTCATGGCCGGCCGAATAGAGAACTTTCAAAATTTGCCATTCATTTTGTTGATTTGGTTCGCCAAGCAAACTGTTTTTACACGTAACCAATCTTGTGTCCTAGTAACATGCGGTTTATCAAAAACTGAAAAGCCCAAGTAGACAAAAAGGTGAACCCTTTCCAATTTTTCTTTACCATTCCTCCACTGGAATTTTGACCTATTGTTTCCAGCTGTAAACTGCATGATGTTAGTTTTTTTTAATTGACTGATGAACCATTTTGCTCGGCATAACCAAAGAAAGCGTTGATTAGTCTATGCAGGCCTATCAGTGTCAAATGAAATATCAAAAAGTCGTCAGCATATGACAGCCACTTCATTTTGAAATAAATGTACCCAATTTGGGAGAAACAAAGGCTGCACTTTCCAAAGCCCCTCCCAAGTCATAAACATATAAATTGAATAGACAGGGAGCTAACACGCACCCCTGACAAGCACCAGTATGTGTAAAGGTTTTTCTTGAGAGGGACCCTAGATGGTCAAGTCTAACACTGTAGAGGCCAATAATTAATTGTAGAAATCCAGATGGGAATACCCCAACTTGAGAGCTTGGACCAAAGAAGATTTCTGTTAACTTTATCAAAATCTGCTGAGAAGTATATGGTCACTAAGTATTTTCCTATTCCAGCCCAGTTTTTGAATTGATTGTAAAATAAAACATCCAGATTAGTACCGTGGTTAGGGTGAAACCTGTCTGCCATTTTTGGCTTCGACTAGTTTCAAAGGCCCAATTCTCAAAGTGCAGTAAAAGCAAGGCCGAGAAAACTTTTCTATCCGCATCTAAAACAGAAATTGGTCTATAATTGTTTTGAGTCAGTACAGTCCTCCATTTGATAAATGAGGACAACAAATGCAGTTTGCCAAGAAGCAGGCATAATTTCGGTCACTGTAATTTGTTAGAAAAATATAGTAAGAATTAATGCCCAAATGCCTGGGTTATCCTTAAACAGGAGATTGCGGATCCCATTCAGGCCAGGAGCCCTTGAACTACTTATACATAACAAAATCATATGTATGATTTAAGAGTCAATTTCAAGAACACTGGCCACCAGGGGACGCAGATGGAAGCTGCCTAGGCTTGCATCTCTGTCATCCGGACCCCGACAAAGTGAGTGTGCCTCCACTCTGCTACAAGCCTCCACCCCCCCTGTGAGGTGTGTTTTGGGATCCCGATCAGGGGGCCCCCCGAGACGTACCTGGCTCCAAAAACAGAGCGAATCGTCTGCAAATAGCCGGGGAACGGCTGCTCCTCAGGTGGCCGGGAAAAGTGAAAGTGTGGTCCCCATCACGTGGGACCACGGGAAGAGGCCACAGACGGTCGGAGCAGTGGCCAACGCTTGAGGCCCTGTTCTCCCGCCATTCTTGCTGCCCGCCCCAAGAAGACAACAATGTAGATGGCGAGGCATTTGGAGGATGGCGTCTCTGTGTGGTGGGGCCTGTGCTGAGGGAGGCGGCCTGGGAGGCGGGTGGACCGGAGGACTGCGCAGTGCAGGCACAGCAGCCACCAGGTAGCAGCCAGCCAGCAGCGGCTCTTCTGTGGGGGCAGTGGCCTGATTGGAAGTGTGCAAGGGCTCAGGAGGGGCCAAATCTGGAGCACCTGAGCTCCACCATAGACATTTTGGCACGATGGGGAAGGTCCTGAGGAACTGTGATTGGGGTGGCAGGACCACAGCACACCCATAACGTACAGGAGGTGTGGGCCCCCAGTCTTGGGGCATTTGCCCGCCTCCCCACACACTGAGAGATTGTTGAGGGTCTATGGGGGAATCTAGCCAGAGGTCCCCTCAACGCTCCAGAGCGACCTTGTTGGAACGGGAGATAAACCACAAGCATTAGTTGAGTGATCCCCCCAGGGCAGCGGGGCCAAACAGTGGAGGATGTGCCTGGCCCCCTACTGGAATTCCGTGCAGAAGGTGTGGGCCCCCGATTCAGGGGCGTGTGCCCGCCTTGCTGTCTGTGGGGGATACCCCCTCATCCCTTTCCTGCTCTTTTAGAGTGAAGTTTGGACCTGGCAAGTCGCATAAAGGAGGGATTTGCACTAGTGCTGGTGGCGAGGGGTTACTGGACATTCCTGTGTCTCCAATCTGGTGCAACAGTATATGGAACTTACGGCCAAGCTTGCTGAATTTGCATACTCGGGCAGGCCAGATCTTACGGGGCACACTGCAGTGAACGGCATGGCGTCGGAAGGTGAAGGCTCGTTGGCCACTAAGAACGATGCAGCATCCCTGATGGATGAGATACAAGGTATGAGGGCCAACATAGGGGAGAAAGTGGACAAGATCAATGTGTGGCTCGACAAAATGGAGGAGAGACTACAGATAGAAGAATATAATCAATCCTCCCTTGACACCCTCGAGACTCAAATGGACGTGGGAATGGGCGAAATTGAAAGGAGGGAGGCAGAGATGGTCCTTAAGATGGATGACTTTCAGAACCACGAAGGGAGAAACAACCTTAGTTTTTTTGGAGTACCGGAGATGGAAGGAGAAATGGAAAGGGACCTCAGGAGGAAGATTCATGACATCACGAAACTTGTGTTCGAAGATGACTCGATAGACGAGTTGAGAATTGAAAGAGTGCACAGAGCCGACGGCACGGGCAGAGGCCCTCGATCAGTCCTTGCTCAAAATACTGGAGAAGGCAAGGGCCAAGGTCCACAGTGACCATTGGATCAGCGAGAATCACCATCTTTCAGGACCTGTCCACCTTCACTCTCGAAAAGAGAAGAATGTGCTTGCCTCTGACTAAGTGGTTGATGGAAAAATTAGTCAGGTACAGATGTGGGTTCCCGTTCTCTAGCTTGTTTGAATTGGACGGCTGAAAATACAGGATGGCGATGGAGGAAGAGATTGAGCTGCTGGGAGGGGATGAGTCGACCCCCGGAACCAAAGGAGACACCGATGGGAACAGACAATGGCATATTAATGGACCCAAAAGGAGACGTATCCCCGGTTTAAGGAAATGTATTAAGTTAATTACCTCGAGAGGAGAGGGTAATGTTTCGGAGGAGGGTGAACTCCCCGGGGGGAGAGGCGGAGTCTGAATTTGCAGGAGAATGTTTGTTGCCAGTTTGTTGTTCACAAGGGTCGGGTGGGTGACTAGGGCAGGGTAAGGAGGCTTAGTTGGAATTTCTATCCATGGGGTTTTTCTCTTTTTGTTTTTTGAAGTTCAGGGGGAGAAGTGGCGGTACCAATAAAGGAGGTGATAGGAGCAGGGGCCCAGGTTGCAGGCTCGACTGGTTGTTCAGCACACGACTGGTAAGAGAAACTGGAAGGTGCCAGATGCCTGGGGAGGGAGGGGAAGGGAAGAAGGGGAGTGAGGGGGATGTTTGGGAACCTACGAATTGGTAGTGGCAATGCTCGCTTGCACATTTGGACTCTGAGGCGCAAGGATGGTTTTGATGTGGGAGGTTCCCATGACTTACTCGACTGAAAGAAACAGGGGGGAAAATCTGCGGGTGTTAGGGAGAATTCTCATTCTATGGCTAATTTCCCCTCACCTAGTGAGTCCCCCAGCAGCTTTGCTGGATTTCTGGAGTTTACATTTTCCACTTGGTAAGAGTGTGAGCCTTTTTCCCACTCTTACATGTGTTTTGCCATGTGTATTTCTACTGTTTGTGTGATCTTGGGCTCTGGAGCACACTACTCCATGAGGCCCACTTTTGTGAGTGTTACACAGCACCTTCAGTGCAGTGACACCGGGTTGTCTTTTAGGCTTCCCACTGACTCCATTTTTCTGGGGCTGACTACTGTCCCCCAGAAACATGTAAAGTTGCCATTGACTTTATATAGTCACTTTAAAACTACAGACCCAGTACACCCCATCTTACATGGAGTATTGGAAAGGGTTAATTCCTACCCCTTTTTGTCTGTGCCTTTCTGAGCTTTGTTTTGCTCTTTTAACATTTAGACTTGGCTGGTGGCAGTGGTATCTATCCTTACTTTTCTACCGCGATTATACTACATAAACGTGGTATTGTTCCAGGCTATTTGGGTAGCCTCGAACTTAAACCCGCTTGCCCAAATACTTTTTATTTCGGCTATGGTTGGGTTTAGTTGCCATTCGTTTTTGTTAAAGTCCTTCTTGTGTTTTACTTTGCGCGGCAAACCAGGTTTGCCTTCTTTGTCAGAGTCGCCATATAAACTGCAAGGAACCGAAGAGAAGCAGAGAAGAAGACGGCTGCTGCAACTCCGAGTCCCGGTGAAGCCCTGCTGCAGTCCTGAGCTATCTACCTTTCAACGATCAGAGAAGATCCAGTCCTGAGTCTTCTTCCCTTGAGCCTGGTGGGGTCAGCCAGCTCATCTTCCACAGCAAGAGGATTTTCTTCGTGGTTCAAATCGCTGCACACTGCTTTAGTGGTCCGGATAGCCACCTGAAGAGCCTCTCCTGTTCTAAAGGAGCGCACCTTTTATTCACTGTTGCTGCTGCTGGCCTCATCCCTGGGTAGTGCAGATCACTCCACACATCCTCCTTCTTGTCCCCGTGACTGAAGCTCCAAGAACCGTGAGTCTGCAGGAAACTACAAGTAACAACTGCCGTGGCACCAGCTTCTTCAAAGAATAAGGTACTGTGTCAGACTTCGAGGAACTAGGGTGAACCCGTTCCTTCTCACTAAAGGCTTGCCCTTTTCTTCCTTCCCTCTTATAACTTTTGCTTCCTCTTTTGACACTATCCAAGTACTCCTGGCAACCTTGAATCGTGAACTATCTGACTGTGTGATCCTCGACAACAGGAACCCTGTTCCACTTGATTCTGGCGCAGGCCTATTGACTTTTATCTCCTTGTTAGAAAGTGTTCTCTGATTCTGTCTGCCTTGACAAAAGTATTGCCTATGATTTTTATCGCCAACTCTCTTGTGTTAACTCAGGTGCTAAGTGTGTTTTAACTCCAGTAACATTTCTTCCCGCGGGTACGCGTATCTTTAGTAAGGCCGAACTGTCATTATTGTCAAAAAGTGATTGCATATGTATTCCCAGTAACGCCTCCTGTTTCATAACACCGGTCTGTCAAATCCTAAGGTACTTACCTTGAGTTGTTCTGCGCAAGGGGAAATGGTTGTGTGTAGTGTATTTGAAGTGTGGTTTCAATTTAATAGAAGTGAAGTGTTTTGTGAACAGATGGTATAAAATAAATGTACTTTTACTTTTTAACCAAAAACCTTCAGTCAGTGCTTGCTTGAGTCACAGTAATTGTGGTCCCTTTGTGTAATCTCCACTACTGCTCATTTGCTCTTGAGATAAGTCTGGCTGCTCCGCTACTGCTACCACTTTAACAGTGTAGTACGGGCTTGTACCAAAGGTGAACTTGTATTACCACTTGTAGTC
Source organism: Ambystoma mexicanum (assembly GCF_040938575.1). NCBI lineage: Eukaryota > Metazoa > Chordata > Amphibia > Caudata > Ambystomatidae > Ambystoma > Ambystoma mexicanum. The sequence goes on from NC_090923.1 coordinate 1,345,586,924, forward strand.
GTAATTGTGTGTAGTGGTCCCTAAGGGCACTGCACAGGATTCTGCCTAACACTGCTGTACAGCGGTGGGATTTTTAAGTATAGTGATTACACGTAGAGTGCTGCTATTACCTTGGTTCAACTAATCACAAGGCTAAACACCACTAATTCTGTTAACTGAAAAATCATTTCAAGTATGGAAAGCTACAGTGAAGAGAATCTCTTAAACTACACTGCTGAGGTTTTGACAACCATGTGTAGAGACAAGAACCTCTCTGGTAAAGGGAAGAAATCTGAACTGGTTGCTAAGTTATTGGTTAAACACAGTCTGGAGAGTGGTCAGAAGGGCCTACCGCTCCAGCAAATGTGGATAATGATGTGTCTGATTCTGAGAGTATTGGACTAGAGGAAGTAGAAGAGTCCTTGTTAGGAAACCCTACACTCCCTTACCTGCTCAGAAAGCACTACCTCTGTCCACAGGGACCCACACAGGTCCTACACTCACTCCTGAATATATTGCCCTTGAGAAAATGAGACTTGAATTGGAAGTGAAACGTATTGAGGCACACATTGCCATGAAACATCAAGAGTTAAGGCTAAGGGAAATGGAGATGGCTCATGCTTTAGAGATGAAGAAATTGTCTTTGGAAAATGCTTCTCTCCCAGAATCTACTAGGTCTTCCAGCCCTAAGAGACCCTGTATGCCAAAGGAAATGATTGGTATGTATGAGACTAAACTTGATGTTTTGGATTGGTTAGCTATGTTTGAGTATAATCATGGGATTCAGGGTATCACAGGGAATCAGCTGATTCCCTGGCTTTTCACTAGGCTCCCCCCTGTTGCATCTGATGTGGAAATGGAGTTGGGGGAGGTGGATAAGAAGGATTATGAATGTGTGAAGCTAGCTTTAATAGCTAGATTTGGGAAGACCCCTTCCCAGTACCTTAAGAGGTTTAGGACCCTCAAAAAGCATGATGGTACCCCTTGGGCTACCTGGGTGTGTGAATGTTTGAAGAACTTAGATGGTTGGGTTAAGGGTTACAAAGTGAACACTTATGAAGGTTTGAGGAATCTTGTGATGTTGGAGTCAATCTATGATGCCTGCTCTCCTGAGCTTAGACAGCACATGGCTGATTCAAAGGAGATGCATCCTAAGAAGTTAGCTAAGGCTGCTCACTTGTGGGTTGCCAACAGGGCTACTCACAAGGATTCTGGGGCAACTCAGAAAAAGGATGAGGGAAAGCGGTCAAAGAAAGACACCAAAGACAATTCCAATAATTCCAATCCAAAATAGGGCCCCAAACATAACGAGGGTAGGCCACAAGGGAAATCGAATCAAGCTAGTGTACCATCTGGTCCCAAACCAGATCGAGGTCAGAACAAACCCCAATTCATTAAAGCATTTGGAAAATGTTTTGCTTGTGGGTCAAATGACAATGTGTAAGGGGATCCCAGATGTAAGGGTAAACCTTCAGGGGTCCACACTGTCTCCTTAGCCTTCTCCCAGGTGGATGAAGTACCTATAGCCAGTGGAAACTTTCAGTTACTAGCTGATGAGCCCATGAGAGTCTAAGCTAGTGTTTCTTTAGTGTCCTTGGGTCTTTGGGAACAACAGAACTTAGATGTCTATAACTCAATCCCAGATAATACAAAAGAGTATTATAAAGATAGTGTTCTTGTGAATGGTCAGGAGACCCCTGCCATCAGAGACACTGGAGCCAGCATAACTGTGTTTGATGAATGTGTTTTCAAGGTAGAGGATGTTGCTAAGGCACCCAAACACCTAACCAAGTTAGCTGGAGGCCCTGTGCAAATGGTTCCCTAGTTACCAGCTCTCATCTAGAGCAATGACATGACTGTCAGAATACCTGTAAGTGTGCAAAGTGACGTGCCTGGGAGAGTCCTGTTGCGTAATGACCTTAAAACTCTTGGAGTTGTGTCTGATACCCCCAGGCCTCCCAGCAAAAGGAAGCAGTCACTCACAAGGTCTGCTAGGGAGAGAACATTGAGAGGCTCTCCTGGGGACTTGATAGAAGAAGCTATCACCCCAAGTCCACAAGACTTACTTACTGCTATTGCAGGACAGAAAGAGACAAAGGGGAAACCCAAGACTGCCAGCAAGACACCAGCAAGCACCCCTGTGCCCAGAAGGACATCAACACGACTGTCCAAAGTCACACCTGTGACTGCTCCACCAGCTGAGGATGAGTGTGAGGTTTAACCCTGTATGGTTCAACTAGATACTGAGGAATCAGATCTAGAAGAAGACCTTACTCTGGTTGGAGATCTTGACCCTGTTGAACATCCTGAGCTGCAGTCTTTCCTGGCAGAAGGGGGGCCCAACAGGGCAGACTTCAGCAGAGGACAGAGGGAGTGTCCTACTCTTGAAGGTCTTGGCCTACAGACAGCTTCCCAGCTCAATGGGACAGAGCCTGGAAAGTATAGGTTGCACTGGGAAGGTGGCCTCTTCTACAGTGAACCAACTGAGTCAACTCCTGGAGACTGCAAAAGACTTGTAGTACCTCTAGTGAACCAACTCCAGTTCCTACAGTTAGCCCACGAGATACCTTTGGCTGGTCACTGAAGTTTTAAGAAGACCAAGGGAAGGCTCTCTCTCTACTTCTACTGGCCTAAAATGGGCTCAGAAGTAGATAAATTCTTTAGGAGCTGTCACACTTGCCAAAGCTCTGGCAAGAGTGGAGCCAAGAATGTGGCACCCTTGGTGCCTCTCCCAGTGGTGGGAGATACTTTTGAGAGGGTAGGGATTGACATTGTTGGTCCTCTTGATCCTTCACATCCTCAGGTAACAGGTTTATCCTGGTTGTAGTAGACCATGCTACTAGGTATCCTGAAGCAATGCCTATGAGAACTGTTACGGCTCAGGCTGTGGCTTAGGCCCTACTTGGTATTTTTACCAGAGTAGGTTTTCCTAAGGAGGTGATATCTGACAGGGGATCCAATTTTATGACCCACTACATGCAAGCTTGTGGAGTCATCACCTGGGTTAGTGGAGAGGTTTAACCTTTGCTTTGGTGTGCCGCCAATGATCTTTGTCTGAATGCCAGCAAGACGGAGATCCTCCTCATCGGCACACCATCTCCATCCTTTTCCTTCACTCTCTGGCCGGCCTCCCTTGGCCCTCCTCCTACCCCTACCTGCGAGGCTAAGAACCTTGGTGTCATCTTTGACTCCACACTTTCCTTCTCGGCCCATATCTCTGATGTCTCTAAAAAGTCAAACTTCTGACTGCACCTCCTCAGAGGTATTCTGCCTTTCCTCTCCTTCCCCCAGAAGCTCATGGTATCCCAAGCTCTGGTTCTCTCTAGCTTGGACTATTGTAACAGCCTCTTTCTAAATCTACCTGCCTCTACTCTCTGCTCCTCTACCACTTATCCAGAACAGGACTGCAAGACTTGTCCTTGGCCTCAAGCCCTGGGATCGTATCTCTCCAGCTTTTAAATCTCTCCATTGGCTCCCAGTGGATACAAGGATTACATTCAAAACCCTCTGCATTGTCCACAAGGCTTTCTGGGGCCTGGGTCCAAAATACCTTCAGCTATCATTCCGCAAATACCTCCCCTCTCGAGCTCTTCGCTCCTCTACCTCTAACTCCCTCAGGGTCAGTTGTTTTTCAAAGATACGAGCTGGGGGTAGATCTCTATCTTCGGCTGGGGTCTCCCTCTGGAACAGCCTCCCTGCCACTCTAAAACTTGAGGAGAACCATCTCCGGTTCCGGAAGCACCTCAAAACCTTTCTCTTTGCTTCTGTCTTTGCTCCCCTTCTCCCCTGCTGATTTGCTCTCTTGGCACTGTGCACATGGCCACACTCTGTCCCCTGGGCCCAGGTACCTGCTCACCCTGCCACCTTCCTGCACAGCCTCCTGGCCACCCCTTGCACTGGGGACTGTATCTGTACCCAAACAGCCCCCCCACATTTTTCTTCTTTTTCTGCACTAATTCAGACTTACCCAGTCTGCTGCCTTAAACACAGCACTTGCCACTTGCTGGCTGCACTACCACAGTTTGTCTCAATTTTCTATTTATTTTATCTATCGGCGCTCCTCGGCTTCTGCACTTTCCACTCTCCCCCTTCCATGCACTTTTTCTTTTTTCTCTTTCCCATGCACTTGCGCGTTCTCAATGTCACTGGGCCTAGTAAGATCGTTTTTATGTTGGGCTGTGTTCTCCCTTGTTCCCCTCCCTTGCCTAGTCGCGCTCTGAAACACTTGTGTACGAGCGCGATACAAATAAAATATCATATCATATCATAACTATGAAGAGCATGATAGGTGCTTTAGAAGAACCCCTTAAAAGAAAGTGGGACCTTCTACTGCCATGCCTTCTCTTTGCATATAGAGAAGTCCCACAGGAGGGAGTAGGTTACAGTCCCTTTGAACTTCTCTATGGCCATTCAGTCAGAGGTCCATTGGCCCTGATTAAGGAGTGGTTGGAGAGTGCTCCTTCCCCCAAACCAGTCAGAGTGACTGACTATGTGATAGGTCTCCAGAGGAGAATGTCACACATGATGGCAGAAACAAGTGATAACTTGAGCTGGTCAAGCTCTGGTCAAGCATTGGCATGACCAGAAGGCTAACATGGTTGAGTTTACTCCAGACCAGCTTGTTCTTGTTATGGTGCCCACAAGGCAGAGGGCCTTGCAGGACAAATGGATAGGACCCTTCAAAGTTGTGGGTAAACCTGGAGAGGTGAACTATCTGGTGGACTTAGGCAATCCTAAGGAGGCTCCTAGAGCCTTTCACACCAACTGTTTGAAGGCTTATGTCTCTAGACCTGAAATGGGAGATTTGCTTCTAGCTTCAGCTCAGAAGGAGGAGGAGAGTGAACCTCTGCCTGACCTCCTCGGAGGCTTCCCTTTAGATGAGCAGGTGGAAGGAGTTACTCTCTCTTCCAGTCTAACATCTGACCAGCAGGATGAGTGCAAATTACTGTTAAATCAGTTTGCCTCCCTGTTCTCACTTTCACCAGGCTTGACCCCTTGGGGCCAGCATGATATCCTCACTGGTGACTGTTTGCCTGTGAAAAGCAGGGGGTACAGAATGTCAGACAATGTAAGAACCCATATAAGGAATGAGGTCAACAAAATGCTTGATCTCGGGGTTACAGAGCCCTCTACTAGTCATGGTCTAGCCCAGTTGTGCTTGTACCAAAGGCAGGATCCAAGGAGTTGAGATTCTGCATGGACTATAGAGCTCTAGATGCAGTCACCAAGACTGAAGCCCATCCTTTGCCTAGGACAGATGAGCTGGTGGACAAACGAGGTGCAGCCAAGTACCTCAGCACATTTGACCTAACGTCAGGCTATTGGCAAATAGCCCTGACAGACCATGCCAAGGAGAAAACTGCATTCTCCACCCCAGTAGGCCTCTACCAATTTAAGGTAATGCCTTTTGGATTAAAGAATGTACCTGCTACATTTCAGAGGATGGTCAATCAAGTTCTGAATGGGATGGAGGACTTCTGCATGGCATACTTGGATGACATTGCAGTGTTCAGCCCTACATGGAAAGAACATATTGACCACCTAGGATATGTTTTGCAGGCTCTTGAACAGGCCCATCTGACCATAAAGGCAAGTAAATGTCAAATTGGTCAGAGCACAGTGGTCTCCCTTGGACATGAGGTAGGAGGAGGTGAAATAAGGCCATTGCCTAGCAAGGTACAAGCTGTACAGAACTGGGCCACCCCTACTACTCAAACCCAAGTGAGAGCCTTCCTAAGTCTCACTGGGTATTACAGGAACTTCATAGAGAACTATGGGACCATAGCTTCTCCCTTGAATGTCATCTCCCCACCCAAATTTCCTAAAAAGGTTAGGAGGAATGAGGAGTGCAATGAAGCCTTTGAAGGCCTGAAGAAACGCCTTTGTCAAGCTCCAGTCATAAGAGCTCCTGACTAACACCAACCCTTCATTGTATACGCTGATGCTTCTAATGTAGGTATACATGCAGTCGTTAGTCAACTGGATGAGAAAGGTAGGGAACATCCCATTTGTTTCATCAGCGGGAAGTTAAAGGATCATGAGACAAGGTGGGCAACAATAGAATGTGAATGTTTTGCTATTGTGTGGTTACTTAAGAGGTTTAGACCATACTTGTATGGATCTACCTTCACTATTCAGACTGACCACCAACCCTTGAGATGGCTGATGCAAATGAAAGGGGAAAACCCTAACCTACTCAGATGGTCAATCTCCCTGCAAGGGTTTGATTTTACCATTGAGCACAGAGCAGGAAGTCACCACCAAAATGCTGATGGTTTCTCTAGGATGTTTATAACTGTCTAGAGGTATGAGATCCATCCAGGAGTGGTTTCAATCCTCCTGTCCCTTAATCTGAGGGGGGCGAGTGTTAGGGAGAATTCTCATTCTATGGCTAATTTCCCTCACCTAGTGAGTCCCCCAGCAGCTTTGCTGGATTTCTGGAGTTCACTTTTTCCACTTGGTAAGAGTGTGAGCCTTTTTCCCACTCTTACATGTGTTTTGCCATGTGTATTTCTACTGTTTGTGTGATCATGGACTCTGGAGCACACCACTCCATGAGGCCCACTTTTGGGTGTGTTACACAGCACCTTCAGTGCAGTGACACCGGGTTGTCTTTTAGACTTCCCACTGACTCCATTTTTCTGGGGCTGACTACTGTCCCCCAGAAACATGTAAAGTTGCCATTGACTTTATATAGTCACTTTAAAACTACAGACCCAGTACACCCCATCTTACATGGAGTATTGGAAAGGGTTAATTCCTACCCCTTTTTGTCTGTGCCTCTCTGAGATTTGTTGTGCTCTTCTAACATTTAGACTTGTCTGGTGGCAGTGGTATCTACCCTTACTTTTCTACCGCGATTAAACTACATAAACGTGGTATTGTTCCAGGCTATTGGGGTAGCCTCGAACTTAAACCCGCTTGCCCAAATACTTTTTATTTCTGCTCAGGTCGGGTTTAGTCGCCATTTCTTTTTGTTAAAGTCCTTCTTGTCTTTTACTTTGCGCAACGAACCAGGTTTGCCATCTTCGTTCACCTGTTTTTGGCGGGCTTCTACAGAGAAGCCCCCCTCTTGGCGTCTGGGTGTCTAGGGGGGATGAATGTGAGGGAGGGGCATAGTCACTCCCTGCACAGGGTCTCCATGGAAACCCAAGTTGCACTTTGTGTTGATTGGCTGAAGTGGTTGTCTGGCCTGGCCAACCCCCCTGCTGTGTGATTGACAGCCAGGCTCTGTGAATGGGGTATTTTCGCATAAAAGGCAGGACTCTTGGGCTGAAGTCAGAGTCGCCACTGGAACTGCAAGGAACCAAAGAGAAGCGGAGAAGAAGATGGCTGCTGCAACCCCGAGTCCAGGTGAAGCCCTGCTGCATTCCTGAGCTATCTACCCTTCAACGACCAGAGAAGATCCAGTCCGGCGTCTTCTTCCCTTGAGCCTGGTGGGGTCAACCAGCTCATCTTCCACAGCCAGAGGATCCTCTTCGTGGTCGAAATCGCTGCACACTGCTGTAGTGGTCCGGATAGCCATCTGAAGAGCCTCTCCTGTTTTAAAGGAGTGCACCTTTTATTCACTGTTGCTGCTGCTGGCCTCATCCCTGGGTAGTGCAGATCACTCCACACGTCCTCCTTCTTGTCCCCACGACTGAAGCTCCAGGAACCGTGAGTCTGCAGGAAGCTATCAGGAACAACTGCTGTGGCACCAGCTTCTTCAAAGAATAAGGTACTGTGTCCGACTTCGAGGAACTAGGTAGGGTGAACCCTTTTCTCCTCACTAAAGGCTTGTCTTTTTCTTCCTTCCCTCTTATAACTTTTGCTTCCTCTCTTGACAATATCTAAGTACTCCTGGCAAACTTGAATCGTGAACTATCTGACTGTGTGATCCTAGACAACAGGAACCCTGTTCCACTTGACTCTGGCGCAGGCCTATTGACTTTTATCTTCTTGTTAGAAAGTTTTCTCTGATTCTGTCTGCCTTGACAAAAGTATTGCCTATGATTTTTATCCCCAACTCTCTTGTGTTAACTCAGGTGCTAACTGTGTTTTAACTCTGGTAACATTTCTTCCCGCGGGTACGCATATCTTTAGTAAGACCGAACTGTCATTACTGTCAAAAAGTGATCGCGTAGTAACCCACGGTAACGTCTTTGTTTCACAACACCGGTCTGTCAAATCCTAATGTACTTACCTTGAATTGATCTGCACAAGAGGAATTGGTTGTGTGTAGTATATTTGAAGTGTGGTTTTAATTTAATAGAAGTGAAGTGTTTTGTGAACAGGTGGTTTAAAATAAATGTACTTTTACTTTTTAACCAAAATTCTTGAGTCAGTGTTTGCTTGAGTCACAGTAATTGTAGTCCTTTGTGTAATCTCTACTACTGCTCATTTGCTCTTGAGATAAGTCTGGCTGCTCCGCTACTGCTACCACTTTAACAGTGTAGTACGGGCTTGACCCAAAGGTGAACTTGTATTACCACTTGTAGTCTTAATTGTGTGTAGTGGTCCCTAAGGGCACTGCATAGGATTCTGCCTAACAGCGGGTATGCACACTGAATGCAAAAGGACTCAACTGCCCGGCCAAGAGGTCACTGGTTGCAAGGGAATTTAGAAGGCCTGAAATTGATCTTTTATTCCTTCAGGAGACCAAGTACCTTAAGGGGGAGGAGTGTAAGATCCCAAGCGGGCTGATAGGGGGAGAGTTTTGGAGCTCGGGAATAACGAGGAAAGCTGGGGTTGGGATCCTGGTCCGGAGAGGACTCAGGATGAAGGTCACAAAAGTATGGTCAGACTCGGAGGGGAGGGCAGCATTGGTCTTGGGTTTGATCAGAGACATTAGATTCCCTTTTGCCACAATGTACGCCCCGAATCAGGGACAAAGGAGGTTTCTACAGAGGACCCTAGAGAAAGTCATGAGCAAGGGACTGGGGCAACTCATAGTTGGGGAGGATCTCAATGTGTGGATGGATCCCAATGTGGACAGGCAGTCAAAAACCCCAGGGGGACAGGAATTGCAGACACAAGGGGGCAGAGCCCTAGACACAGCTATAGACCTATATTGCCTCTGGGTCGTTTGGCGCCACTTACATCCGCAGGAGAGGGGGTTTACCTTCTATTCCCCATGCATGGGACCTCCACGAGAATAGACTATCTTTATATTTCAAGGGACCTATGGGATCTCGCCCTGGGATCAGCGATTCATCCGATTAGCTGGTCGGACCATGATATGGTGTCTGTTGATATTGTTTGGATTGGTCTCTGCCCTAGGAATGGTAAGTGGCGGTGTAATGAGTCTTTGTGGAAGGACCCAGTGTTCAAAGACATGGAGAGGGGTATCAGGGAATTTTTTAAAATCAATGACACAGGGGAAGTTCATAGGGGAACTGTGTGGGATGCCGCGAAGGCCATGTGGAGAGGCATACTAGTCAGAGAAGGGACCCGTAAGAAGAGGGAATGTGAGCTTATTGAAAAAGGGCTGCAGGAGAAAATAATATCCTTGGAGAGGAGTGGACAGTTACCAAACAGTGACAGGGAGGCCTGCATTAGCGATATGAGGTAAGCCAGGGAGGAGTTGAGTCAGCTGGAGGAAGGGAAAATTGTTTGCAACTTGCAATTTCTTAAACATGCGTTTTATGAAAAAGGGGACAAGGCAGATGCTCTTCTTGCCGCAAGGCTAAGGGGACAACGCACAGAGAGATGGGTCTCAGAGATAGAGGGAGGGAGGGGCGTACAGAGGTCGCACGTGAAGGGGTCCAGGAGGTCTTTGCCTCATTTTATGAGGGGCTATATGGGAGTGAAGGGACGGCCTCTGAGGTGAAGATACAGAATTATGTAGCTGAGTCCCACCTGCCACTGCTATTGCAGGTGGAATCCAGGAACCTGGAAGCGCCCATTACGGGGGAAGAGATTAAGCTTGCAAATGGATGCCTTCGACCCGGGAAAGCTCCCAGGGTGAGGGCTTCACCTCAGGGTTCTATAAAACCTTTCTACTGGCCCTCCTCCCCTTTCTGATAACACTGTTTAATGATGTCATGGATATGGGGAGGGTCCCCGACTCGTTTGGCTAGGCCCTCATTTCAGTAATACCAAAAGAGGGAAGGAACCCATGTTCCTTTGGTTCATATCACCCTATTTCCCTATTAAACATAGACGCAAAGATATACACCAGAGTCCTAGCTGCCAGGTTAGAAGTTCACTTGCCTAGATTGGTCCACTCTGACCAGGTGGGGTTTGTCAAGGGACAGACACCATGAGGAAAATGCTAAACCTGATAAACAAAACTCCAGAGGGGCATAATGGCAGTCTACTTCGCGTCGATTGCATGCGTGGCTGTGAAGAGGGATACTCGTGCTGGTTTGATCTAGGCAGAGGGACAAGACAGGGGTGCCCCCTGTCCTCAGCTTTGTTTGTACTCTCCTTGGAACCTCTTGCCCAGAGGTTGAGGGAAGACCGCAGGATAGAGGGATTCAAGGTCGGTGCAAAGATATACAAACTTGGTCTATATGCGGACGACATGCTCCTGCATGTGGTGAATACACTGACCTCGGTGCTGACTAAAGTTGGTTTGATTGAACAGTACGGGCATTTGGCAGGGCTCAAAATTAACAAGGGCAAATCACTCCTTTTCCCTCTCGATAGCAGTAGGGATGATGATCTGGTGCGCTTCCCGCCTCTGGGCATGAAATTCACCCTGGGAACGATTAAATACTTGGGTATTAATGTCACAAGAGAACTAGAGGGGTTGTATGAAGCAAACTTCCCCACGCTGATGTCTGAAATGGACATGGACTTAAAAAAATGGAGCAAGCTTACTATCTCCTTGATGGGGCGATTGAATGCACTCAAAATGGTGGGTCTTCCGAGGATTCTATATCTCTTTCAAATGCTGCCGGTCTAGATGCTTCTTCAGGGTCATTAGGGGCCCTTTGTTGCGGTTTCTCTGGTAGAGGAAGAAGCCATGGTTCTCTACTGAGGTGCGGCTGGTTAATCTCCAGCTAAGCCCGGGGATGGTGGGAGAATGGTTTTGGGTGCCCAGGACAAAGTTATTATGCAGGATAAGGGAACACCCCATTTTAGGGACCATTTGGAGGAAGAGGGTGGGCCTGGGGCATGTTACATCGTGGCCCTCACCACTGGGTCCTCTTTAGGTACCGGGGGTTATGGAGTCTATACCGAACCCAGAGAGGTTTCAGGCCTGGTACGAGGCAGGGTTAGAGAGGATTGGGCAATTATGGAAGCACAGGAGGTTAATCTCAATAGTCGACCCAGAGGAAGCCCTGGGGATAGGTGCACTCTCAGTCTTCTCGTAGTTGCAGCTTAAGGCGGCTCTGACTTGTGAGAAGTGGAAAGAAAAGATAGAGAGAGCTCACACCTTTTGAAAAGATACTGGATACTGAAGATTAATCCAGGGGTTTGATAGGGGCACTATATAGGGTCCTGGTTCCGACAAGAAGGGGGTCAATAGAGGGATTATAGCAGCGCATGGAAAAATATTTGGGGACTGAACTTGACCCCCACACATGGCAAAGACTATGCAGTAGGGCTTATAAGACCTCAATTTCCTGTCAGTACAAACTGCATGCCATTCAATTATTGCACAGGTGGCAGTACGACCTGGTTAGGCTTTAAACAATGTAAAGGTCAGTGAGTCCATTGTGTTGGCATGGGTGCTGATTGAGGGCTGACTATTGACACGTGTTGGGGATGTGTGGAGGTCCAGTCCTATTGGGAAGAGGTCTTGAGCTGGATCAGAGACCTGGGGGGGATCACAAGAATTAAATCACTGATGCTGGTTTTATTCGGGCTGCAGGAACTGGATGGGGAATACGTCAGGCTGCCGAAAATGGTTCATGGCCTACTTTTGGCGGGGAGGGCATGCTGGGCAACACAGTGGAAGTGAGTAACACTCCCTGGAAAGTCTGAATGGGTTGCCAAGGCTCGAAACTTGTACTTTATGGCGTGCTTTTCGGCAGCAATTCACGGAGAGCACGTATCGGTGGAAATGGGGTGGGTGGATTTTTGTACTAGATACATTCCCTAGACGTCAAGTGAACTCTCTCCTAGTCAGGGCAGAAGGTATCTACAAGGCCCCTGTGTCACTCAGTGCGTGAGTCACCACTTTAAAGCAAGGCTCGAAGTTGCCTCAGAGGACTCAGACCCTCCAGAGGGTTAACTAGTGTCATTGAGCATGTTAATGCCAACAAATGGTAGTTATGAGACAATGAGGGGGTGTAGATTTGAGGGTTGGGGTGGGAGGTAAGGGGAAGGGACACTCTTTTGCATTGAGTGGGTTATAATGTTTGGCAGCCGTGGGAAGCGGCTTCGCTGTATTTCTGTAGAATTGTGTCCTTTTGTTTGAAAAACCAATAAAGTTCAAATAAAAAAAAAAATAGTCCATTTTAAGTTGCCAGTCACCAGGCACCTGAGAACAAACAAAATATGCATCAGACTCAACAGAGTCTCGTTTATCAAAGCCCCCGGTGAAATGGTCCACTCAAGAAGATTCATCAACTGGATTTAGTTGCCTATCTACTTGGGCAGACCCCACTGTGTTAGCCACCCTCCGAAAGGAAGCGATATCCTTATTCGAAAGCATCCTTTGAATAGATTCTAGATCCTGCTGAAATAGTCGTGTACGATGGGCTCCACGCTTATTCTGATAAATCTTCTTTGTTTATTTTATCAAACAGATGGCCTTATCACTATCCCACACCAAGGCATTTTTTAATCAGTCTGATTTTGGTACGCATTCTCCATCTTTCTTGAATCACTGTGGGATCATAGCAATGAATGTGTTTCGTTTGAGATTGGTTAATTCTGGAGGAAATCCTACTCTGCTTGCCCCTCAAAAAACTTTCAAAATTGTTCAAACTAAATATCTTAATTTTCCACTCCCAGGAGGTGGTAGCCATTATACCGGCAAGTTTATTTATCATATTAAAGGCTTTACTGTGATTCAATGTAATTCTATTTTTACAGGGGCTCACCATCATATTAGTAAAATTAGACACTTTTGCTATGGCCAGGGGAATACTAAATTCATTGGTGACCATCTTATGGTCACTTCAATCTTTTATACTATTACATTTTTTGTATAACAAGCAAATAAGTATGCATCCACAAAAGCATAGGGCCTCATTACGACCCTGGCGGTAGCCGTGCCCTTATTAAGGGCACGGCTGCCGCCGGTAATGATTTTTTACCGGAGCCCAGAAAAGGGCAATAACCGGGTCATGCTGACCTTGGCGGACCCGGTTATTGCCCTTTCCTGGGCTCCGGTAAAAATGAATCCCCATTCCCATTTGAGCCCTATTGGGCTCAAATGGGAATGGGGAGGATGCTAACAACGGGCCCGTTAATGACGGGCCCCTTGTTAGCATCCTGGTCTGCTAGCGGGTTCCGCTAAGGACGCCTGGTCTGGCCAGGCATCCTGAGCGGGACCCGCAGCAGACCTCGTAATGAGGCGGCCCGGAATGAACGGTGCCGGTCCCTTACCAGCAATGTTCATTCCGCGGCCGCCAGGGTCCTAATGAGGCCCATAATCTAAGATAGATTGTTTCGTATTGCGAAACCAAGTTTATGTCCCCAGACACAGCACCATTTAACCTGAGCAGACCTAATCCTTCCCCATAGACAATCCTTCTAGCACTTCACAGTCAATACAAGAAAAATGTAAATCTCCTCTCAACAGTATATTAACCCACACCACGTTAGACATCCAAACGCTAATAAAAATGTTCAGATGATCTAAAATCGGATATAAAAAACTTTGAAAATGGTGCCAGTATATATATTAACACGCAGCAGGATATGTTTCACCCCCAAGAGCAAGAAAGAAAGCACAACAGCTAACATACCATTTAATGTCAAAAGAACATACAAATGTGATACCCATAGTAGATTTGATAAGAATCCAGAGGCCTTGCGCGGGGCGGCCACTCTCCCATCTATTGCTGTTTTAAAAACCGTATGATAACCATCAAACATAGGACATTTTGTGTCATACAGGTTTCTTGCAAAAGAAGAATGGCAAATTATCTCATGATATCACCCAAAATGTGGTTTGTGAAGAGGTTAAAGTGTCCACACGAGTTCCATGATAGTACTCGAAGGTTTGACCGGTTACTAAAGAGAATGTTGTGCAGAGGCCATTCTGTTATCCTGTTTCTTTAGGGCTCCTGCAAGGCAAGCAATGTCCACCAGATCCAGGCCCACATGGGACCCTGAGTTAGTCCAGTGGACTTCTCTACCACTTACAGAGTCACCAGTAATAGAGATTAACACATCTTTTAACGGGGAACGTGCAAGTGTAGAGCAGCCCATATGACCTTGTTGTTGTAATTGGACATCAAAGGGAGCAATGTCATATCCCAGCTGATGTAAAGGATGGGCCTCCCTAATAATAGAGTCATAGACAATTTTAGAACCTATATCTAGGACTGCTAGTGTGCTCGAGTTGGATCAACGAAATCCACTCGATCAAGGTCCTTTGTTGATATTGCTCGTAAACTAGGGATTTCTGTCAAGAGGGCCAGAATGCACAACCTGTTTGGGACAATGCACCTGTTTTCTGATAGTAGGCATTCAACAGTCAACTCCCAACACTATGATTTAGAGGACTCTTCACGGGGCTTTTTCTGAGAGTGGAGGGAGGACCAGCCCACCCAACTAGCCGGTCCTACAGGGCCCCTTCCACTTTTAACCACTGATAGTGTGCCTGCCCAAAGCTCCCCTCAATACACTATGCAACCTCTGGGTATGATGGTAGCCACTCCTAGCATCATGGTCAAGCCCCGCATCCACAGGATGATTTAACAAAAGTTCAGCCAACGTTTGGGGAGGTGCTTCCATATGGACCCAGATTGATGTTTGTTCACGTTTTCCCGCAACGGGTATGATAGTTTCCAAAATCTGCAAGACACTTGTAAGGCTAGACTGTAGCGGGGGATGGCTTGCATCCAATTGTGTCGAGGGAAATGACGCCAGGGTATTTCCCTGGCTAGGAATAGGGAACCCTTGGAGAAAAAAAACAGCAACGATCAGCTGAGACCCATTAATGGTCAGACGGTTTAACGATACACCACAGTTAGAATTACACTGACAAGCTAAGTTTAACATTGGGTGGGTTACGAGAGGAGCAAAGCCCAGAGATAAATCTGTTTGCATTGAAGAATTAACTTGTTGCGGCCTAGCAGAGGTTAGAATTGAGGCCAAAGGGCCCTGCTCCTCGATTTATTCCAACCAAAGGGTTTCAAGTTGTATCCGATGTTTCAAGACACAAGGCTTAGATTCAAAGTCTGTGATTTCCCTCACGTGAATATCTGGTAAGTTGAGAGACCTCCAAAATGTTCATGAGTCTCCCCTTTTCACCTTCTTTGATTTCATATTTTTAAATGTTTTCCTCTGTGAACCCGTAGATTTTCAATCGCCCCATTTTGTATTGCAGGGCAATGGTTGCAAAAAAAGAAGCTTCTCCATCTAATATGATTACTATGACTACTGAAGGTGGCCCATCCATTACAGTTATACAGGGAGCGGAGGAGCCAACATGGCCTAACTCTGGAATATTAGAGACGGGAAAAGGTAGAGTAACTGGGTTGGATCCAAAGTGAGCTTTCTCCATCCCCGTACTCTGAGTCTAAATTGGAGGTGGACCAGGATGTACATTATTATTCTGCGTAGACTGAAATAAATCTTTCAATTTGGCATGAGTGCCGGCATTACTGAGCTTTGTCAATATAGAGTCCAATATGACAGAATGAACCTTGGTTTCCTTTTGAATGTCTTCAAAAAGAGCAAGAAGATCACAGAGAATTTGATTTATTTCTTGAGGGGTGGGCTCCCTCTTTTCCAACAGTGTACAATCAATTTGTTTTATCACTGTTGATAGTCTCCTATGTACCAGGTGTGGACGAGTAGGATGTAATTGAATAATTGGAATCTGAATGAACAGCATTGGAAAATATCGGAGGAGTGTTTAAGTAGGAATCTCGTCACGTTTCTTGTCCTAAATTTGGAATGAACTGAGCATCAGATATAGCTAAAAGTTCCACATCTGTAACGGTGGTTTGAGGAAACATGTCTGCTAAAAAAGTAGATACGGATGTTGAGGCACCACCAGTTAACCCTGATGTACTTGGCTGGCGGGTCGTTTATGTTAAATGATTTAGAGATCGTGTTAAAATAGGAAGTGATAAACGCCAGTTTACCGGGTTTATCACTATGCTGGTTAATTGCAACATTATTTGTTAAAGGACTTGCGGGCCGAAAACGACCTACATGAGACTCTGTGTGATCTGAATCGAGGGCTACCAAACATCCAGCTGGCTTCCGCTAAAACCCTTCCTGGTTCTTGTAATGGTCCGTAAATCATAGGCGTTCTTAAGAGAGTTGGAAAAATTAGGCCCCGATATATCCAAGCAGGAAAATCAACTAAACCGCCTGAAATACTTGGCAGAAAGGTGGTTATGAAAAGTCAGGCCAATAAGAAAGTTTGCAGCTTAGTGTTTCAAAAGCACTAAGATAAGACAGGAGCAGACTTGCAGATGGCTGCGGGAGTAAAAGAAAAAAAAAACTCTTACTGCAGCGTTGAGTGGAAAATAGCGCCCTGTTATATAAGCCCTGAAGCATCCTCATTAGTCTGCCCTAGTCTGTCCTTTACATTGTTTTTCGTGCCAGCGGTATGCACCTGCCAGGTGTTTTTAAACTCTCATCCCTGCACTGAGAGTTAAACGTGCAGCGCTTCAAGCCAAAAAGTAGAGGAAGGTAGAATCCCAAGACCAGCGTTCTTGGGTAAGATCAGCTGTCGTAGTTGGTGCTTACGCCGGCAGAGACGTCGATATAGAAGGGCAAACGGGGCACGTGCCCCGGGCCCCCACTCTAGGAGGGGGCCCCCACCTGTCAACAAATCTGGGGGGACGTTAAGGTGGTCCAAATACTTGACATCCTTAATTGCAAAACGTAGTTGTCATTTGTTTGCCCAGTATCTTTAACAGAACAGCAGACTTCCTCTTTGATTATGGGGATGCAAGCAGCACAGGTTAACCTGCGAGTCGCGTTCACTGGAGGGGCCTCGTTTATGGGCCTAACTTTTAGCATGGCTTGCATTGCAGCTTGTAAAAAAAGCACAGACCATAGATCTCCATGATTAGTTTGTTTTTTTTAGTGGGGCCTGAGTTCAGAATGGCTGCTTGTCTTGGAAAGAGCAGGACACGTAGGTACTGAGTCCCCCAAACCATGGCAATACATGCCTGTGCGATTTATTAACTCAGAAACCTATTTATTGATAGGATAGCTCAGCAGGTTGAGCGCTTGCTGCTACGATCTGTGTTTGATCTGAACGTCGCAGGTTCAGATCCTGGCAGGGCCAACTCAGCATTTATCCTTCCGGGGTTGATAAATGAGTCCCAACTTCAATTTAGTGTATGCAAATATGTTCTATGTAAAGCGCTTTGGTGAAAGCGCTATATAAATAACACTTCATTATCCTTTGTTTTTGTGCAAAGATGTATATTCTTGTGATAACCCATACAGATAAAAGTTCTCAAGGGAGATTTGTGTGCTGTGTAAGGACAGTTTGACCGGTAGTCAGACTCTGACTTTCATCTGTTTTAGGCTGTTCAACTGAGCTGAGCAAATTTGTTGAAGTCTACATTCGTAGATAACTATGTTAGTGCTTCATGTGTACTGCATGCAGCTGTATTTCTCCTCACCTTATCTACTCGCAGATGTTTGATAGGTGTGGATTTCACAACGCGTCATGTTTTAGTATGTGCACCCTAAATAGCTGCACCACTGCCCCTACTCTCTGTGATTTCCCACTGTGATCTTTAGGATGTCTGAGAAGCATTTCAGTACATCTTGGAGTCTAGTGTGGGTTTGCATGCCACATGGGTCACATGCACTTCCTAAACTGGAAGGAGTGTCCCGTTTGCCCTGTTATTCAATTGCAGAACAGAACACTGAAATCTTATAAATATTTCAGTGAGGCTTGTATGCTCCTTTATGTTTCTCCCCTTAAATGTGCGTACTTGGGCTTTCCTCACTGACGCAACAAAAAACCTTTCTAACAAAGCAACATCTTTGACAACCCCAATTCCACCTTCGTTTCCCACCCCATAATCTCTAACCCACCTATCTCAAACCTTTCTCACAATCATACCCACTGTTTCTCCTCTTTGACACTCCTATCACACATTCCAGATCTTTCAGCCTTCCACCTGCCTCCTCTGTGTTTCTCTCCTTCTATGTTACTTCTCTCTAAGGAGCCCTGCACTTCTTTCTAGCTCTACTTTTCTTCCCTCTCCCTGGTCACCTTTATTGTCCAGTTTACCTCTTTACTTGTCCTCTAGATTGTCACTCCTACATATCCCTCATTGGGCTAACATTTTGCTTCTCTCTCTACTCACTGTCCCACTAGGTCTATCCTCTTCCTGCTCCCCTGCACCTTCTTTGTCACTCACACATTCCATCCTCTCTCTCACTTGTCTATCCCTTCAATGTACAGTCTTTCCTCTACATGATAAGCTTATTTGTCACCTCAACCTTGTTTCTTCCTCCACTGTCTCGTCATGTCTCTTTTCTCTCTTCTTGCTCCCCCAGCCCATTCTCAGTTTTGTCCCTCCCCTCGCTCACCTTCCTTACCTCTCCATTATTGACTCGCCATCATTGTCCTCGCTTCCCCTCCTTGTCTTTCCCATATTTTCTGTCCCTCTTCTCTATCTCGTTCCCTTTGGAATCTGTTGTCTGCCGCCTTTGACTGCCACTTCTGTTGTATGCGCCCTCTGCTGTCGTTAGCTCGTTTTCGCTGTTTCTTATTTTTCCTCAGCCCATGTTTCCCTCGCTCCTCCCGTGCATCTTCCTCATCTCTCGATTCTGATCCCGATTCACCTTCATTATCTTTAACTTTTGTCTCCACTCTGAGTTGCACCTCTCTCTCTCTCATGCTCCCTATCGCTCATTGACTCTCCCTCTCCCACGCTTTTGCTCACTCACACTCACTCCCTCTTTCTCTCACCCGTCCTCTCAAATACACTCACTCTCTACCTTGCTCTTTCCCTTCCTGCTTGCTCCCTCCTGCTCTTAGGATGTCTTAACCTCCTTGCCTATCCTCCCAATCTCTGTTTATCTCTCCCTCTCTCTGCCATTGATCCTCCCTCTCTGCTTCTCTATGATTGCCACCAGTAGTGCACCAGGGCACTAGCAGAATGGCTAAAATTGGGTCAATCAGTTGCTCTTTGATTTCCATACCTGCCCTCTTGATAGTGTTTACTGCTCAAAGATTAACTTGCAGGATAGGTTCCATGTCTTAAAATCGCGGAAAAATGGCTGTGGATACAAAATATGGCGGCAAAAATGCTGTGGTGTTGCCGCCACAATCATGTAAAGGAGGCCGGGGATATTTAATATTGTAGGATATTGGATTAAGTTGAGCAAAGAAATAGAAGTCTTGTCAGTTCAGTTTTGTTTTTGGTGCTGGTTGATTGACACACTAAAGCCGGTCAAGCCTTCGCTCATCTTGTTACAGGGGCCTCGTTGGCCTGACTGCTTGCTACTCAGCAGAGTCACCACACAGGAGCTCATCATCCAACCCACATTTATTGAACCCCAAACCCACGCCTTGATTAAGACCCCTATTGGGTTGGAACACGTGTTGGCTTTAGCGTGTCAACAAACCAGCACTAAAAACCAAACCAGTGACAAGACCTCTCATTTCTTTGCTCTATTTACTCAACTTAATCTAATATGCTACATTATTAAATATCCAGTGCACTGGTGCATGCGGTTCTCACAAACCTTTTTCTGAACTTAAGCCTTTGCACTGAAGTTAGGTGACTGCAGAACAGTCTTTATGGAATCTAAGCTAATTGAAGATTCTAGCAGTGATTCCAAGTTACATGAATAACATTAGTCAAGGTTTGAATCTGAAAGAAAGTGGAGTGCACCCAGTAGGGGAATCTAGAATAATGTTGATGGTAACCTCGTACTGAACCTAGGAGCATGTAGAATTTAACCTCTAAACTATGCTTAGCCATCACCTGTATTCTGGGTCACTGTTTAGAATGTAGAAAATAGATCTAACCACTCACTCCACATGCATAGGGAAACAAGCCAAAGGCACAGCCACAGACCCACACACATCAGCCATTACACACCACTTGAAGATACTTCACACAACACCTCTACCATAAGAATGCAGCTAACGCTTGCGAGAAAAAATCATTAAGTAGCTACACACATTGGGCCTCATCAGGAGTTGGGCAGAGCAGTAAAAATGTGGCAGTAATTTATTACCACTGCATTACCACTGCACCCAATCCCGAGTTTGGGCAGAAAATTGGGAGATTCACCTCCAGCTTTGAGTTTGAGGTAAATCTGCTGACTTTCCACCCATTTTCGGCGCATTTACAGTGACGCAATTTTCACGGTGGTAAATTCGCCGAAAATACAATTGGGATTTACAGCCTTTCTGCAACTCGGGATCCAGCGCTAACAGCGACTGAACGAGCTGGGGTAACGCTATTTGCGTCGGTGGTATCCCCGCGGATTAACCGCTGGGACACTGGCCAACCCGTGATGACCCCCATAATCTCTCTCCCACTCTCACATATCTAGACCACTTATCACCACCAATACACATGCAAGCTTGACATGGGTGACTTGCAGGGACTTGGCCACCTCTCATATCATTGTACTGGCCAATATGCACACATGCATACTAGCACCTTTTTGAATTTCTTCCCATACCTGGACTACGGTCCCCTTACCCCACTGCCCCCTCCCCGAGGACATTCATCCTACAGCGTGTAGTGACCAGGCTAATGGTGAAAGGCGCTATACAAATTACATTACATATGCAAATTCATCATCCTTGTCTCTTTACAAATACTGAGCTCACTCTGTGTGATGTCATTTTCTGTATTTTCGCTTACAGTGAAGTCTATACATATGCAAATAACTGTAAACATAACTGCAACATAACCTATTTCAGCATTCTGTTTACACACAGTTCTTTGCATAGTTCAGATCTGTTTCCCATTGTCCAACCCATTCATGTCTTTCATATCTGTTCCTTGTAAGCCTTAATTCTGCCTTAGTTCGTAATAATAAGAAAACCTTTCAGGTAGCATACTTTTGTCATCTTGCAGCGTTCCTATGGAACAAAATCCCTCAGATGAAAACGATGATCATTCATGATGTAGTTAGTCACCACATCATGAATGATATCCTCATTTCTGGAAGAACATTACTACAGGCTTCAATCTGTTCCCTGTATAGTCTTTCTATTCATCACCATTCACTGGTAGTGGTAATTACATTTTCTGCACAAACACCAAAAGAAAGAAGGTTATGTTGCTTTCATGTTACAAGACTACAGGAGAGAGAAGAGGGGCATGCATCTATTGCATTTCTCCCTGCACCATTATTAGTTTCAGTAAATTAAACCTAGTTCTAGGAAAGAGTCGGCTGTGTTACTTCTGGTGAATTTGACTTGAGGTTGTTTGGGTTGGGGGCAGGTGTTAAATGGGCTATGGGAGGGGGCTCCCAACTCTATCTTTGCCCCGGGCCCCAAAAACTGTTAAGATGGCCCTGTACACCGGCGCTACGCACCTGTAATGTGTTTTTTAACTCTGCTCCCTGCTCTGAGAGTTAAAGGCATAGAGCTTCAAGCCAAAAAGTAGAAAAAGGTAGAATCCCAACACCTGCGTCCTCGGCTAAGATCAGCTGCCGTAGTCTCTGCTTCACACCGTGCTACGTGCAGCTGCTACGCGCCTGCCAGGTATGTTTAAACTCTCCTCCCTGCACTGAGAGTTCAAAGCACAGCTGTCATGCCTGCGCCATGGGCGCATACATTTGCGATCAATATGGACCTTATTTCCCATTTGCGAGACTTTGGTGCTTTTCTATTTTTCCTAACAAACTACACTTACCACAATGCACTTGGCTATAACCATGTATTCCTGGCCATTCCTATTCGTCATCTTCGGAACTACAATCCCCAGAAGCCCTAGGGATCTGCTCTGCTTCCACCAGCTCAGGAACAGAGAGGGTGGTGGCCGATTGTCTGCAGGTGTGCTGATCCAGGTGTGACCAATTAGCCTGCCTCTGTGCTGGGCAGAGCGGTATAAAAGCTGCTGCCTCCAGGGGCTCCGTCTCTTGCATTAAGAGTCCATCCGGCACCTCTTTTGCTTCGAGCTACAGATCTTGTATGCGGTTCCTCCTTACTTAGGGTCAGGCAGGCATCATGATAGGTTCATGGGGAAGTGAGTCTCACAAACAGGCATTCCATTGGGCAAGTTCACTCGGAACTGGCTTGCCCCTTTCTGTCTGTTTGCAGGGAATTGGAAGCTATGCTTGGCGGCCATGCCACAAGTATGAGTGCCTGATTCCTGTCTCTGATGTCTGTTTCCTTGGAGTCTGGGATGCAATCCATGTTAGCCTTTGTCCATCAGACGTGCCATTATAGGACACCAACTTTGCACAGCGCACCACAGACGTCGGACAGGCTAAGCAGCATGCATTTCTCTCTTTCATCATCATCCTGTGTGTTCATGTGTGCTTTCCATACTTGCCATGGATTATTTGCTAGATATCTGCTGGAGACACACGGGTATCTGCTATCTTGCCATCATTGTGGGTATTGGGGAGCTCTGGGGAATATCCTATTTAATGTCCCCCGGGGTCGCATCACAAGCAGGCGATTCCTCCTGGGCACCAGATTTTTTAGAATCCCTTTGCTGATGGGGCCACAGTGACCTTGTCACAAAGGTTCTCCCCTTCTTTCTGCCCCCATCTCTTGCCCTTTAAGTTCCTGGTATGGAGTGTCTACCTAGGTAGTCCACATTAGTTTGGAGTTTTCCCTCCCTATGTTCTACCATAAACACATAAAGCTGAAGACACAAGAAGCATCAGATGATCTAGGGATTTGTGTCTTTATTGAAGGTCAATAATTTTAAGGAGGCATGGCCAGTAACTAACCACATGCGAAGGGGGGAATATTCCTAATAAGAGAGAAAAAGGGCAAGATATACCTTGTTGTGGGAAGGGCACAATAGCCCTTATGAGTAATGGAGAGAGAAAGTTGAGTGATACCTTAGTGCGAAGGGCACCAGACACCCAATAGTGAACTTGTGCAATATGATTCTGAAGAAGACCAGTGGTAAAGAAGAGTGTGGAAGCTATATTCCCTGAGAATGTGTTGTAATTATATAACCTGGGATACCAGTAACTCCATGATAAACACAATCTGGTAACTATATTATTGGACTTATACTGACGCCTTTGAGCTAGGCCTGTCCCAAAGAGAATGAATACCAATTATGTTGAAGATAAAGTCCTAGACCCTTTAAGCAATTATCCCAGCCAATTCCTATTTGTTAGTAAAGTTTAATCCACACTTCCAGAGTCACAGGTTTTGTCAATCCACTACACCTGTGACCTGCAAATTTTACACAAATTGCAGCACTATGCTCTCAATCCACTGTGCTTTCTTACTGATTTGGTTAGGTATTCAAAAGTTCATCTTCCTAGACTGAAAACAGAACTTGCCCAAAGCTGTGTCCCAGCAGTCAATGGTCATAGAGGCTGCATTTAGATAAAGGACAGGTCAATAAATAAAAACACTGCAACTCTCAACTGCGGGACAAAGCTACAAAATTGACTGTTGCTCAAGGTGCCTGTTACTGCACTCTGTGAGCTGTGAATTACTCTAGGTATCTTAGAGAGGTGGGTAAAATTAATCTGTTATCACAATGGGAGTCTGTTTAAGTAATGTGCAATAGCACAGAGAGGATTGCTTACATTTATAATTGTGTGTAAGCTGTTATCTCTCTGCTAATTTTATAATTTCGATGCATTTGTGTAAATACAGCCTGGAAATCCAGCAGGGCACTGATACTTAGTGGTCGAAGTGGGCGGAAGCGGTTGGGAGCGGTGCTCCTCTAGTTCTTTAAACTAAGTTTTACTGTTCCTATACTTTTATTTTAAAAAGAAACGGTTCCGGAATGGTTTTGTTTTAAAATAAAAGTGCAAGGAAGCAGTTGAAACTTGTACTTCACTGCACTGCAATGAACGCTCCCTTAAACAGCAGGCACGGTGGTTTTGTAGTGTGCACCGGGTGGGGCGTGGCGATTGGGATTTGTGTCGAGCAGGAAACATAGTTCCACTACTTCTTTTCATACACATCGACCACTGTTGATGCTGTTTTACACAAAATCATAAATGCAGCCAGAGCCTTGTCATGATTGCCATTTACTCAAATTCCTATGGATTTCTGACCTGCAAAAAACTGGCGGAAATCATAGGAATTCCTAGATTTACGCTCACATGAAAATTCAATGTGGTATGGTATAAAGCGTATAAAGCGCAAACAATGACCTTCAAAAGGCATCCTGGCGCTGAAGAAGAAAACAGAAACCATGCTACCCGGAAATCATAGGCCAAGATGTCCCTATCGAGGAAATAGGAAAGTCTTCAGTTTGTGTCTGAATTCCATATAGTGTTCGGTAAGGCGGGGACTCATTGGGAAAGAATTCCAGAGTCTTGAGGCCTGGATTGAGACCACCCCATCTTGCTAAACTAAATCTAGGCACAACCAACAGTCCTGCCAATGCTGAATGTACAGTATGTGAAGGAAGATATTTGCAGCACCTATCTCCAAAAAACACTAACTGGAGATTGGAATAACCCTTGTGCACCAGGCACAAAGCTTTGAACCTAATGTGGTGTTCAACTGTAAGCCGGATAAGCGAATGCGTGGCTGGCAAAACATGCGCCCTGGGTCCTAAATGAAGCACCAGCCTAGCGTCCGCATTTTCAATTATTTGTAATTTCTGTAGTAGCACTTTGGGTAGCAGCAACAGTGTTGCAAAAATACAACCAGAGAAAAGACAAAATAATTTAAAAATCTCCAGAGATACCGTGATGGAAAGAAAAGTTGATCTTTCTATCATAGAAATATGGCAATCGAGAGACAAGTTTGAATCCAAGCAAACTCCTAGATCCTGCTCTTTCTGGGCAGTAGCTGGACAGCTACCAAGGACTTTGGGCCAAAGATTATCCAGACAAGGATCTAATAATGGACATTCTTCTAGTACACTGCAAGCATAGACTTTAGCATGTCTAAAGGAAAGAGATATTAAGATCTTGCTTTTTTTACACAGATTCTGATTAATCCACAGACTAACTTGCTCTATACAGTCCCCATGACCATCCATTTGTTAATTGTCAGAATAATCTAGGTACAGAATCAATTGCGCATCATCCATGTAGATGTAAAACCTGGCTCCAAAAGATCTAATTAGGTCGGCCAATGGTCGAACAGCAGCGAAGAACGGGGTGGACCCAGTGGTATTCTGCAAGAGATGGATGGACTTTCTGATCAAAAGGCGGAATTACAACTGTTTGCATTTTACCCATAAGAAATTATGTAGACCAGGCAAAAGCCTAATCTCTAATACCCAGATCATGGAGGCATGAGAAAAGAATGTCATGGTCAATGGTACTGAATGCTGCTGAGAGGAGTAACAAAATTAGGACCCCCACCCTTCCACTATCCACAAGCCGCCTGATGTCATCCATGAAAGCAACCACCACAAGCTCAGTCCTACAGCCAGGATGAAACCCTGCCTGTGCATCACCCAATAGTCCCTGTTTATCAACATAGGATTGAAGCTGTTGCATTAACACCTCTAATAGTTTACTTGGTTAGGGAAGCAAGGAAATCGTGCAAAGGTTAGCTGGATTATTCAGATGCAGAGATTTTTGTTTTTTTGAAGAGGCGTAACCACTGTTTTCTTCAACCGATCAGGATCTACACCAACCTCCAAAGAGCAATTTATTATTAAAAAAAAGTCTGCAGCCACCAGCATTCTTACTTTAGTAAGAATCTTGATACTGCAGGGACAATGAGGTGAGCCTGAAGAGTGACGTGTTTCCACAATTTATACCAGAGATGCGGTTGCGATAAGCTAAAATAAAGAAAATAGATCCTTAGATAAGGTACTTCATAGTCCAGAACCTGAGACCTTCAATTTGGCCATTTCCAGATCCGAACCATCTAGATCTCTTTGAATAGTTAAGATTTTATCCAAGAAAAGGTGCAACACCTCTTCGCAGTTTGGTTTGACTTGAATGCGTATTTCATGCAAGACATGTATGGGGCATGCTGAAGCAGTGTTTACACTCTGCCACCCACTCAGTATATGAATATTGCATGGATATTAAATTACGAAGTGCTCCCCCATCAGACACACACAAAATGAGGCCTGCTGGTTTTTGTTTTTTCATTACAGTTTTGTTGGTTTACAACTGATAGCATGCAAACAATTCACAAAAATACAATCACAATTTGCAATATACCCAATAGTCAGGGACAAGGAATACTCAAGCACAATTTGTATTTATCCTCCCTTAAATACAGAATCCCATTTGTTTGTTGGATACATGGAAATTGAGCAGGACAATGATGTGCACGGCCCTATTAAAATGGCTGGTGTGATATCTGATCTTTTATGGTTACCATTGTTACATGAAGCACAGGACCAATGATTTGCCCAACGCCATTACTGGGATCAACATAAAGATTCAGTGAGACTGACAGAAAGGGAAAGCCACACAGAGAGAGAGAGAGAGAGAGAGAGAGAGAAAGAGAGAGAGAGAGAGAGAGAGAGAGAGAGAGAGAGAGAGAGAGAGAGAGAGAGAGAGGGAGATGCGGACCAGACATGCAGAGTGCTGCAGAGGAGGGAACGTCCTCCTTTGTGACAGACCCAGTAAGCAGCAGCATGCAGGCGGCATGGAAGGCAGAGAAGCGTGTAAGCCTGCGGAACACTGCTACCTTCACCAAGAACAGGAGCCAGAGGGGTTTGAGCCAGCCAAACCGAGACGCAACTGGCTCAGGAGCAGTCAACCTGCACCTGCTACAATCGACATCAAAGTCCTGTTGTGTCCTGACTGGAAGAACTAATGCAACAAAACCGACAAAGAGGATCGGCTGGAACTTCCACGTGGGCCACAGAGACCGCCTCCTCCAACGAGCACTGTGGCTGAGAACAAGGTACGCAGCATGATCTGGCAAGCGGCAGAAGCGCAACAAGGCCTGGTGATAGCCAAAGAGGGGCTGCGATTCAAGAGAAACCAAGAAGGGGTGATAAACTCGATAGCCCAAGATTGGATGACACTCAATAAAATCCAAGAAAGGGTGAGAAACCTGATAGTCAAAGAGGGGGCGAGACCTAAGAGAAGCCGAGATGCGGTGGGAAACCTGATAGCCCAAGAGGGGGGCGAGACTCAAGAGAAGCCAAGATGGGGTGAGAAAAATGATAGCCTGAGAGGGGACAAGACTCAAGGGAACCCAAGTAGCGTCTCGTAGCGGAGTAATTGGGTGTTACTGAGTTTCCTTTGGGAGAAAGACTCTGTCCAACTTTTCCCAGGAGGGATTTCTTTATTTCTCCTGAAGGGGTAGTCCCAGTGGTATGACATTTGTTTTTCCCTCTTAAGCAAAGGTGGCAAGTAAAATATTTTAAGGGTGCCGTCCCAATGAAATTGGGTGGCCAAGCTCTAAACATTTACAATAATGGCACTTCATTTTTCCCCTTCCAGATACCAGAGTTTGCAATTTCTAAATTGGAACTACCGCATAGAAATTAAGATGTTTAAATCAAATGGAAAATAATTCTGACAAACAAGATTGAGAGAAAATTGTGAGTGAGTATATATGCTTTATATTAGTGTCTGCAACCCATACAAAAGGATATTATGCTGAAAATATGTTTTTTCTTTATTCTTTAGATTCAATTTTGAGAAACAATTGTACAACGAACAAATATGGAATTCATTTCTTAGTTATTCCCTCCTGAAGATCTGTCTGAAACCTAAGACAGTGAAACACGTGTAGAGGGCACTAAAATTGGAACTAAAAGTGAAAAATAAATTGAGCTGAGGGCGCAAGTTATTTGGTTTCTGTCTTTTATTATTTAAAGACAACATTATCATATGGAATTAGCCATGAGAATCCAAAATCTAATTAATCAATAGCTGGGGAAGAAAAGCTTACCCGTGGTTGTGTAAACAATAACTCTGTAGCAATTCCTCCTTGCAACCTCCTCTCCAGAGAGCTGTTTTCCAACTCCCTTAACCTTCTCTGTAGACAACCTTCCAGATTGCCCAGGCCCACTTCAAGGCTTTCCATTTATTTTAAACAACATCCTAGAAAGGACCCTCATCCTCCCCTTGTCAAGGGTAGAGAAATTCAAAACCCCTTCGTCCAAAAAGAGAAAGACAAAGGGCCTCATTACGACCCAGGCGGATTTCGCGGTGCTAAATGCACCGCGAAGCATGGCGGAAAGCCGCCGATAGCGCCATGGGGGTTGGCGGATTTACCGCCCCATTCCGACCTCGGCGGAGCGGTAAATCCCCAATCCCCATTCTGCCCTTCCCCATTCCCATTCTTGCCCCATAGGGTATAATGGGAGTGGGGAAGGAGTTAATTACGCCACCGTAAAATACGGTGGCGTAATTAACAACGAGGTCCCGTAGCGCCATGGTTTTCTCCGGCTGGTAAAACCAGGCGGAGAAAACCTCCATGGCGCTACGGGAACTCGTAGTATGGCGGAGAGGTACGCCATGCACTACGCTGGCGTAATACCCTCTCCGCCAGGGTCCTAATGAGGCCCAAAGTAATAAGGAGAGCGGTAGCCCTACCCATTTTAAGACCCTGTGGAATCACAGAAGAGGCTATAGAGCCAAGACTATTGCTCCTACAAACCCCACCTGTTTCTCATGTGGCGAAAAAGGGCATTTTACTGTGACTTGCCCAAATAGCCATCCCGAAAAACCAATAGGAATAGGTTGGTTAGGGGGAGAGGAATGGATAGAATGGTAGGAGAATAGGTACGAAACAACTGATGAAGCAGATGTGTTCCTCTGTACTACCAGTCCCTTCCAAGTTAGAGAACTGGTTAGAATCAATGAAACCTGGGCCAATGCCTTAATTAACTCCAGCAGCAAGCAAACAGTCATCTGTTTCGACCTAGTCTACCCAAACAATCTAGTGGTGGAAGAGGGTGGAAAAACAACCTGCGTTCACAGGGATGCAGAAGTCTATCCAAAGGTCCCACTCACTTTAAAGGTCAGGGGATACACAACATCACTGAAAATAGCTGTCGTCTCCAGGCTTGCCAGGGCCAAGGTAAGCAGAAAATCCAACAAATGGGGCAGAAGACAGGATCCAGGTCTCTCTCCCGGCACCAAATTGAAAATGTATGCCACATGCAGGCATTAATGGATTTCGCATTGGGCCATGAGCTGAAAGGAGCATATTGAGGGCATTGTCCGACAAGTCCCACTCCTTGTATCTTATTCTCTCAGTAGCCAAGCATGAAGTTTCAGGCTGCTGAGGTTCGGGTGGAAGACCCGCCCCTCCGATTGGGAAAGCAAATCTACTTTCCTCGGGAGGCGCAAGGCAGGGTGGATGGACATGTCAGCAAGTCTAAATGCCACGTTCTACAGGCCCAGTCTAGTGCGATCAGTGCCATTGTGTTTCCGAACAGGTGCAACCTCCCGAGAACCAGCAGAAAGACAGGGATCGGCGGGAACGCATAAAGGAGGTTGAAACACCACAGGAAGTCAGCGCATCCCCCAGAGCTCCCTGACGAGAAATTCGCTGGCGCAGAATAACTCACATTTCCTGTTCACACTGGAAGCAAAGAGGTCCACTTGAGGTGTTCCCCAACAGGACAAGACCTCCTCCAGAACTTCCTGACAGAGGTCCCACTTGTGGGAGGCCAAAGTCTGTCTGCTCAAGGGATACACAGTGACATTCTCTTTAATGGCTTGATGAGCCGCTGTCAGAGAGACACTGTTTTCCATAGCCCAGACCACAGTCACATTGCTTCTCTGCTTTCCACAGCCCACTCCACCTTGTTTATTGAGATAGTGCATGGCCACAATCTTGCGTTTCACAGGGGAGAGGAAAGCAACCAGGGCCAGCCTGATCACCCTCAACTCCAGTAAGTTGATGTGTTCCTGAGACTCTGCAGGAGATCAGAGTCCATTCACTGTTAGGTCTGAAAGCCCTCCCTCCTGAGGCGAGCCGGTACCACATCCAGCAGCTTGGTGAAAACCCTGGATGCCGAGGAAAGACTGAATGGCACGACCTTGAACTAGCAATGGTGTTGGGCCACTGCAAACCTCAGGTACTTCCGGTGCTTTCGATGATTCAGCAAAAGGAAGTAGGCATCCTGAAGGTCCAGGGAATCCAAACAGTCCTGCACATCGAGGGCTTACAGAATCTGGGCTAGAGTAACCATCTTGGACGTGTCCTTGCGTAAGAACAAGTTCAACAGCTGCAGATCCAGAATGGGGCACAAGCCTCCGTCCTCCTTCGGTACCAGAAAATACATGGAGTACCACCCCTTACTTGTTCTCAGTATGGAACCAGCTCTATTGTGCTTTTTTGCCAGAAGCTTGTGGGCCTCCTCCAGGAAGATGGGCTCCGGAGACAAGGGGGTAGTCGGAGGACTGTGGGCTGCGGGGTGCTCTAGAAATGGGAGGAAATAACTCTGTCGGATGACCTGTCAGGCCAAAGCGTCCAATGTGGTTTTTTCGACCATTCTGTGCTGACCAAGGAGAGCACCCCGCCAACCCCGCCAGAAGTGTGGCTGGCATGGTGGTTGCGGCAACGCCACCTATTTGAGAACCTCTTCCCCTAACTCTCGGGAACCGTCTTCCTCTTCCCGTGGCAGATTGACCACGGTCTCCCTGGGCAAAGGTGGTTAAGGGGTAAAAACCACTGCTTTGAGACGATGGTTATGCGGAGGGCTGTTGTATGCCAAGCCCCAAGGACATAGCTGTTGGTTTTGACGACTGGAGTTTCTGGAGGGCGTCGTCAGCCTTAGCTCCTAAGTGTTTGTAACCATTGAAGGACATGTTCAACAATCTGGCTTGAACCTCGGCCTCAAAGCCTGACGTCCTCAACCAGGGGTGGTGCCTGACCACTGCGCTAGTGGCCATGGCCCTACCCACACAATCCGCTGTGTCCAGCCCTGATTGCAGAATTTGGGGTGACACCTCTTTGCCATCAGAGACCATGGAGTGGAAACCATCCCTCATCTATTCCTCCAGGATGTGTTCGGCCTCATTGGCCACTGCGAGCTGAAGGAAAACTTTGCCATGGCGCAAGAGGCATTCACAGCCCACAGTGCCAGACTGCCAGACGTGAAAACCTTCTTGCCTCATGCGTCAAACCTCTTACTTTCCCTGTCCGGTGGAAGGGACGGTAAGGTAGATGTCTTCAGGCTAGTAGTAGCAGCCTGGACCACTAAGTTCTCCGGTGAAGCATGTGAGAGGAGAGAGAGGCTGGGTCTGACGGTCAGGGAAGTGTTTCTTTGCCATGTCTTTGTTCACAGCAAGGACAGAGGTGGGCTTCTCCCACATCTCCAGTACTGGTGCTTCCACCTTCACATTGAAGGGCAGGCGTGTCCCTTTCTTGGGCACCATGTCCAGAATGTCACAGTGTCTATATTGTGATGGAGCCGACCATTCCAGCGGACTGGCCAGCTTAGTCATCAAGCGCTGGAGCACAGCTTGGGGCTTTCCTGGTGTGGGAGCTGGCAAGAAATCCAACTCTGGGAAATTGTTGAGACCGCTGGCTCCTTGCAGATCTTCAGTCAGTGCCAGCACATCCTCACCATCCCCCTAAAATTCCTCAGAGAAATCAGTCATATATCTTTGACATAAAAGCATATTCCCGCAGATCTGTGCTATCCCCGGCGCCGATGATGATGCTAGGGTGCCCGAAGGCAGGGCCTGTCGGTGCTGAGTGGTCTCTGCTTCTTTTTAGATAAGGCCCAAGCCATTAGGCCTGTGGGAGTGATCCTCTGAGGGTACCCTGCTGGTCTCAACAGATGTGGTGGGACCCTGCGGGTCCGGGGACGCAACCGCCAATGCCTTGGTGAAGATGTCTAGCATCTTCATGCAGAAACTCTCCCATTCCACCGGCGTGGAGGATTGGGTAGGAAAAGGTACCTCTTTTTGCTGCTCAGGCGAATCCCTGGAGCGATGGCTCTTCTTCCTTGAAGAGGAAGACGAATGTCGGTGTGGGTACTCACTCGAAGAGCGGAACCTCTTCCATCCTTCTTCTTCCTCTTCTTCTCCTTTCCCCTGCGCAGAGTCAACCTTTCTTTGGCACGCCGATCCTTGTGAACGAAGGTGAAAATCTTCACTGCCCTCTCCTGAAGGGCCTTCGGGGCATGGACTGGCAAAATCCACAGTCCTGGGTGTCATGGTCGTTGTCCAAGCATTGTAAACAGATCTGGTGTGTCTCTCCGAGACTGATATCTTTCGGCTGCAATCCATAGATGACTTAAATCCTGAGGCCTTTAACAGAGTAGGCAAGGTGTCAGCGAAAATATTTAGCTCGATGAGCATGTTCCATATTAGCGAATAGAGTGCGTGGAAAAAAGGAACTGACATCATATGGCGTGGCACTGTTATATATACTGGCCCTGATGTCATATCGGCACAGTTCATGTGGAGGCATCGGACGGAGCTGATGCAGAGCCACTGTGTGCCCCCTGGTCGGTTTCAGGAGAACAGCTCCGCTGGGATAGGGATATCATAGATGAGAAATCTGTGAGAGGAAGGAATCCATTGAAATACCCTTAATTGTCGTGGCAGTGCATCGCATTCCCGCTGTGTTGTCCATCAGGATCAAGAAATGTTTCCCTTTGGTTGAAGGAAGGAAAGCTTTCAGGGCAAGCCTGATCAGCTGCAATTCGAATAGGTTGATGCATAACCTGGTTTCTGCGGTATCAGGTAATATTATCCCCATAAATAATGTCGGCATACATATAGTCGCCGGCAAAAGGCATAGGCGACATTATTTATGGTGACAATATATGGGGTAAATGGGAGCAGGGATCCCTTTAAAAAAATGTGGAGGTTGCGGGGGTGCCCCCCCATCCCGCAGGTTCCATAGGGTAATATCGCCAGAAACAACCTGCGCCATTCTTGTATGGTAATATTTTTGCGGGGATATTATCACATGGAACCGTTTCTGGCAAGAACAAAGTCCCACTCACCCCGAGATCCCACAGGGGAGCAAGCCAGTCAGGGAGGCATCCGTCACACAAGTCTCCTCAGGCCAAGGTTGCCAGAATGGTTCCCCTGCCTTCAGGCTGTGCTTCTGAGCAAAACATGACAGATCCCACATGACCAGAGTCGAGACACAAAGGCAGTCTGACATGCTGCTCGAAAAACTGTGACCACTGCGATCGGAGGAACCACTGTAGTGACCTCCTTTGCAGTTGGAACCTAGCATCAGAAAGATGCAGCATGCCATCAGACCTAAAAAGGGAAAGAAGGCTGAGGCTGATTGGTACTCTAAGTTCTGGAAACCTTCGACCATCAGCGAAATACTGAAAACCCTGTCCTCATGGGTGTGTAACCAAGAACGCTCAGATTAATTGAAGCTCCTTAGAATGTGTCCCCTAAGGCTTCTTGACAGTAAAGTTGAAGTCCAGGCTGTGAAGCAGGTGGCACATGCGTGAAGATGGGAAATCGCCTGCTCCAGCGAATCATCCAGGTACAGAAAGATCTTTTCCCTCCTGAGCGGATCTAACACCGCCAACATCAGCTTGGTGAAGAGTCTCGGACAAAGATTAGCCCGAAAGGGTGCACACTGATTGGTGGCATTGAGGATGGGCTGAAGAACTTAAACAACAGGTATCCCTGGGAAAGGGTCACTTACAGCCTTAGAAGAAAGTCAAATCAGTTTTAGAAACTCTGTGGATCATATCTAGATTAGTATGATGGATAGCTATTCAATCTATACTTTGGATGCTATGTAATCATTAATGTAAATACATGTGATATGTCTACTGGAATAGAGGATGAGGGGGCTAAAATGAATTCTTTGTGACCGTGCTAACCATCTTTTAAATGTTGTGCTGTATGTGCTTTATATATTATACAGTTCTGGAAATTAGGTCAAAGTAAATTAAGGGGCAAGTTTGGGAGAACCATGCCATTTTTATAACATGTATGAAATGCTGTATGAAGAGCTGCGAAATGTTGTGATCACTCTATTCTGAAGTCTTTCCGCATAAATGTGTCTTTTCTGGACAAGTAAAACAGCAAATAAATATCACTTCAAAATGTATGCACAAGGTCTGCAAAAACAGCCTTGAGCAAGGATCTCAACTTTCCCTAAACTGTCTTCAGTGATAGGCATGGCGGAAATGGTGTGACAAACCTGAAATTTACCTGAGAAGCGTTGACCTGATGTTTTGTTGCTTACCTTGAAAATGTAAACCAGGGCTCCTGCAGATGTCTTGGAAGTACCTGAAGAGATAGGGTTTGAGTACTTCAGAGCATTTGTAATAAGCTGTCAGGATATAAAGTAGCCTCCATCCCCTCTGGCAGCTGTCCCTGTGAAAAACACAAGCAAGTGGGGATGCTTAGCCACAGCTTTGCACACCAATTTTAAAAAAATGCTCTTGTTAGATCAGGGAGAAGCTTAGAAGCAATTTCTATTTACTTAGCTATAGAATAATATGCCCCTCATTCCACAGAATCTTGGACACTGTATAAAAATAAAGTGTTAACAAATGTAAATACAGTAACACAAATAAACAGAAGATGTGATCAAGGAAAAAGCATGACTAATGCATGCGACTTCAATAATCTTAGGAACTGTCAGGGACCTAAAGCTACTTTACATCCAGCAAGTTCTGATTCTGGAGGCTACTTTGGTAATGGCCTAGCTTCACAGAAATGGATGAAATAATTGTTGTGCACAGATGGCCTAGCTTCACAGAAATGGATGAAATAATTGTTGTGCACAGTGGACGCACTGGCCTGTGAACCACAAGGACTATCAACCAGTCAAATGAATACTGTCATCTCCAAATAGCAAGGTGTTTTAGAGGCTGCAGTAGCTAATTAAAATAGGAAAGGAAACAGTGACTGAAAAGTGCGAGCTGATGGTGCAGGTTTATCTTGCCCTTTGACTGGAGACAGGAAGATAAAGGCACCCCTTCCCAGGAAAGACCTCGACACCACCCAGTCAAACAGCCTGTCCCAAGAAAGTTGAGTGGGTGTACCACAAAGTTCCCTCTGAGGAAAGCACCAAGGGCAAAAACCCCAGTGAAGGCAAGAAGATCTTGTGAGTTTTGCTGCCAGAACAGAGTGTAAGGATTTCAGAAAGAAAAATGTCTGGAGGCGACGTAAATATGCATGGAAGAGCTTAGATTAACAGAGGCAAGACATGGCACAGAAATGGGCAAAGCAAGGCAGAAACAGAGATTTGGCAGGAGCTTGACTAGAGCATGACAAGCAAGACTGAATGAGAAGCAAGCTGGAGAAAAGAAAACTAGGAAAAGGAAAATGTTACTCTTGTTATCTAGCATTAGTATCATTCATACATTCAAATGCTTAGAATAATTGCCAGTCGTCAAGCTGGGAATTCTCGGTTGCTATTATAACAGCAATAACTAGGAAGCAAAAACTGGTTTACACCTCATTTAGGTCCATATGACCCCTCCCATGAGGATTAGAGTATACACATTCACCTACCTCATAAGGGCGGGAGGTAGGCACATATGAAACTATTAAACATTCCAACACTCAGTCACTAGTGTTGCAGGTAACTATTTCCCTTTCCATCATTGGATCTTTCATAGAGTCCCTTGCTGTCAATAAATCACAAAACAGTAAAACAAGATTGGGCAGATTCGGGAGGCGTTAGAAATAGTACAAAGTAAGCTTCAGCCATAGAATAAAGTCTCATCTCAGCGGAACAGATGTTGCAGAACTGCTAGACCCACCACTGTATTATACCTAGCGTTCAACTCCAAGCAGTAGTGTTTCGTGAACATGTGCAGAGTCTTCAATGTTGCCCTTTGGCAGATGGTTTGGATTTGGATAATAGCATGGAAGGCCCATGTCCCTGATTTGCCCCTTGTTGAGTGTGTAAGTACACACCATTTTTTTATTTTTTATTTAGGTGCATTTGGATGAACTTTGGAAGCCTTTTACACTATTAACAATGTTAAAAAATACAATACACTCAATATTAGTCAATTCATTACAATAACATAAAAGATACACACTTTAGAAAGACGTTAATATATAAAATATCCTTTACAGTTTACCATAAAATGTACAACTTTATTCTCCAACTATCAATCAATCAAGCTGTACATTTCTAATTCCCCTATCGGAAGGAGAGATTCAGTTAACATTAGATTTATTTAACTTAACCTCGGCCCGTTGCCAGATATGGTAGGCAGCTGAAAAGAGCACCAGGGATTTGGCGCCAAAAATCATGTCACAGAATTGATCTGAGAACCAGAGCCTAAAATTGGGGTATCCATTCTCATATTCTCAAATAAGGGCGGGGCAATTAGAGAGGATATGCCTCTGAGAGTCCACTTGCGTGGAACAAAGTCTACATAGTAGCTGACCCCATGGTATGCCTAACCTTGGCCCTGTATTTTCTAAGACCGAAAGTATGTTACAATGAAGAGAGGAAATAAATCTGGTCAACGCAGGAGTATTGGATTTGATGAGATAACTCTTTGGAGACTCCAGAGAGACACCTTGATGGGAGTATAATACATGTCTTCAGAGTTTGGTTAAATGATTCACTGCTTGTGCAGTGTCAAGCTCTCTGGACTTGTGTTCAATTTTAGAGAGGTAGAAGTTCTGCCAGGATGCCAGGAGGCTAACAATTCCGATTTCTATAGAATGCTGGGTCACCATGTGAGCCAGGTCCTGATACCAAACACTTTTTACAAAACCGCCCAGAGTGTACAGTATGACGTTGTTCTGTCGACAGTCATTTTTTCAGTGGGTATTTTTATGAAAACACTTTGCCGCAAAAAATAATGGAAATATTGGGGGCCGGGGGTTGGGGAGAGGGCAGATAAGGGGTTGGGGGGGTCGGGAACAATAACAAATCAGTGGGATATGGGGGTTTTCAGGGGGAACCACACAAGAAGAATTTTACTTTTTGGGGGGAAATTAGTTCACAAAAACTCCTGTCATAAAAATCACTGTCGATGATATGACATAGAACCGGAGTGTACAATGGTAAGATTTAACGAAGTCACCTCCTGTGACTCACCAAACAACTGAATCTTCGCCCACAGTTTGCAAGCAGAGATTTTCCATAATAGCAGAAGGGATGGGAGGACAAGTTCTAAACAAATTGCTTCAACCAGTACCATTGCTGGTAGCCCCAAGAGGGAACGCAAAGTTTTTGCCTCCATTCTTGGCAGCCAGTTAAGCAACTTTACCAGATAGGTTTCCAAAGTGTATATATTATACTTGGCATGATTGAAAGTTTATAGGCGATGATCTTCGCCTCAAACAGAGCGGCCACCATAGGTATTGATGAACTTTTTAATTAATAGCCACTTCTGCCGTGCCATCTGGGAAATACCCTCAGCCAATTGTGCAGATGTCATATTTGCTCTTATACTGACTCCAAGGTACTTGTACTCCACTAGTTGCTCCAATTGCACCCCCCCTAAATTCCATGTAAATGTCGGGGCATCATATGCCCCTTTTTCCCAATGTCAGAACCTTTGTTTTAGAGGGGTTAGGACTGAGGCCGTGCTCACAGGCAAAGACATGTAAAGCTGCCAGGGATTGTTGTAAACCCATGGCTGTCCGGGCCAGAATGATTGTGTCATCTGCCTACGTCAGGCAATTAAGAAATTTGTTACCATAATGATAGTTATGGGACCCTTGAGCACCTTCGGCAGCTCTGCAATATAAAGGTTGAAAAGCAGAGGCGCCAAGGGATTCCCCTGCTTTAGTCCTCTATCAGTAGTAAAATACCAGGTGAGGGTGTCTTCCTTTGATGTTCTAACCCTAACCTCGGTGTCTGTATGGAGTAATTTAATAAAGTAAAGAAGCGAGGGGTCAATACTCCACCTTTCCAGTTTTTCCCAAAGTTTGGTTCTTATCACGCTGTCAAAGGCAGCGGAATAATCAACAAAACAGAGGTATAATGCAGTGGCGGGATAACACTGGGTATCTGATATTAAAGTGAAGATAGCCCAGATGGAATGCGACATGCTACATTCCGTCCTAGAGCCTGTCTGATGGAAAGACAGCAGGCCTGCCTTTTTAGCCCAATCGGTGAGGAGCTCAAGTAGGATAGTAGCGAATATCTTAGCACTGCAGTCCAGCATAGCCAGTAGCCTAAAATGTAAGGGTTGATTGTGAGGCCCTTTCTTGTGGACCGGGATGAGAATAGAGCTTTTCCAGGTATTAGGTATCATCCTGGTTTCACATATATGCAAGAATAAGCATTGAAGCAGAGCACCCCAAAACAGCAGGTCGCTCTTTATGACCGCATTACACAGACCATCCGGACCAATGGCCCGTGAGGCCTTCATCTTGGCTATAATGACCCCCATATCAGCTCCTCTAATATACTCACATACCACTGAGTCACTCATGGTTTCAAAGTGCCCCATATTCAGAGTCCCGCTAGTAAGTCTGTTTAATAAAGAGACCCCAATGTGCCTCAGATATGGAGCAAACTTCCATTGCGGCCCGCCTCCCCCATTACTACGGATAAGGTGCCAGAATTTCGGAGTGTTATTTGTCAGTATCAGTTGGTTCATAAACATCCAGGCTGCAGTGCTTTTCCAGCATCTATAATTAAGGAGCTAATTACATCTGGACCTTGCCATTGCCATGTCTTTCACCTTGGTCTCCCATGGGATATTATAACTTCGCTTGGTCAACCGAATCAGGGAGTTAAGCTCCTTTGTTCCTATCTATGGCAACATCACATTTTATTCCAGGATGACCCATGTGTTTACTAGCAACTAAGTATCTAGGTACTGGGCAGGGAAAAGTTGACACCAACTTCTCCACCTCCCAGTTGCAGCCCCTCAGAATTTCTTCTTCTACCAAACCAAGCCCCTTAAGCGCATAACCAAAACGTTGGATCCTTGCAGACGTCCAGCGCACCCTATTACCCTGTAAGTTAACCGACGGGTTACCAAATCCAATAGTAGTGGGACGCTTCATGGTAAGGATGACATGGTCACTGCATGTCATGGGGATTGTTCAAAACTCTGGGCAACAATTCAAAATCGGGGGTTGATGAAAATGAAATCAATGCAACTGTTATAAATTATATTGCTCCATGTAGCTTGAATCTCTCTCTCTTTAGCAACCAGTGGGGTAAGACTGAACTCATCCAGTGCCTCTCTCCAACCTTTACCACGATGGGCAAACCGCCCTTTCCTACCCAATCGGCCATCATTTTGGGACCCATAGACACAATCCACATTGAAGTATCCAGCCGGGATGATACCACCCTTGGGGAACCGAGTGCACTAGTTTCTGAGAGTGTCCGTCAGAACCTCCATCAATCCTTCCATTGTTTCACCACCAGGGGGGTTATATAGGGTAGCAACAGGGTGTCCCCCAAGCCCGGAATCAGTCTAGTGGTATGACCGCACAATAGATTTTGGTGGAACCTAGGAGTCGGAAATTACAATAAGCTTAGGGACACCCTGGCGCCTGTACAAAGAGCACCCTTCGGGCAGCCCTTTTCACGGTGCCAAGAGGGTCTAAACCAGGCTTGTCCAACCTTTTTGAATGTGGGGCCGAAGCATTAACTTTTTGTCACCCAGAGGGCCGGCGAGCCAAAAGTCAACAACCTCACCCAAAGCAGTATATTAAAAAGCGATATTGTGTGACCTTTGGCACAATAGCATCACAGGCAGTGATAGCCATGCAGTCCCAAGGATAGCTTTTGGTGTCATGGGCAGTGATCAAAGGTTTTTTGCATGTGATTTCTTTCAGTGTCTATGTGTTAATATTTTTCTGAAATAGTGGGGGCGACCGAGCGTAGCGAGGGAGCTACAAGGTTCTAGGGAGGGTTTGGGGGGGTTCCCCCCCCAAGAATTTTTTTTCAAATATGGGGTTGAAATGGTGCATTTTACAGCAGAAAAGGTGACCAAAAAGCCATAAGTGTACAATCAGTTCTAAAAGGGGAACATGAAAATTCCATGTCACCAACAGCAGAAAAGAACATTTTACAACACAACACATTTTAATGATCAATGTGTCCACAGTGTAAGACAGCACTGTCACTGATGTAACACATTGTCATGCTGGTTGTACCCAAAATATGCCTCTGTAGCAACATGTCTATGCTGGCTGTTCCCAATGTAGGCCAGCATTGTCCTGTACAAAGCATGATTGATGCTGCCTGAGCATGTGCAGTGTGCCCAATACATATGGCAGCTTATCTCTGTAATACACATTACTTCTGTGGTGATGAAAGAAGCATAATTCAATTCAACAGATAAAATGTGGAAAAGCGATCACCCAAAGGTGAACCTAATTGAAGAAACGCAATGTGAGCACAATCTAAAAGTATGCAACCTAGCAGGCCTAGTGCACACTTTACCTTTTCTTTCACCAATAAATTGGGGGGGAGAGCGCGAACGCAGTCCCCCACTACCAGAAATAATGCAGTCGTGTATCCCGCATTTGGGAACATAGCAGGGGTCAGCAAATCCGATGTGCAATGGGTAAGCCTCACCCTGGGAGATCTGCCCTTGAGATCACATTCTCCCCTGCCAGCTAAGTATGAGTTGCATGCAAGACGGCAGGGGTTGGGTCAGTTCTGGGAAGCCCCGCTAAGCGAGGGTGAGAAGGCAGGCCCTGACCCAGCCCCAACCCCCCAATCCCCGGAAGCTCTGAGCGTCTGCAGAGCTGCCTGTCCCGCGTGTAGGGGGAAGCTCCAGCAGGCAGAGCCCAGCAGAAGAGCAGATTGTAGCACAGTTCCTTTCTCCCATCAGGTGCTGCTCGGCCCGAGATTTGTATAAATAGCAGGATGGCTTGAGCAGGCCTGTTGCAGTCTGCCCACTGGCCTGTCAGCCCCACACGGGCCCATGGCCCTCCTGAGCGTAGCTGCTCAGCGCTGGCCCCATTCACACCATCATAATCATCCTGGACCTCGACGCTCCACCACCCCTGAGTCTCAGAGTTCTGCTCAATGACAATGCTGAAGCTTTGACATCTTTGCCGTAACCATATGCCGTGTTGTGTCAGCCGAGCCTGCACAGCGCCAAAGGCAAGTATAGGCTGCCCTCAGACTGCGCTACCAAAAGAGTGAAAATAAGTTATACCTGTTGAGCTTGCCTGTTTCACTTTTATGATTGGGATCACTGCTGCATGGGTATTAAGCGCCTTATAAATAACCTATCATACCACTCGTATTTTCTCCAGAGCTGCAGCAACTATTCGAAGTGTACTCCGATCCATTTTGTGAACAAACTCAATCCACTAACAAACGAAAACTTTGGTTCCCATTGATTTGGATTTGGATTTTGTTTCCTTTCTATACATTTCTGGAGAGCATTTTTTGAAAGGTTGTTCTTGAGTGTGTAGATTATTTGCTATTGCCCACTTTTGGCGAATGGCAATTTCGACAAAACATTTTTTTGCCGCAGAGGAAAGCTATTGTCCCCAACCATGCCAGGTGCATATTTGTTGTGAAGCTGCTGTGAGGACCAAGGCCACACCTGCTGCATGAACTCTGAAACCAGGATCCTGCTCACTGCAGGTGCTCTCTGGTGAACTTCCTGGCATGGAAGTGCAGAACAAAGGACCCACCTTGCCCCTAGAGACTCTGGACAGGGTCTCCCAGCAGCCCAGAAGTTAAGGCACAGTGCTCATCAAAATGCTTGTGAGCTACGTTGACCCAGACCTCGCCTGCCTGGCCCTGCCCAAGTTTATTTGTGTTACTTGCCACTGCTGCGTGCTGAACCACACCATGCGTTGGACACAGTCACCCAGTTCCCCAACCCAAAGCTGTCACCGTCTCCCGATAGTGTTGAGCCACGAGTGAAAAGAACAAAAGGTTTTTGAAATGGCCCTGTTGCTTATGTACACCTTAAATAACCCTGTTCACTTTTAAGCCACCCGTCTCTACCTTTTTAAAGCCATTGTCATAAGGTTTGACATTTTGCTGCTGAAATCTTTGCCTGTGCACCTCGGTCTACAAACCTGTAGTGCCCCTCTATTTTCAAGTCTTCGTTCCCTGGGTTTTCCCTTACAGGGGTGCACCAGTAGTATTTTATTATTTGTGTACATTTTTGTTATTAGAGTAAAAGGTAATATATTTTTTTTAGAAACGTGGTTTTACATTCTTTTACTTTGGTTCAGCATACCATTGTTAGTATTTCTGCTGTACCTGGTCATCCCCTGTACTAGAGAATAAAGCCTGTTGTACTGTTTTTAGTAGTTTTGTTATTCGGATAGTGAAGAAAACTAAATGAGTAGCAATGGCAGTAACGTAAACATGTTGTAGTATGGAGGCATAGGGACAGCAGGGTGGATTCTCTGATCGGCCTCCTGATTGACGAACGCAAGCTCCCCTTAGCATCTTTGATGGAAACTCTCCAAAAGACCGTGAGCAAAGGGGGCGCCATTTTACAATCGTTTGGCGAGAGGTCCGTTGTTTTCCTTTAGAAGCCATAATGCATTTCAAGACAGATGCCTGGCTTCAAGGGAGTCTAGTTGAGCTGCTAGGGTTCAGATTTTTGGGGAGGGAGAGGGGGATCAGGCGCTACTCTCCTGCTTTTTAGATTAAATGCTTTCTCATGAGGTAGACACATCTGTTTGCCATTAGTTAACATGGCTAATTATATTTTGTATGGTGCTTCAGATTTGATGTTATTTGACTATGTTGTAGAACACTTTCATGAGGATTGGCTCGGTATGTGCTTTGTTAAAAACTTTATATAAAATATTTAAATACAATGAAAAAAAACACGGAAAATGTCAAATATATAATATTTTTGTACTAAAATGTTAAGAAACAAACGTAGCTGTTTAACAGAAGGATCCGAAGTGAATCTGTACAACCAAGGCCTATCGAAAGATTTCAAACTGAATTAGCAATCCTGCTAGTAACCCATTCCTATATGGATAGTGCCGTTCTGATCCTTAATTTATGCACTTACATTCAATGGTAGTCTTTTGTGTGTTTAGACATAAAAAGAGAATACATGTCCTAAAAAGAGAATACATGTCCTAGGACATGTATTCTCTTTTTATGTCTAAACACACATTTGTCTTGTTCTTTTATGTGTCCCGAATAGAGCACAGAGTAGTTTTGCGCACAGGCACATTTTAAAAAAAAAAAAAAAAAATTTTTTTTTTTTTTTTTACACTCGAGCATTGTCCAACATACGGCCTGGCGGGCCACATAAAATGGCTTGGCGGGCCGCATTGTGGCCCGCGGGCCGTACGTTGGACAACCTTGGTCTAAACAAAATGGTGAAGCCATCCAAGTCAAAGAAAGTGGTCAGCCAGGTTTCCTGTAGGCAGAAACATTGTACCCTCATTAAAATGTCAAGAACAGCCTGGCTATTATGAAAAGAATGGTGGCCCCTCGTGTTCCAGGATACCATCTGCATGGTGCCCGCCTCCTTCACTAGGGTGGGTCAATATGATATTTACTTAACCGGGGACCAATGTCCTTGCTGCCTACAGGAGCCCCACCATACCTCCTGCACACTAGGCTGCTTTTGCTGAGAGCGTTGAGAGCGTACTGAGACTGCCTCA
Organism: Ambystoma mexicanum; assembly: GCF_040938575.1. Classification (NCBI taxonomy): domain Eukaryota; kingdom Metazoa; phylum Chordata; class Amphibia; order Caudata; family Ambystomatidae; genus Ambystoma; species Ambystoma mexicanum. The sequence continues at coordinate 1,345,630,502 of NC_090923.1, forward strand.
CCATGACTTGAAGGTTAGAACACCATAAACCCAGTTCCCGGAATAGATTGACATTTCTTCAGACACTCTCAGCTACAAATGATGACACAAATCTAAACACTGCCCAATTGGTAGTACTATCATGTGCTAGTAATTCAAACTTTACGATGTCATTGGTAGAGATAGATTTTAAGTCTGGAATGGGTTGCATAAGTTCTAATAGCCAAGATTGATTGAGAAAAGGGCTGGGGGATGTAGGGTTTGACTCTTGATATAGAACAAGTCTGTGTAGTAGGCCGCGTCGGACTGGTTACTCTACTTAGCCAAGATCCTTGGTTTCCCTGCTGTGAATATTTCCATAGAGAGGCAGAAACCTCAGATGTTTCTGCTATGGGATTTGATACAGCTTGGGCGGCAGGTGCCAACAGCAGAGCCTGCTCCTCCAACCCCTGTAGGCAGGTACAAGATTTTAACACAGGGGCATCACGCCAGACAGAGTAGACAGGGTAGAAGACCTTAGCCCGCATGCCTGCAAGGACCCTGTGTTGTTGGTGCAGTCAGGAACCTCAATGGGGGGGAAGGATTTTAGGGTCGTTGTGGGGGGCCAATCCATCAGGCCCTGTAGGTATGGTCTTCTGACCATACCATCCCCAATGTCTTTGGTTACAGTCTTTTGCCAGCTGCCTTCTTATACGAACGACCACCCCCAGATATTATTTCATATACAGCTGAAGATTTTAATCCCCGCTTGAATGGGTCACCTCCTATAAATATCTAGGGTTACACATTATGAATACCTTAAAATGGACCCTACATTGGACTGAAAGCAAAAACAAATGTAATAAAGCGATCAGTCATTTCATTGGACGCCAAGGGGGTTGTTCCATTGCGACAGTCTTAATACTGTACCAGGCCTAAGTGCTTTCCATCTTGTTTTATGGGATTGAGGTATGGAGACAGCGCTATGTATCATTGCTAAAATGCTTTGAAGCTACCTTGTTGCGTAAACTCTTTTGTATGCCCCAAGCATTGCCAATCGAAAATCTTTACTTAGATTTCGAAATTAAGGACATAACACACAAACTTTGAATATCTGTGCTTAGATTTTGAAATTAGGGGCAGAACACACAAACTTTATACCAAAGCTGTCATGTCTTATGAACACCTCAGTGTTCTCTGCAATGGAACAATGATGGTGAAGTTTTTACGTGTCTTCAATGACCTTGACAACTGCTCAGCAATTGGCACTCTGGGAACTTTGATATCTACCTATACAAAATGGAATTCGGGTTGCTTTCTGCAATCCCGGGAGGGAGTGATCGGTCTTGGTAAATGTAAGTTGAAATTAAAACTGTCCTTGATTAGCAAAGAACAACATTTAGTGAATTTGTATTCAAATAAAAATAGTGGTCCCTTCTGTGAGCAGAATATCTGATGACTATCTTATTGTGTTGCCTTCCCTAACAATGCAATTCTCAGACAATATGTACTTCTTAAGTTTAATATCAGTGTTTCACGTGCAACGAATGGGGCACTCAATGGCCTCCCCTGGTCGGAGCGCGTTTGTCATTTATGTGGCACTGGTGACATCGAAAACTTGGCATACCTGCTTATCCAATGTGAAAGTTTATTCCTGATTCGCAATAGCTATTTGAAATCTTATAGTAATGTTTTTAATTGTGTTGATCTATCTTCCCTTTGGCTTGATTTTTTAGATTTTATTTAGATGGTTCAGATCAAAATCTTATCTTTTACATGGTTACATTTTATTGGAAATGTGTCGAAATTGTTAACCTTAAGCGTTGCTGATTTTAGCTATTGTTTTATCCCTGTATGTTTTTACAGTAGTTTACTCATTTAAGCAGATGAACTGTCACTCGCAATTTTAACCATTGACCCTGTCAAATTGTTTTATGTTCATCATGTGTGTGTATTTTTATATATATGCTATTGTCCTGTATATACAAAGCCACTCGGATGAGCGTATATTCATTAATAAATAAATAAATACACCTTTATACTGGGGTCTCCTACATGGAGGAGGCGGGATTTGAGCTGCCTATTCCCAAGTGGGCTCGGGATGGAATTAAGTAGAGACATTTCAGCGCAAAGCGTCTCCAATGCACAGCTCTTAGAATCTACCACCACGTAGGCAGTTCCTTGTGATAGTTCAGCCAAGTGGGGAGGAGAAGCTACCTCACTGTGTGTACCCACTTCCACCCTGCACAGTACACAACCATGAATTGATCTGCAGGCCACCTTGTGGTAGTACCTAATGCAGGCTACAACCCATCCTGCAATTTCTTGCTTGGATGGGCCTAACCCTTTATTGGTGTTGCCGGATGCAATGAAGATTTGGTCCCACGTCTGAAGCCAGCGGCCCTGCCAATATTGTATCATAGGGTCCTCCTGGTGCCCAGTGTAGGGAGGGACATCTCCATAACATTTACAGATTTTGAAAGAGGTTGGTAGGGAAACTGCCTGATTGATGTGGAAGTCAGAAACTAATATGGGAAGGTACCTATGCACCACTTTGTCATGAAGGAATGTAGTAATATTAGATAGGTCAATGACCTTTGGACAGATATTACAGCTAGTAGAAAGGGCATTTTCCATGACAGATATTTTAATTCTGACTTGTGTATGGGCTTGGAGGAGGATTATTAACTTCATGAGGACTGTATTGAGTTCCCTTGTGGACACCAGTTTAGATACTGTTAGATACAGATTTAGCAGGCCTTTATTTCTTAGATAATGCATGAAAAGAGAGAGAGAGAGGGATGATCCTTGATCTTGGTACAATACGATATGTTGACAGATGAACTTCCAATATAATAATCCCACACAGTTTTCAGATAACATGAGGTGGTACAGCAACAATGGATGAACTTGAAAGTGCAGAGGCTGTTTTAGTATTTCTTTCACCTTATAGCATGCTATAAGTGAAATTATAGAAAAACGACAGAACCTCTTGTTAATGATTTTCATTTGGGCAATAAGCTTCTTGCATTTATAGCGTAATCTAGTTGTCTCAAGATAAGACGTAGGTTTTTTATCAGGGTAAATCCCAAATATGTAAAACTGTCCACAACCTCCAATTTCTTGTGATGCAAGTGCCAATTACAATTACGACGCAATTTAGTTTTACCAAAAATGGGAAACTTAACACTTTTTGCTATTGATTTTCAGGTCATTATCAGCCATGTAGTCCTGAAAGGAATTGAGGCTTCTTTCAAGTCCAATTGTGGTTCTATCTAGGATCTCTAGGCCATCAACATAGGCAAGATAGTGTAATTGCTAGTGACCCAGTGTAGGCAGGAATGCCTGCGTAACATCTAATTTTGCTCCCAAATCCGAAATGTATCAGTTAAAAAGGGTAGGGGCCAAAATGCACCCCTGCCGAAGACCCCTGTAGGTGTCAATGGGGTCTGACATCCTGCCCAAGTTGTTCAATTTAATACTGATTGCTGTATTACTATACAGTTGAAAAATGAAACTTAACACATTTTTGGGTAGCCCCATGTCTTGAGCTTTCTCCATAATATATTGTATTGACCATGCTGAAAGGGTATTAGTATAATTGTTCGTTTTTTTGGTCAAATGGTACATTTGACCGAATTTGGCCTGTACCATTCGACCGAATAAAAACAAACAATTAGGCTAATATATACGAACATGTGGAGCGGGGGTTGCGGGGTTGTCCCCTGCTCCCTATGATCGGTATGTATTAGCCTTGGGGGATTGTGGGGGTGTCCCCCGCTTCCTCAATATGGGAGGCAGGAGACTGGGAAAAAAAGGACCTTGCGGCGTCGGATCTGACCCGCGTTAGATGGACGATTCTGATGCCGCAGGGCTGAAGTGGACCAGGCGGCAAGGAAACAGGTAAATCGGGAAGGGGGTGGGGTTTTGGGGTTGTGGGTGGTGGTCTTTGATCAACTGAGAAGTGATTGCATGCAGGCTGTTTTTTTCTAACAGATGCCGTGATCATTTCTCACACGATCACACACCCCCAAACCGTTGAAAGCGCTTGAAAGATCAATAAAGGCCATATACATTTGCCAATTGTTCCCCAAAGATTCTTGTTGGAGCAGTGTAAGCAAGAGACCATTCTGTTGTGTGCCAACACCTATACAGAAGCCTGATTGGAACTTGTCATAATGTTTGAAGGTCCTGGACCATTCATTTAGTTCATTCAAAATGATTGATGCAAAGACTTTTCCGACCACATCAAGAAGGGCAATTGGGTGATGATTCGCTGGGTCTAGATGGTTGCCCTTTTTGAAGATAAGCACAACATATGACTCTTTCCAAGAGGAAGGAATTATCCCACATTTCATGATGTTACAAAACAACACTGACAGGATTGAGGTACATAATGTGGCATTTCCCCTTTAGGGTTAGATTAGAAAGCCCATCCGGGCCAGCGCTTTGGAGTGCTTGAGCTTCGAGATCCACATTAATATATTATCCCATGATAGTTTCAAGATGCAGGGCCTACTCAGATCGTAAGTAATTACTTCACAGTTTCCACTGGGTGCAGAATAAAGCTCATTATAAGAAACCCTCCAGGTGGTTCTGTGATAGGGTTCATCATTGCAGCATCACTGTTAGTGTATTAAGAGTCTCCAAAAGCCCTGTTTATTTAAAATGATACGCAACATAAGGTTACAATCATGTGCCCAAATAGTTTAATTATAGTACAATTTCTATATTGTTGTTTCATTGATTTCACTCAAATAAAGGCATCAGGGGGATTTTTCCTTTTGATATCTCGTATATTCTTCCTCAGTGCTTTTTTGGCCTCCTGTATGTTCTTATCAAAAGTATCTCTAAAGGAAGGACATTTGGATTGGTGATCTAAATTGGACCACATTAGGTCTCTAAATAATCTTGAGAACGTGTCAGCACCGAATAATGTTTTCTGGTCACCCTCAGACAATGGGTCTCATTATTACTTTTCCAGTCTGGAATTAAAGTGCCGGTAATTCAGTTTAACAGCATGTTTCTGGACCGGCAAACTACAAGTTTGGTGGTGGGGTGGCTGGACTTAGCTGCAGCTCTGAGCTAACAGTAATTCTGGCACACCACCACCGGAAAATGCTGGTATTACCGGCACTGGCATTATCAGTGCCAGTAATACTGGCAATTCACACAATGGAGTTCTATAGGCAATTATAATCTGCTGGTAATTCCAACAGACCAAGTGCCAGTAACGGTAATATCGTTTGGTGGTATCCCACCGGATTTACAGTCGGGATACCAAACTTATAATGATGCCCATAATATGATTTTTTAAAAGTGAGGTTTTTATTGAAGGTCTCAATTATCTTAGGCCTCTATCCTTTCCACAGTTAGACCTGATTTTAGAGTAGGTAATCAAGTGCCATGTGGTCACTACATCTGGACTGCAGCAATTTAATCTCAGTGCAGACATCCTTCAATGCTTGAGATAAGAATATGTAGTCGATAATTGATGTTTGCATCCCTCTCTGCCAAGTTGTACTTATTTTAGGGTTCATTTCACTGTTAAGATAGAGTAGGTCCCATGTCTCCATTAGATCATACCATAATTGCCCATTCAAATCTTGACGCCTCGACTTATCTTGTTCATAAGCGTGGATATAGGTACTGCAATCACAATTCAAGTCACCTGCCAGCATGATGTGGTCTGAAACACCACTGCTTGCCCAATCAGTGATTACATTAGAAACAAACTCGAGAAAGTTAAGAGTTCTCATTGGACATTTCATTCCAGTAAAAATACATGATTAGTAACTTCCCAAACAAGGGTGTTTACTCTGAAGTATTTGATGGCTCGATTCCAAGGATACCAGGATGGTCAATAGGTACATTTTTACCACTAAAGCCAACTCATGTTTAACAGCTGTTACAAGCCCCGCAAAGAGTCGCCCATGATTCGCCATAGCGTCAATTGACATTTTATATAAGTCAACTTGATGCGTCTTATATGAATATGAAATATTTGCAGTATGCCGGATAGGTGTCTCAATAGGTACCTCAAATAAATCGTAACCCATGATCAGTAATGCCTCCTTCTCCGTTAGCATCATATCATAAATAGTTTTTGAACGGAGATGTAAAATCACAATGTCAGTTCTTTGTGAATCATAAAATTTAATTTGTTCAAAATCTTTGGACAGCAACAGTCTGGGGTTCGGTACATCTTAGAGTAGATTTAAGGCATTTGCTCTATTCAGAACCACTGAAGACATTTTTTTTAGCATTAACTCCAGACCTAGTTTATATGAACAAATCTGTATCTGTGGCGTAATTTCCTCTTCTTTTGCCTCATTAAATGATGAAAGAGAGGCTTAAAAGTTGTGTCCATTAAATCAGAGGCCAGCGAAGGGGCTGACGAATTTACTGTGAACAGGTCAGCAGAACAACGATGCATAGTACATGGTTGAACATTTGTTGAAGTAGATATGCCATTGTGTTTGCTGTGATCAAATCAACAGAACTTTGATACATTGTTCATGGTTGATTAGATGCTGTTAATAGATTCATTTCCACAAATTGTTCATCGGCTCCATCAAGGAAACCCCATTGGTATGATCAAGTACGGCACCCACCCTTTTCTCTAGAAATGGGATGATAGTTCCCATATCCCATGTCCCACCAGTCCTAACCCCCACCTCCCCACTACTCTGCACTTCTTGATACTGCACTTGCACGATCTGAATGACACAAAGCCTGGTAGGACCATTTTTGTTATGCTTCATCCTTGCACCCCCCTCCCTTTTGTCTTATTGCGCCTCGAAACACCATTGCTGTATAGGTGCATTATAAAAACCCAATAAATAAATCAATAAATATTATTAACCCCATTTAATGCTTCCTTAGTTATCTGGGGAGGTAAAGAGCCTTTATTTTTGCATTTCCGCTTCGCCTTCCTTCTGACCCCAGTGTCGACCATTGCTGTCACGACTCGCCTACCATGGAAACTCACGGCTCGTCTGCCATGGAGAGTATGGAGGAAATAGAGGAAGGACTATTCCCTGAGAACGATGTACGAGGTCTAGACGTTTGATGCTTGCCGGCCATGTCACCATGAGCAATAGAGGAAGGACTAATTCGGCCTTTATCTTCCAGGAAACGACTAATGCATTCGCGTTGCAACTTCCAGTGCTACGGAAGGTAATCCAGCGCTCCTCTGTGTGTGTACTCTTTTGCCGCTCCCAAACAGCATACTCTTCGTTTCTGCCGTTCTCAGACGGCTTGTACTTCTTGTGCCTTCTACCTTGCCTACCTCTTGTATTCCCTTCTTCCCCGTGCACGCTTGTACTATCCTACGCGAGGTGCACGCCACGCTTCCTTTCCTTTTCACCTGCAGTCCTCGTGTTCCATCTGTACCGAGTTATTCAAGCATTCAGATCTTCTCCCGGAGATAACATGTAACACTTCATCAACTACACGGTGCATTCTGGGATTCGTTGTCCATCCAGCCATAACCATCTGCAAGGGTTTTTCGGCAAAGCTTTTCCCTGGCCTGGGGTGGGATCCCCGGAGTCCCCGCTGCCAGGCAAGCTGCATCTCTGGCAAAGTGGCCTCCGGTGGAGCTCACTCTCATCACTCCAAACAGGGGGGAAGGACGTGTATGAAGCCCAGCGATAATTGGAGACAGAGAAGGAAAGAGCTATCTTCGGACGACTCCTGTGACACAGATACAGACGACACCTCTACCTTAAAGGCATCAGGTGAGGAGGGGGTTGGTGAAGGTATTAAAGATCAGACAGAACCTGAGAATTGCATCATCTTGGGAAGTTACCAACTGGGGTTCTGTTTCTGCTACATTTGGGTTCCATGATACAAAATTGTCATGATGGCTCTGAGGAATTTGTCGCGAACCCCTGCTTTTACTTGTTGGGAGAATCTTAATGTTCTATGTTTTTTTAATTTTTCAAATGGTTTTGTTTTCCCCCCTTTCTTCTGTTGCTGATTCGAAGGATAGAGCCCTACCCACAATTACCTTGGTTATTTGTAGACAGCGATGCGTCGTCAGTCTCTCTTAATGACACCTCAATGTCATTCCATTGTATGTTAGTGATACCAGTGGTCGAAGTGCATGAAAAGAAGTAGTGGAGCTATGTTCCCTGCTGGCCTGTCCCCACTCCCCAAAAACCCCCATCGCCACGCTCCCTCCCACACACAATACAAACCCCCAAACAAATGCGCCTACTGTTTAAGGGAACTTTCTGTGCACTGCACTGAAGTGCAAGTGTCAACTACTTCCTACACTTTTATTTTAAAACGAAACCATTCGGAACAGTTTCTTTTTAAAATAAAAGTATATGAACAGTAAAACTTAATTAAAAAAAGTAGAGGACCACCGCTCCTAACCGCTCCCACCCACTTTGACCACAGGATACTATTAAAAGGAGGCACATTTGAATGTTGCGATCGCTGAGCTGTTAAAGAGGGATCCATACTATCAGTCACCTCACCTTCCTGATATCTTTTAATAGTTTGCTGTTTGGGGCTAGAGTTTTTTGCCAGTATTTGAAGCTCAGTTTCTGGTAATGGGGTGCTTTGAGGGCTCCAATGACGACTGACATCACCTTTTATATAATCCGGGGATGAGAGGGAGGTCCTGGAATAATGATCTCTTAATAACAGTGGTATCATCCTGGTTGGCTCGATGGAGAGATTGTAAAGCAAATCAATAGCATCTTCTGCTTGTGAAGCTCCAGTATTCCCCACTATATTAGGGAGATGTAATACATGTGCGCCCTTCTCATTGGCAGATCATAGTGTAGAAGCTACCATGTGATCTGGGTCAGAAATGTTTGCAAATGGTAACAGTGTATTTGTCAAATGTAAATTTGAGGTTATAGATTCAGCAAACCTAATGGCTTCTGCTAACATCTGGTCAGTTACAGGGTCAGACGGAGGGTGAAAAAAAGCTTTAATGTTTTCAGATAACATCATGAGGTACAGCAACACTGGATGAACTTGAAAGTGCATAGGCTGTTTTAGCATTGGTCCAAAAACAAAATGTGATCCACCTCAGTTGTTGGGCGGGACATATCAACTGACTTCAGCATTCACTAAGACCTGAATGCATTTCTCTAATGGAGTTAGGTGCTGAAACTGCCCCTTCTAATGCACCACACTGACCATGCTAATGATCTAAGGATTGTGGTGAAGAATCTGGCCTTTCTTTCTCCTGAGCAAGTCCGGGTAAAGAGGGAGCCAGAGGTTACAATGAAAGGACATCGCAAGGAGATCTGTGAGCCACCGTTGTTGCTCCCAAGCTCAAGCTATATGAATCATTGTTCACTACGTGGAGTGTAGTCTGAAGGATCAGAGGAAAAGTGTTCAGAAATCACTTAAATCAGGAAATCGAAAAGGCTCCATTGCCACCATGCCTGCCGGTGATGGAATCTGCTGACCATTTGTGGAATTTGGCATTCTCTGGCGTTACAAATAAATGGATGTCTGGACAAACCCATTTGCGGAAAACCTAAGGAAGAAAGATGCTGTTCAATTCCCATCAGTGTATCCACATATTGTGTCTGCTCAAGGCATCTGCTAGTGTATTCACCTTCTGTGGGAGGTGGTACATGAGAACATTGACATTGTGAGTGACAAATTAATTCCATAGCAACTAGACCTCCAGAGATTGCTGCCAGAACCTGATGTCTCCCTGCTTTTGCACATAAAACTTAGAGGTGGTCTTATCTGTTTGTATCCAAGCCGTCGTTCCTTTATCAGGGCAGAAAGGATCTACAGGCCTGACTGAATACTCTGAGCTCTAGAATGTTGATGTGTAGTCTTTTCTTCAGTGGGTGACCACTGCTTCTGAATCCACAGGTTGTTGAGGTGGACCCCACATCCAGAGAGCAATTCATCCATCTTTATCGTGTAGACTGCCTTGGATCATTAAAAAGTAGCCTTTGTTCTGGTTCAAAGGATGTGATCACTTTCACAAGAGTTTGTGGAAGTACGCATCTAGCAGTATCTTTTTTTACAATCTACGACAATTTGGATACACCAAGGGTTGAGAAGTTCTTGAAAGGGCTACACGCATAGTGCATGTAACGCTGAAGTAACTGGAACTCCCTGATGATGCAGCATAGTTTCAGAGTGAAATTCTTCCTGTGTTCCTCATCCATTTTCAGCACGTCTCATTGGCTGTCCTCTGATGGAAGAAGGCAAGCTAAGCTCCCAAGAAAGAAGCTGTTTGCCTTCGGTGAAGTTGATTGGTGTCATCTCTTTTTGCAAGGATGAATCTTCTAACATATACCATCAGAGAGGCCTTACCCATTGATGCTGAGGCGCTATGACTGTTGTCTTTTTCTTATGCATGTCCAAACAATCATACTGGTCAACAATTCTTTGCAATAGGGGGCGTGACTACGAGAGCCATGTGAGCAGTCGAGCTCTGGGAGAGCTCCCGAGATCCGGCGTTTGATCCTGCAAATACGTGCATAAATATAAGCATTGAAGTCCTGAAACATCACGTACCTGCTTATAAAGAAATCGGACAGACATCCTGAAAAGCTCAAGCCCAAGCGTTGGAGGAGGACCACCCTGGGGGCTCCGCTGTGTTCGCGTCCCTGGGGCCGAGACCCCCAAAATGGCGGCCAAGAAGAGCTAACAAAGGCTCCGGAGGCCAACAACGAAAAGGCTATGGCACTGCGGTGGGCGACGACAGTGACGTGCAGTGATGCGCTGTAGCCCTGGGACGCCTGCTGGAGCGGAGGCATGTGGGGCCCGGTGCCTGGTGGGTGTATGCGCCCCTAGCGAACCCCATTCCGGGGCGCCTTGGAGGACAGAGGTAGGGAGATGCGGCTGCCTCCCGCGTTGGAGAGAGCAGGAGACTGGCCGCATCGGGCGCGAGAGACCCGCTGTGAGACTAGCCCGACACTGGCATTCCCGGGAGCCCGTCACCGGAGGACATTTACAGGATTTGGATGCCTGCGGTCCGCTACACCCCTGAGTGACGGAGCACGTTGCGGGCGGGGAGGCAGAGATGGCATTGGCTCCCCTTCGCAAATTGGAGCCGCGGCGAGCTCCGAGATGAAGAGCGCCCGCCGCGTTACAGCCCAGCTGTTCCCGCAACGCAAGCTCTGAATGGTCCGGATGGGGGCATCCAGCACACACACGTAGCATGTGGCCCCAGATCTCACAAAGTGCTTTGTGCTGCGCTTGGACGTATGGCCACAGGTGAGGCGCTGTGCTCAATGGGTGGCATGGAGGGCATTATGAAAGCAGCATGAAGCCCCACTTGATCCCAGAGCCCGGATACCCTCTGCACAAGTGAGAGGAAGGAGATGCCTTCCCCCCAGCGTATGGCAGCAAATTACCAGGCGGAAGGTCACTGCTCACTCTAAGGGCAACACTGAAGCTCGGGGGAATTCGCAACGTGGCTTGCCGGCACGGCAGATCTGGTGTGAAGCCGCATAAAACACCACATGTGTGGTGAAGACGGAAACTTGCGGAGGTGCCTATGGGATACACATAGTGGCAGCATACACGCCTGGGAGCCACATACGCACCGGGAAGGGCGCCTGGGGACCTGAACCAACTGGGGCTGGAGCCCGAGATCCGAGTGGAAGGAATAAACCCACATGATTACGTGGGAGGACACAGCCCACTCCAGGAGTAGAATAGGCAGTCTGAGGACACCCCTGATACAGCAGGGCTGGCCCCTGACACTTTGGGTGATTTAGCTTGCTCGGGCTGGGGGCCATGTGCGGTGGGGCCAGCCCACACATTTCCGGAGCATCACAATGTCCACCAACCCTATAAGACCAAAAGGCAAGCAACCCACACTTGATGAATACGCTAAAACACCACCAGGCACTGAAGGGGCCAGGAAGAAAGACAAGACCCCCGACGGAGGCCCAGACACTATGGGCAACCAGGAGATACTTGCAGCGATTGCAGACCTGAAAGTGGCCTGGGAGACTAAACTGGAACTGGCCATGAACAAACTGAAAGCTGCACTTCAGCTCAAAGTCGGGGCAGTGCAGGTGGAGGTAAATCTTCTCCGGCAAGATGTAAGGTCACTAGCTGAGGGCATGGGTGACTTGGAAAAAGAGGTGGCCCCGAACACGGCAGACTGTGCAGCCCATAAATTGGAACTTCATGCCCTAGTGCAACGCGTGGACAACCTGGAAAGCAGGGCGGAGGAGGCAGAAGGACGCGCCCGAAGAAACAATATTTGTATCGTCGGATTGCCGGATCACCTTAGGTGCTAAGGGAACCAACCCCACGGAATTCAACGAGTCAATGCTATTGCAGGAGATAACTGGGGGAGCCCTGTCCCAGGGGTTCGCTGTGGAGAGGGTGCATAGGGCCCTGATGAGGAGGCCGCCGCCGGGAAACCCCCCTAGGCCGGTGATAGCTAAGATCCTGAACTACCGAGATCGTGAAAAAATCCTTGAACACTTTCGGAAGGGTGGTACAATAAAAAGGGGGTCGGCAAACATAACGACATACCCAGATTATACCTTGCAGGTGCAGCGCAGTCACATGAACTTTGGGTCTGTGAAAAGAAGATTGCGGGAAACGGGCCACAAGTACATGTTGATCTATCCAGCAAAATTGAAAGTGTTCCACAAGAGCAGAACCTTGCTTTTTGAAACCCCGGAGGATGCCATGGGATGGTTGAACGCGCAGAGTGGCCCCCAAGAACCGGGTATCCAGACAGAAGGAGGCGAAGATAAGTAACATGTGTCTGGAGCACCCAAGGTGCCACAGCCTATGACAATGGGACTTGAATATGGCACAGAATATAACCTGTGGGGGAGTACGCCCAGGGCTATAGTTATATGTATGATCCGTTGGCACTAGAAACTTTGGTATTAGTATGGGAGCTTTACGGAGCCAGACCTCACATCCCCATAACGAGAAGTTTAGTTAGGTCACCGGTAGTCCGGTGACTCCCTCCTGGGTTCCTGGCCTGGGTATTTCAAGGCAGGACCAAACGCGGGGGGGGGGCCTGAGATCCAGGGATGGAGCTGGGCACTTGATGGGGTTGAGATTGGGTGGGGAGGGGGGAGGGAAGGGGCTGTGTGCAGTGGTTTGAAGTTGGAGAATGGGGGGGAGGGGAGTTTGTTGGGAGTGGGAGGGGAGGGAGCCAAACTTTGTGTCATCAGGGGCGGAAGGGGAGACTGGGAGAGAAGGCGGGACATCAGATAAATGGCGTTGGGTAGCCTCAGAGTGGTGACCTGGAATGTGAGGGGCCTCAATAGTTACCTAAAGAGAAATAAAGTAATGATGTACCTAAGAAGGATGAGGATTGATATAGCATTATTACAGGAAACCCATCTCACTAGAGAGAAACTGGAGGTGGTCAAGAAGAAATGGAGGGGGGAGGTCAGGGGAGTCATCATATGGGTAGCACTGCACGTACCGTTTCAGCTGACTCGGTCGACGGTGGACCCAGAAGGTAGAATGGTTGTAGCGCAGGGAATGCTGGAAAACCGGGAAGTGAGCATTATAAATGTATACGCCCTTAATCAAGATACAGCGGCTTACTTTAGGACACTATATGGCAAAATCAGCCCCCTGGTGGGTGACGCGATTCTATGGGGAGGGGACTTCAATTGCACTTTAAACCCCAAGATGGACAGATCAGATGGCAAGCTAGACAAAACCACCCCGGCTGCTAAGAATTTACAGGCCCTGCTGACGGACTTTAAGCTCGAAGATGTCTGGAGGCGGCTGCACCCAGTAGACAGACAGTACTCACACTATGCGGCACCACATGGCTTGCACACGAGGCTGGATTATGTGTTTGCCGCTGCTGAGATAGCAAGAGAAATGGTGGGCGCCGGATATAAGGCCAGGGTGCTTTCGGACCATTCCCCTTTGGTCCTGGAGTGGCCATACCAACCCCCTAGGGCGCGGATCCTGATGTGGAAGCTTAGAGCGGAGGCACTGCAGGATTCCGGGAGGACCTGAGGGAGGCGATCACTGAGTACTTTGACATTAACACCGGCAGCGTGCAATCTGTGGGGGCAGTATGGGAGGCATTCAAGGTGGTAGTGCGGGGTGTAGACATATCAAAATCCAGAGGGCGCCAAGGAGGCATAGCACAGAAGTTACAAGAAACGGAAAGGGGACTGGAGGCCATGATACGTAAGGGCAGTGCCTCTCGGGAGGAGGGGGAGAGGATGACATTGCTGCAGCAAACTAGCAGTGAGCTTTGGGATATATTATGTAAGCTGAACTATAAGAAATATGTGGAAAGGCAGCATGTGGGAGGAGACAAGCCGGGCAGATTGCTGGCCTGGTTATACAAAAACGAGACACCACAACTTGTGATTAGAGAAGATAGAGGCGAGGAGGGCCATATCTGGGATACTCAAGAGGGAATAAATGAAGAGTTCTGCAGATACTATAAATGTCTGTATGAGGACGGTGGGGAAAATAGGGACCAAGAGATCCAGGAAACACAAGAAGACATAGGCTTGCCCTCTCTAGATGACTTGGAACAGGCAGACCTGGATGCCCCCAATCACCTCAGATGAACTAGAGACAGTGATCCAGCACCTGCCCACGTGCAGAGCCCCGGGATCGGACGGGCTCCCCAGTGAATTCTATAAAAAGTATAAACAAGAGTTGCTCCCGCCGCTACTGGCCATGCTTAATGAGGCTTATGAACATGGGGGGCTGCCAGAATCCCTACGGGAAGCGGTGATCATCCCGCTCCTGAAACCAGGCAAGCCAAGCACAGACTATGGGTCATATAGGCCCCTATCGATGCTCAATCAGGACAGTAAAATCCTTACAGCTGTGCTGGCTAACAGGCTTAAACAAGGCATCGGCAAATTGATACACCCTGACCAAACGGGCTATGTTCCTGGTAGAAATATAACTGACAATCATAGGAGATTACATCACATTATTGACCAAAGGGAGAAAGACCCCGGCGAGCTGGCAATTGTCTCGCTGGATGCGGTCAAGGCCTTCAATTCAGTGAGGTGGCCTTGGTTGCTAGGGACCTTGAAAGGATATGGGATGGGGCCGGGGTATCTGAGATGGGTCAAGATGTTGTACAGCTCCCCAATTGCAAGGGTTAAAACGGGTGCTACAATTTCAGATAAATGGCAACTTAGCAGGGGTACTAGACACGGATGCCCTTGGTCGCCCATGTTATATATCCTAGCGTTAGAGCCACTAGCAGTTTGCCTTAGACAACAATATGGGGAGATAGGGATCCGCTCTGTGAGAGGTACACACCTTATATCACTGTACGCCGATGACATGCTTTTGTATCTGCGCTTTCCGGAGGAGAACCTTCAATATGTCTTGGAGGTGATGGAACGTTACGCTATCCTCTAGGGCATAGCAGTGAATCCTAGGAAGTCTAGTGTGTTACCCCTGGGGAGGTATAAAAGCACCCCATGGAGAAACCTGCCCGTTTTGCCAATACCTTGGCGAACCGAGACGCTTCGATACCTAGGTATTGATATATACCACACGACAAGGGCAGAACACAAACACAATACGGAGAAGGCAGTTGAAGGTATTAAAAATAGCATGGGATTTTGGTCCAGATTGCCCCTGGCCATGATAGGGAGGGCGGCTTTGCTTAAAATGGTAGTCCTGCGCAGATTGCTACATTTTTTTGTAAACATCCCCTGTGTGATCCCCAAACACTTTTTTGTCAAACTCCATAGCCTGTGCAGGGGTTTTATCTGGCACAATTCCAGAAACAGGGTGGCCCTCTGGAAATTACAAAACTCGTGTGAAAGGGGGGGCATAAACCTGCCGAACTTCGAGTTACATTACATGGCAGGTCAGCTGCAATATGTGGCGAGGTGATTGTCTGAAGAGGAAACGGCTGAAGCTAGGCTGTTGCGAAGGGATCCAGCTCTCTACTTCCTCAGAGAGACAGTGTGGCTGCCTAAATCAAAGGTATCAGGAATGGCGAGATTGTTGGTGCTTGGCTGGGAGGTGTGGCGTAGGGCATGGCAGAATGTGGGAGACTCGTTCCCGTTTTCCCTGCAGGTGCCGTTAGTGGTGTTGTGTGGGGAAGACTTCCAACTGATAAAAGGGGTCCGTAGATACTGGGAACCGGTGGGTCTGGCTACCCTTGGCGATATATGGCAAGAGGGGGTGGTATTGGACTTTTAGAGTTTAATGCACATCACTTATTCTAGAATCATTAAACTAGTAAGAGAACGATGGCCTGAGGCAGAGCTTGTGGAACAACCTGATGCCACCATAGAGACGATGTATGATGTCTCGGAGGGTGGGCACGAAATATGTTGTATATATGAGTTGCTGAGCACTAGGGCGGGGAGGGAGTTGCTCCAACTAAGGCGAGATTGGGAGGAGGAGGTGGGTGCACCCATGACGGATGGACAATGGGATAGAGCCCAAAGGTATCATAAGAATGTGTCCCGAAACGCGAGACTTCAGCAGATCCAATTATATGTCACTTTATATGTCACTCATAGAGCATATCTGACCACCAGCGAAATAGCCAGGTTTGGCGGCCCGGCGATACAGAAATGCCCTAGGTGCGGGAGGTAGAAGCTGGGTTTTGGGCTTGCCCGGAGGTGGGTAGGTTTTGGACAGAACTGAAAACACAATTAGCAGATAGAGGGGTTACGCTGGATGTGGAGTCGGCTTGGGCATGTATGCTTCAGGGTTTCGGGGAGACACATTAGTAAGATGAAGGACTTGGCCTACATCTTGGCCAAACGGAAAATTGCATGTGCTGGAAAGCGGCCCATCGGACCAGAATTGAGATGTGGTGGGCAGACCTTTTAAAGTGGGCAGAAGCTGAAACGGCTGCCTGGTATGAAGCTGTTACCAGGGGGGGTGAGGAGGAGGTGGTCACCCTAATAGCATGGAGACAATTGGTGGCCTCAATGGCGGGTCCCTCCCAGGCCGACCACAGCGATGATGGCACGGAAGAGATGGTGATAGTAGACACGCCTGAAGATGTACAGGTGGATGACATTGGTACAATGGCTCAAGTTAGTGGGGTGGGAGGGGGGAGGACCGAAGAGTGCATTCTGCAATATAATGTTTGAAGCTTAATCATGAACGTCCTAATTGTTTGAAGTGTTGTTTATAAAATAATAAAAATAATTTTAAAAAAAAAACAATTCTTTGTGATATTTGTAGATGCTCTGGAGGCCTAATTATAGGTTCATTATCCCCCTCAGAAAAGGCTACCTATTGCTCCCCTGGCATGTCTTCTGTCTCCACTGTACAGGCGTCCCCCGCAGCCCTTCGGAGGTAAACTAATGACATGGAAAATGTCTTCCTGTTGATGAAACTGTAATTGATGGAGTCTTTTGCGAGGACGTTATTTTACCTGTGAATGACACTTTCTCCACTGACAGTGCTTTTCGCATGGACTGTGCTTCAGCTTGTCCGTTGATAGATGGGATGTGGTCTTTTCCCATGGACGAGTACACTGTGGACAGTGTGTTTCACACTAATGACCGGTTTTCTCTGACACCTTTGGCTGAAACATCCCTCCTGGTGGGGGTTGTTTTTATAGCCCGACTGATGAGCTCATAGCCAGGTGAAGGCCATCCACTGATGGTTTGTCCATGGATGAAGCATGAGTGGAACCCATGGACTACCTACTTCCAGGGCCTACTGTCAAGGACAAATTAACAAATATTATGATCTTCGCACAAGGGTGGTCCTTCCTCATTTGAGGCTTAGTGAGAGGGTCCAATCTGGGCCCTTTTCCCTTGTGGTGTCTTTCTTCTGAATGTTCTCTTTTCTGTTAGAATCCTGCCAATCTCACAGATGCAGGGTCTGTCCCCTGAGTGAATCACGGTCTGATAACACTACAGTCCTTTGACTCAAGTACAGGAGTCCTCTGTGACCATCTACGAAGGTGTTCTGAGACAATGGGCAGCAAATATCACACTCTTCGGGCTGGAACATGATCAGTATGCAAACAATAGATGCATTCTTCATTGGGATATTTATGAAAAGAACACATTTCTTAAAAGGGCTATGTTCTTTCTGATGGATGGCTCCTCCCACGGATTCCTCATCTTTAGATATATCCTGGCCGGTGCAGCTAGCATCGGAAACATGTGTGCCAGCAGGGGACGTCATGTGCCTGATCCCCGATCAGCAGTCCCTTTCTCGATTCCGGAAGCGATGGCGACCCTAGTATTTGTATGGAATACTAAGCTCTGTGACCTCAGTTCTACCCTTTTCTCCTGTGCTCAACTGCTGAGGCAATAGATGGAAGCCACAAATCTATCTCTCGTTCATGTTGAAAAGACAGCAACAGTACAGTTGCTCAGTGACAAGAGGAGATGGTTAGGAGGGTGATAAGGAATCTGTGGGAGGAACCATCCATCAGAAAAAAACATTATGCCGGGTAAGGAATTTGTTCTTCGAATAGATAGCGTCCCCCCACAGATTCCTCATCTTTAGATAAAGCAGAATTGCACCATATTGGCGGCGGCCAGAGAGGGAGAACTCTCTCATTAGATAAAGAAACTCTGTAGGACTGCTCAGCCAAACTGACCATCCTGAGCATCTATAGAGTCTAAACAATAGTGCTTTCAGAAAGTATGCACAGAAAAGTACAAATACTGTGCCTCATAACACGTTTGGCTGTGCAAGAAAAAAGTGGCAGTAATTTTGTTACTGCCACCTTTCCTGCACAGGTAAACTACAAGTTTTCCGGTGGGGTTTCATGAGTTACCTCCGGCCAAGAGTTGGAGGTAAGTCAGGCACCCCACTGGCAAAAAACAGCCGGTATTACCGATGCCAGTAATGCCAGCAATCCCCCATGGAGTCTTATGAACTCCATGGAATGGGGATTAACACACCGTTGCCGTCACCTGTAATCTGCTGGTAATTCCAGCAGATCAGGTGGCGGAAACGATATTACCATTTGGTGGTATCCCGCTGGATTTGCCGGCAGGATACCACCAAACCTATAATGAGGGTCATTGGGCCTCATTCCGAGTACGGCGCTAACCAATGGCGCTATTAACGCCTTGGTTGACGCCGTACCCGGACCGGCAGCGCCTTGGTGGATGGCGGAATTACCGCCCCATTCCAAGGTTGGCGGGGCGGTAATTCCTCATTCACCAAGGCTCTTCCCCATTCCCAAATGAGCCCCCATAGGGCTCAATGGGAATGGGGAAGATGCAAATAACGGTGACCGTTCATTACGGTCACCGTTATTGGCTTGGAGGCCCCTTTGTGCCCTCGACTTTAACACCTGCTCAAAGCAGGCGTTAAGGGCGAGGGCGCAAAGGGAACTCGGAGTATGGCGGTAAGGGATCACCGCCACCGGTCTCGTTACCGGTGGCCGCTATCCCTTACCGCCATACTCGGAATGGGGCCCATTGTCTTTTAGACACTGCAGTTACTGGCTTAATACCTGCATAAGTGATGAAAAGTTGATTATCCTTCTGAAACTTCTGTATCTGGCAACTTAGAAACTTAGTGCCCTCTTATGGTCAAGTCTATGCAACCGCCGGTCTTGCTCCTTAGAGGAGTGCAGTGATGGGCAAAAGTGGAAATCAGATAAATCTTTGGGATGAAAAACCAGTCTGACCCTTGGCGTGACCGTCTGTTTCAAATAAAGAAAGTTTGGAGGCTTAAAAGACAGAGTTTACAGCTTGATAACTCTCCTGGCAGATACAATTGCCTCCAAGAAAATCATTTTCAGAGTAAGAACTCGTAAGAAGCAAGAATGTAGTGGTACGAAAGTAGCACCCATCAGGAAGATGAGCAGTAAGTTTAGAGCCCATGGGGGAACCATGGCTTGCCCTGGAGGGAACATGTTGACCAGCACCCGAAAGAAATTGTATCATTGTGGGAATTTCAAAGCAACAGCCTTGTTCTGGCATTTTCTTAAACACTGAGATGGCTGCCAAACAGCCGTTCACTGTTCCCCCTTAAGCCAAAGGCAACAGTAATTGAAGGGCTCATGCTGTGGGACAAGCCACCAGGTCAGATTCTTATCTCCACACCAGGCACAACATTTTGGCCTTGGTAGCTGTCCTGCATGCAGAGAGAACTTCCACGACCTCCTTGGGCAAGTCCCAGTCCCTGTATCAATCTCTCAATAGACAAGCAAAGAGGCTCAGCTTGTCGAGATTGGGATGGAGAACCTGCCCTTCTGACTGGAGGAGAAGGTCTGATCTCCCTTGGAGGCATAGAGGAGGACAAATGGATATGTCTAGAAGATTTGAGTACCAGGTCCTCCGCACCCAATCCTGGCCGGTCGGTGGGAATGCATAAAAGAGGTTGAAACTCCAATCTGGTAAGCAAGCATCTCCCAGTGCCCCTCTCAGGGCAAGTTCCCTGAAGCAGAACAGCCTGCACTTCCTTTTGATACTGGAGGTGAACTGGTCTACCTGATGGATTCCCCAAAGGTGAAAGATTTTGGCACGTCCTGGGAAAACACCCATTCATGGGAGACAGAACTCTGCCTGCTCAAAGCCTCCGCCACCACAGTCTCCTTCCCAGCGAGATGGGCTGACGACAGGGAGACGTGGTTTTCATAAGGCCAGAACCATAGCTGCATCGCATCCCTGTAAACGGGCAGGGTACCAAAACCCACTCTCTTTTTGAGTTAGTGCATGGTCACTTTGTTGTTTGTCAGGATAAGGACACTTTTCCCCTGATGGAGGGAAGAAAGGCTTTCAGGGCCAGCCTTATTGCTTGCACCTCTAGTAGCTTAATATGCAGCCCTTTCTGCACTGAGGACTAAATCCCTCAGATGAGCACCCCAACTTTTTAGGGAAGCATTTGTCACAACTGTTTCCTCTGGCCGAGGTTGCCAGAAGGGTGTCCCTGCCTTCAAATTGTCTGTCTAGGACCACCATAACAAGTCTGGAGGAACTGAAGCCTAAACTGAAAGCTGGTCTGACAAGCTGACCGCAAACTATGAACATTGCACACAGACAGATCACTATAGCGACCTCATCAAAAGCTGGGACTGTGGCATAAGGAAAATGCAGGATGTCATCAGCCATAGAAGGCATAGAAAAGTCAGGGCTGCCAGAAATTGGGAGTTCTGGAATGGACCGACCATCCATGAGATATTTTTAACCCTGTATATGGGTGGAAAAGACTTCCCAGAGGGAGTATCTGAAGGTACGCATTTGAAGTTGAGAGAGAAGCTCAGGCTATGAAGGAGGTAGCAAGTGAGGAATAGATGGGGCATTCATTTCTTCTGGTACTTGGCCTTGATGAGCCAAGCATCTAGGTAGGGGATGATGTGAACTTTCTCCTGCCCGAGCAAGGCCAGCACAATGGACATCAGATTGTTGAAGACTGTCAGGCAATGCAGTGTGCCCGAAAGGGAGCATGCAGAACTATTAATTGGACTCTCCTATCACAGACATGGAACAAGTTATTTACCTGTAACTCTTGTTCTCCAGCATGGGTCTTGCATGGATTCACATGCTCATGAATATTCTCCTTCGTTAGGCTGGGAATCCTCTGAAAATTTAAAGCAGTTTAGCTTTAAGCTAAAAAACGTCTTGTCTGCTCGATAGCCCATCAGTGTCACTGTGAGTCATACTGCCCAGCCAATGACACTCTTCCTCCCAAGCTCCACCCCTGGTGGTGGCCATCTTCAGATTTGGTAGCTCACGTAAAGTGAGGGTATAAACCAAAAAGAGCCAAAGAGGGGAAGGAGGGAGGGTTTGCATGTGAATCCATGCAAGATCCATGCTAGAGAACAAGAGTTACAGGTAAGTAACTTGTTCCTTCTCCAACATGGGGTCTTGCATGGATTCACATGCTCATGAATACGATTACACAGCAGTACATATACGCAACCACAGGAGGTGGCAAGGCTCACAGAAGCAATACACTTATCCCTGGAACAGACTCACCTCAAATAAACAGGTTGCGCAGCACTGCCTGGCCGACCCGGGACTCCTCCCTGGAATCCCTGTTGATGCAGTACAATCTTGTGAAGGTGTGGGAAGACCTCCATGTAGCAGCCCTGCAGCTGTCAAGCAGGAGAACACCAGAGGGAAAAGCTGTTGCTGCTGCAATGGCTCTGGTGAAATGGGCTCTTGGCCGACCTGGAAGAGGTCGGTTGGCCAGACGATGGCGTTGCATGATACAGCCGGAGAGCCACCTGGAGATGGAAGCCTTAGACATGGCCTTCCCATGTCCCACAGGTTCAAAATGGACAAAAAGCTGATACGTCTTTCGAAAGTTCTTTGTGTGTGTAACATAGAACTTCAGGGCCCACACAACGTCCAGCGAATGCAACACCCTTTCAGCAGGCAAAAAAGGATTAAACTGGCACAACCAAAGTTTCATTGAGATGAAAGTCCGACTGAACCTTTGGCATGAAGGAAGGTTGAGTTTGTAGAACTACCTTAGGGTGTGGAAGGACAAATACAGAGGCTTACAGAAGAGAGCCTGTATCTCCCCGACCCGCCTGGTCGAGGTGATCACCACCAGGAAGGCAGTCTTGCATAACAGAAACTTTAAAGGGGCTCAATTCGTTGGTTCAAATGGAGGCCCATCAGTTTGGACAGTACCATGTTGAGCTCCCACGCCGGCGCAGGAGTCTTCACCGGAGGGAATGTTATGAAGGGGCCCTTGAGGAACTCCTTAATGTGCCTGTGAGACCACAGTGAGAGCATGCCTGTGGTCCGTGTCTAGCAAAATATGGCAGCCAGGTGAACCTTGATAGAGGTGTTGGCGAGACCAGCCTTGGCCAGCAAGAGCAGGTACGGTAGAAGCTACAGAGCAGTCACATGCAGTAGTGAAATCCTCCACAGCCGACACAACACTGTAAAGCGCTTCCACGTGTGCTTGTAACAAGCCAATGTAGAGGGGGCCCTGGCTTCAACTAGGAACTTCTTGCATTTCAATGGTAGCAAATAGTGTCCAAATTCGAAGGCAGGAGCCAGGCCGCGAGGCTCACAGACACTGCGTCGTGGTGCAGTATTGACCCTCCTTCTCTGGAGAGGAGGTTGAGAAGTGGAGGCAGTTTGACGGCCAGAAGCACTGACAGATTGAGAAGGTCTGAGTACCAAATCTGCCTAGGCCAGGCCAGTGCACTGAGGATCATCTTGCCGTGGCAATATCTGAGTGTGTTGATCACTCGTCGCAACAGTGGAGTTGGAGGAAAAACATACAGGAAGAGGCCCTCCCAAGGTAACTAGAAGGCATCCCCTAGACTCCTCGGCTGAGGATATCTGCTGGCAAACCCCTGACACTTGGAGTTGGCAGCCATTTGCGAAGAGGTCGATGTGTGGGAGACCCCACTCACTGATGAGATGCAACGCTTGCGCTTGTTAAAGCTCCCATTCGTGGCAAGACAGCAGCTCTCTGCTGAGAGCGTCTGCAATGGTGTTCTGGGTGCCGGAACACCAAGGGGCGGCGTTACACCTCCACGCCGATCGTTCACTTGCTCACGTGATCCAGAGTGGCGTTTCCCACGTGACCTTGGTGGACGTCACATGACCCCGAAACGCACAGTATATAAGGCTTGAGGCACGGAACACTCATTGCTTCTCAGCTGTCTTCAGACCCTGTTTGGCGCTACGTTTGGATAACTGGTTTACCTTGATCTTGGAACTCTCTCTTGGACTCCTTCGGATTACCCCTTTGTACCTTTGCTTGGAACTGTTTACCTGTTGCTGGATTCCTGACACGACCCTAAATTGTTTTCGGATCATCCCTTGGTACCTTGCTGAACTTCTACGCCATTTCCCGTTTGGGATTCAAGTCACACCTTCAGTCCTACAGGTGGCTTATCCTGCATCTACGCTTATCTGCGGTCCTCATGTTCTAGGGACCGCCTCATCTGAGTCTCGAACCTCCCTCCTAGGTTTCCTGGGTGTTTTCAAAACACTGGATAGGTAAGGCTATTCAGATCCTTTGGTTCTTGTGATATATTGTAATTGCCTGGTACTTAACCTCGTTCTTTTTGACAGCAGCATCGGTGTTCCAGAGGTTCCGTGGATCCGGGAAGTAACATCTCCCACCTGTGGCCCCAAAGGTCCACAGCGGGTTTCTTTTAGTTCCCCTGTGCGTCACTTGAGGACGGAGGTTTCAACAGTCTACACGACACTCAAGTCAGAACAGACTGAGAAGCCGTATAGTCATGTTAGACAATGCAGGGATCCACGAAAGAACCCATAGCTGCTTTAGTTCAGGCGATTACAGTATTAAGGGCAGATATGGCCGCCGCTAATACGGTGATTCACCAAAGGTTAGATTCCATACAGAGTGTTCAGCATTCCCTTCCTGCAGACCCTGAATTCGGGGATGCTAGCACTTCAACCACACCTCCTCCGTTGGCAAGTACACCAACTCCAACTCCGGTGGTCCTCCCAACCCCTTCCCCTTTGGCCGCTCCTGAACGTTATCAAGGTGACCCCAAGAAGTTCAGGACCTTCATCAATCAGTGCAAGTTACATTTCTTGTGCAGACCTCTGGCATTTCCTAATTCCACTGCTAAAGCCGCCTTTGCCCTTTCCCATCTGGCCGGGACAGCTGCCGCTTGGGCTAACCCTTTATTGGAGAACAATAGCCCGGTTCTTTATGATTTTGATTTGTTAGTTCTAGAGATGTCTCGAGTCTTCGATACCAGACACAAGGCACAGTCTAGGGACTTGGAGTTCTTACAACTAACCCAGGGCAGAGGGACCTTGATAGATTACATCACCCGGTTCAACAAATTAGTCGCTGAGACATCATGGCCAGAAAGCAAGCGGGCGGTTATATTTTATAGGGGGTTGAATAACACAATGAAAGATGCCTTAGCAGTGATTCCTTCCATGCCCACTCAGTATCAGGAACTAGTGGATCTTGCCCTGCAGGTAGATGCACGTCGATCAGAGTGCAGAGCTGAGTTGGGGGTTTCTTCCCATCCTACAGTTGTCAGTACCCCTGCTTCTAGTACTGAAGAACCTATGCAAGTAGGAGGTTTACGTAGCCCTATCACGACATCTGAGAGAGAACGTAGAAGGGTGGATAATGCATGCTTTTATTGTGGCACCACGGGACATTATGTGAAGGAATGTCCTCGACGTCCCAAGAAGTCTCAGGTTTTTCGGACAGCTCGACCTTAGATCCGGAGACCAGGTTGAGTTTCCAATCTTCATCTCCGGGTACCACTCTTGCTTTTTCTCGTGTCCAGCCCGTCTTTGTACAGGCCACTCTTTGTCCCTCTATGGGTATCTCTCATGCAGTTACGATCATCATTGACTCAGGTGCCACTGGGAACTACATAGACATTGCGTTAGCCCATTCTCTCAATCTACCTTTAGTGGTAAAAACCCGACCTGAACCTGTTCAGGCCATAGATGGCACTGCACTAGTCTCTGGTCCCGTTAGACACCAAACTGCTCCCCTATTATTGACCATACAAGATATTCACACAGAGATGCTAAGTTTTGACTTGATCACCACACCTCAATTCGGTATCATATTAGGAATACCATGGTTACGTGAACACAATCCTCTGATTAATTGGCAATCAGGTACGGTGCTCTTCGAGTCTGATATTTGTCAGAACTATTGTCTCCCAACCCATCAAGCAACAGATACTCCTTCTCAGGCCTTGGGAGCTCTAGCTCAATTCACGCTGAATGATGATGGATCAGAGGTTGTGAATTCCCACACCGTTGGAGGGGTGGTGTCAGGGATTCCATCTGAGTATAAAGCATTCGAATCATTTTTCGATCGCGGTTCTTCCGAGGTACTTCCTCCACACAGACCATATGACTGCCCAATTGAATTAATCCCGAATTCTACCATTTCTTTCGGGCAGGATTTATTCTCTGTCCCCCTCGGGAGAACAAGCATTGAAACAGTATGTACAGAACGCCCTACGACTAGGACATATCCGCCCCTCTACTTTACCAGCTGCAAGTCCCATATTTTTTGTACCTAAGAAAGAGAGGGACTTACGTCCTTGTGTGGATTATCGGCGTCTTAACGCTATCACGAAAAAGGATAGGTATCCAATTCCGTTGATCACACCTCTTCTGGACCACTTATCCCATGCCTCTGTTTTCACCAAGCTGGATCTTCGCGGCGCATACAACCTAGTGCGCGTTCGCGAAGGCGATGAGTGGAAAACTGCCTTTTGCACCCGTTATGGCTTGTATGAATACCTAGTCATGCCCTTCGGTCTATGCAACGCCCCGGCAACATTCCAACGTTTTATGAATGACATATTCAGGGACATTCTGGACGTATACATGGTTGTTTATTTGGACGACATCTTGATCTTTTCACGCAATCTTGATGACCATGTAAAGCATGTCCGGGAGGTTTTATCCCGTCTGAGAGAACATTCCCTATTTGCCAAACCCGAGAAATGTCAATTCCATAAAATGTCTGTTGAGTTCCTGGGCTTCCACATTACCCCTGGGGCACTATCCATGAACGAATCCAAGGTTAAAGCAGTCCTAGATTGGCCAGTTCCTCAGACACTCAAGTCCTTGCAGGCCTTTTTGGGCTTCGCCAACTTTTATAGACGCTTTATTTTGTCCTTTTCCACGATTGTAGCCCCACTTACGGCCCTGACCAGCCCTCAGGTACCCTATCGGTGGCAGAAGGAACATCAAGAATCTTTTGAGGCTTTGAAAACCGCTTTCACCACCGCACTGGTGCTCTAGCACCCCAATCCCGATCTTCCATTCATAGTTGAGGCGGATGCCTCTTATTTTGCCCTTGGTGCGGTGTTGTCTGAGACATGTCCTACAACAGGCAAGTTGCACCCGGTGGCATACCACTCCCGTAAGTTTTCCAATACTGAGACCCATTACACTGTAACGGAGAAGGAACTTCTGGCTGTCATGGACGCCTTTCGTGTCTGGCGCCATCATCTTCTGGGGGCTAAGCATCCAATCACTGTATACTCAGATCATCGAAATCTACAGGATCTGGCCTCCTTAAAGTGCATCAATAGCAGACAGGTCCGATGGCATCTTTTCTTTTCCGCTTTTGATTTCCACATTATGCATCGTCCTGGAAACTCACATGGAAAAGCGGACGCCTTGTCACGTTCTCCGGGTGGGGTCGAGTTGCCAACCTTCCCTGATACTGTACTTGGTAAGAGCCATGTGATTTGTCTCTGCACACCCTCTCTGTCATTGTTGCATTCTGTACGAGCCTGGATGAGCAATCATTCCGACCAACTGCGGGATTGGGACCCCGTTTATTGTGACGGTTTGCCTTTCGTGCATGAACGTCTGTTTCTTCCCACGCCTGACACTCGTAACCTGGCCCTTGAGTGGTCTCATGATGCTCCCTTTAATGCCCATCCCGGCCAAGAGCGCACTATGGATCTCCTAAAGCGCTGGTGCTGGTGGCCCTCTATGAAGCGCGATGTGGAATGCTATGTCAATTCATGCGCTGTTTGTGCTCAGGCCAAACATCGAAGAGGACGACCAGTTGGGCTGCTGCTTCCGCTTCTGGTACCTCCAAGACCTTGGCATGCACTGACAATGGATTTCGTGACCGATCTCCCCAAGGTACGAGGTTTTGACACCATCTGGGTGGTGGTAGACACGTTCACAAAAATGGCTCGTTTTGTTCCTTGTAAGGGAATTCCTTCGGCCCCAGTCTTGGCGGACTTGTTTTTTGAATATGTGTTTGTGTTATTTGGGCTTCCTTCGGTCATTATATCCGATCGTGGGTCACAGTTCACCTCTCGTTTTTGGAGATCATTGACTAAATTACTTGGCATCGATACCAGGTATTCTTCGGCCTATCACCCTGAGACTGATGGGCAGACTGAAAGGACGAATCAATCTATGGAGCAGTATCTTCGGTGTCTTATATTGCAGCAACAGGCCTCCTGGTTGAGTGCTTTACGGCTTGCCGAGTTCGCATACAATAACTCGGCTCATTCTGCTACAGGTTTTTCTCCTTTCTCCGCCCTCTATGGCCAACACCCCAAGGTCTTGCCTGTCCCTGACGCCTCTGTCTCTTTGAATCCAGCGGCCACGGCTTGTTTAGGGATCTGTCTGCTGTTCATGCTAGTACTTTGGTCCATCTTACTGAAGCAAAGGCTTCTATGAAAGCTCGTGTTGACGGCAAGCGCCTGGCTGCTCCTCCGCTCGTGGTGGGTTCTAGAGTGTGGTTGTCTTCCCGTCACCTTCGCCTGGTGGGTTGTCGGAAACTTCTGCCTCATTTCGTTGGCCCGTATGTGATCTCTCAGGTTGTGAATCCGGTGGCTTTTCGTCTGGTTCTCCCGAGTTCTTGGCGAATCCATCATGTTTTTCATGTCTCTCTCCTCAAGCCTTGTCCTGATTCTTCCCGCCTCCGAGCCCCTGCAGCCCCGGTGTCCCTGGCCTCTCCTGATGTTTTTGAAGTGTCGGCCATTTTGGGTTCCCGTTGGTTTAGGGGTAGGCTCCAGTATTTAGTGGATTGGAAGGGTAATGGACCGGAAGAGCGTTCCTGGGTTTCCGCTTTGGATCTTGACGCTCCTCGGTTGGTAGCCCGGTTCCATAAGGATCACCCGTCCTGCCCACGGGGTCGTGGGCCGTTGGGGCGGGGGCTATGTTAGGCGATCCTCTGCACACAGATCCACTGCACACCAGAACACTGCTCACATTTCCCCGACACCTCCCTCCAGGTTTCGAGGCTCATATGATTCGGTTTACCCAAAGGACCGAAAGCTCCGTACCAGGTACGATTTATGGGCTCGATTGCAGCCCTTCCTGCACTGGCAGTTGCCATGGAGAACATACAGCAGAAGGGGCGGCGTTACACCTCCACGTCGATCGTTCACTTGCTCACGTGATCCAGAGTGGCGTTTCCCACGTGACCTTGGTGGACGTCACATGACCCCGAAACGCACAGTATATAAGGCTTGAGGCACGGAACACTCATTGCTTCTGTCATGATCTCTGCTTCCAAGAGGTCAGGACTTGCCCAACTCCCTTGGAAGCAGACCCATAACCCAGGTTCCGAGCGCCAGCCGGTCCCAATTGGGACCTTTTGGACTCTGTCCTGGCGCCGGTGGCGCCAGGCTCATAAATGTGCCCAGTCCCAGCGCTGGAAGCGCCGAGCTCATAATGATTGGGTGGACTTACCTGCGGCAGACCATGCTGCTTACTTACCTGCCAGTTGAGCCTCTGATCCTCTTCTGTTCGGGACTACTTTTCCTGTTGGGTGGGGCAGGAGCCACTCCCTAGGTTCAGAACCCTGGAACTCTTCTGGAAAGCAGGGACTCTTTTCTTTCCTAGGCGTGGCTGTGGAAGGAGACACCTAAGCACTACAGGAGGCTATTTAAACCCCACCCGATGGATGAATCTTGCTTTGCGTTATTCTGCATCCTCTGCAGCAGAACGCTCATCGTGTCTTCTGCATCTGATCCTGGGCCTAAGGAAAAAGGCTTACCATCCTGAATCCAGTCTTCAGCAACACCTAGAAAGACAAGAAAGAACAGGTTAGCATTACAGTCTTCAGTGACAGCGCTCCTTTTACCTGATCCATCGGCTGTCATCAACGCCTCGTGCTGCATTCCGGCATCTGAAAGACAAAAGCTTACCAATTCTGCGCACGCTCCGGAGGCCTTCGGCGCTGCATCCCGCATCTGAAAGATAAAACAAGGTGCGTTTAAAGACTTTGGGGAACTTAAATACTCACGAGCCATTACTCCTTTCACATCTAATCCAGTGGGTATTCCGGCACCCTGCAGCCACTCCGAACTTATACCTGCAAAGGAAAAAGACAGTTAGAGCGCGCCGTGAAGCAGGCAGCAAGCGCTTACTTACGTGCTTCAAGGCGCTTCTATTCATCACACGGGCTCCATCTTCGCCATCGCCGGACCCTGCAAAAAACAAGATACAACAGTACTAAAGACTTTTAAAGACATTTGAATTACTCGAAACTTACCGTGCGTGAAGAAAACGACGGACAGCAGTCCTCTGAAGTCAAGAGGCCTGCTTCCCTTATCCAGTGAGGAAACTGGTTTCAGCACCCTGCTCCGAAGCAGATGGAGAGCACAGCGTTCACTTACCTAAGGTGAGCGCGTTAACCTTTGGGGTCCTACAGGAGAAAAGAAAGGGAAGAAGAGAGAGACATTCAATAACCCAGTTCATTAATCCCATATTTTCTATCTGCAGACACCTTACCCTTCAAGTCAGACATACAGTGCACAGGGTTCCAGCCCAAAGAGCCAGCCGTGTGTTACACATCACCTTAGAAGATACGGTATACGCCCAGTCAAGACCGGCGCCTCTACGGGAATCAGGTGAGCGTTACAGAACGCAAAGCCTACCACAAAACTCCCGTCCAGGCGCTATGGAAACCTCGGATACCGACCAGCTAGCCCAGTTGCTTGGGGAACTAAGGGCAGAAGTGCATGCAACCCGTCAGGAAACCAACGCTCTAAAAAGGGAACTGATTATTTCCAAGGAGCGAACAGATGATCTCGCTAGGCAATTGCGACAGTCACAAGCCGGACAGACCCCGTTACCCGCATCTGGGGGAAATCTTCCTTCTACATCCTCTATGAGTCCAGTGCAGATCAACCTACCTGGGAATGTACCTCTGGCTCCGCCCGAACAATTTTCTGGTGACCCAAAGAGGTTTGCAGTATTTATCAATCAGTGTCGGTTGCATTTCTTATGCCGGCCAGCAGCATTTCCAACTGATCAGGCTAAAGTAGCTTTCGTGCTTTCGTACCTTAGTGGTAATGCGGCAGACTGGTCGATCCCTCTAGTAAATCAAGATGATCCGGTCCTTCATGATTTTCAAGCTTTTCAGCTCAGTATGGAAAAACTTTTCGCAAGACATTCACAGGGGCAGGCTTTGGACAATGAGCTTCTTTCGTTGCGACAAGGTAATCAAGACCTTTTGGCTTATATTGCATCTTTCAACAGACTGATAGTGGAAACTCAATGGCCTGAGGACAAAAGGATTACGCTGTTTTATAGAGGTCTACGTGGAGAGCTCAAAGATGTGTTAGCCCAAGTAGTGAATCCCCCACAAGATTGTTCGGACTATATAGATTTAGTTGTTCAAATAAATCACAGACTGCAGAACAGGAAGGCTGATCGTTCCAAGTTTGATGCTCGAGTATTTTCCAAATCGCCAACTCCTTCCAAAGGAGTAGACTCCAGGGAACCCATGCAAATAGGGGGCCTGAAAGGTCCTCTAACACAAAAGGAGCGGGAAAGAAGAAAACAGTTGCAATTATGCCTCTATTGCGGAAACTCAGGGCACTTTCTTCGAGACTGTCCGGTGAAACCTGCCAAGAAGGCAGTAGGAGCTGCAGTTACCAAAGTTACAAACTCTGAGCAGGGAAACGACCTCGCCCGACAAGAATAGAGGTCCTCTTGCCGAGCGTGAAAACCAGTTCCGTGACCTCGCATTTCGTGATACCTATGGTCCTCATTAGCCCTGATAATCCGGATCGATTACATGCAATTGAAGCTTACGTCGACAGCGGTGCCATCGGCAATTATGTGGATCATGCAATGGTTTTGAGGATGAATCTAACTCTTTGTCCCAAGGCTGTAAAGGACGTCATTACTACGGTGGATGGAACGGAGATAGCCTCCGGACCAGTAACGCATACCACTCAAGAAGTGACGCTCGTAAGCCAAGATGGACACCATGAGAAGATCGTGTTCGATGTGATCAAGGCCCCTCAGTTTCAGGTTATTCTAGGAATTCCTTGGTTAGAGAAACACAATCCTCTGATCGATTGGCGAGCAAGAACGGTCCAGTTTCCAGAATGTGTCTCTACTTGTCATCCTCCATCTGGTGTTGCACTGGCAGCTACTTCTTCAGAGACGACTCCTCAGTTACCTCCCGAATACCAAGAATACCAAGATGTTTTCCGGAAGGATCAGGCTAACTCTCTACCTCCTCATAGGTCTTATGACTGCCAGATAGACCTGATACCTGGATCTACTCCTCCTTGTAGTAGAATTTATGCACTCACCGAGCCTGAGAACCTTCACCTTCGTCAATACCTGGATCAATACCTGGCAAATGGGTTTATTCGTCCTTCCAAGTCCCCAGCTTCTTCAGCTTTGTTCTTCGTTCCAAAAAAGGAAGGAGACCTTAGAACTTGTATAGATTATCGCTCCCTGAACCAGATCACCGTCAAGAATAGATATCCGTTACCTTTGATCCCTGAACTCCTGGACCAGGTCAAAAAAGCATGCATATTTACAAAGTTGGACCTTAGAGGAGCCTACCATTTGGTTCGAATAAAGGAGGGCGATGAATGGAAGACGGCCTTCCGCACCAAATATGGGCTGTTTGAATATCAGGTCATGCCCTTTGGACTTTGCAATGCCCCGGCCGCCTTTCAATATTTTATGAACGATGTCCTCAGAGAGCTCATAGATGTGTGTGTTGTTGTTTACATTGACGACATCCTCGTTTATTCTTCATCGGAATCTGAACATCGGAAACACGTGAAAATGGTCCTCGAAAGATTGCGTCAACACAAACTTTTCGCTAAGTTGGAAAAATGTGTTTTCAACGTGACTGAAGTTGAATTGTTGGGATTCATATTATCACCTAGCAGAGTACGTATGGATTCAAAGAAGGTCGATGCAATTCTCAAATGGCCATCACCATCCTCCGTAAAAGGTGTGCAAAGCATGTTAGGCTTCGCTAACTTTTACCGTAGGTTTATCCCCGAATTTTCTCGAATAGTCCAGCCCATCACTGCCTTGTTAAAGAAAAACAAACGTTTTGAATGGTCTACCGAGGCGGAACAAGCTTTCCAGGATTTGAAGACTAAATTTATCTCTGCACCAATCTTAAAACACCCTCGCCCCGAACTCCCCTACATCGTGGAAACTGATGCTTCAAGCCTTGCCATGGGGGCAGTTCTATCACAAAAGGACCCGGTAACCAATCAGTTGCATCCTGTGGCATTTTGGTCCCGCAAATTCTCGCCTCCTGAAATCAATTACACGATTACTGACAAGGAGCTTCTGGCTATCAAGTCTGCTTTTAAGGCTTGGCGGCATTATCTGCTGGGGGCCCGACACACCGTTACTGTGATTACGGATCACCGAAACCTGCAATATTTGAAAACTGCAAAAGTCCAATCCTCTAGACAACTCCGTTGGGCATTATTCTTTGCCGAATTTGACTTTATAATTACCTATCGACCCGGTACAAAAAACGGTAAAGCCGATGCCCTTTCTCGAATGGGAGTGGAAGAACACTTGATCAACCCTAAACCTGTACCTATCATTCCCGAACAAAGAATCCTGGGTGTAATCGCCACACAATCCATAGAGGAAGTTAAGGATAAGGCCAGGCAACTTGTAACTCCAGCAGACATACAGAATTGGCATTTAAAGGGAAAGGACTTTGCAGTAAAGGACAACTTGTTATATTTCCAAGAACGATTATACCTGCCCAGCACAGATTTACAGAAAAAAGTAATCTCTTGTTATCACGATTCTTTAATGGAAGGACATCCCGGTATGACTAAGACTTCAGAAAAGATCAAGCGCTACTTCTGGTGGCCGTCTTGGAAAAAAGATATCAGAGACTTTATAATGTCCTGTGGAGTATGCGCCCAAAACAAGAGTCAAAAGGAAAGACCTGCAGGCCTCTTACGCCCTATTGACATCCCACCTCGCCCTTGGCATACGCTTTCTATGGACTTCATCACCGATCTACCTCCATGCTCCGGATACAATACGATTCTAGTAATCGTGGACTTATTCTCCAAGATGGCGCATTTCATTCCGCTCAAAGGCTTGCCAACAGCAGCAACTCTGGCCCGTGAATTTCTGGAAAACATCGTCCGACTGCACGGTTTTCCTTCGGTTCTAATATCGGATCGTGGTAGTCAATTTATTTCTCATTTTTGGCGAAGTTGCTGTCGGTCGGCTCAAATTGATGTGAGACTATCGACCAGTCACCACCCTCAGACCGACGGACAAACCGAGAGGACCAATCAAACTCTGGAACAGTATTTACGCTGCATGCTGCAACAAACTGAAAAAACTTGGAAAGACATCCTTTGGATAGCCGAATATGCCTACAATAACTCTGTCCATTCGGGAACTGGGAAAACCCCGTTTTTTCTTTTATACGGCAGTCACCCTCGAACCTCGGAGTTGGATCCCCTCCAAGATCTTGAAACACCAGCAGTAGAATACCTGCATGCTACAATCACCCAAGCCTTTAAGGAAGCTGTTTCTCACCTTCAAAGGGCTAAAGAACAATACAAGAAAGGAGCAGATCAACATCGGAAGGAAGCCCCTCAATATGAAGTAGGGGATCAAGTCTGGTTATCTACCAAATATTTACCTCTAAAAGGGCCACGTACATTCAACCCAAGATACCTTGGTCCCTATTCCATCACTACCATAGTAAACCCAGTAGCGGTCAAGTTGGACTTGCCCCCGCACATGAAGATTCATCCGGTCTTCCACGTCTCTCTATTAAAACCTGTGCAACCTCAAACCCGACTAACTAAATCTCCAAAACCTATCCTAGTTGATGGAGAACTCGAGTTTGAAGTCAAAAGCATTCTGGACTCCAAGATCTCCAAATCTAAACTATTCTACCTAATTGACTGGAAAGGCTACGGCCCCCAAGAGAGATCCTGGGAACCTGCTGAATATGTCCACGCTCCTCGTCTAATCAAAAAATGTAATCGAACATTTCCTGACAAACCCAAACCCCCGGAGAAGCCCGGTTTGGGAGGGGCCTTGAGGGGGGGTACTGTCATGATCTCTGCTTCCAAGAGGTCAGGACTTGCCCAACTCCCTTGGAAGCAGACCCATAACCCAGGTTCCGAGCGCCAGCCGGTCCCAATTGGGACCTTTTGGACTCTGTCCTGGCGCCGGTGGCGCCAGGCTCATAAATGTGCCCAGTCCCAGCGCTGGAAGCGCCGAGCTCATAATGATTGGGTGGACTTACCTGCGGCAGACCATGCTGCTTACTTACCTGCCAGTTGAGCCTCTGATCCTCTTCTGTTCGGGACTACTTTTCCTGTTGGGTGGGGCAGGAGCCACTCCCTAGGTTCAGAACCCTGGAACTCTTCTGGAAAGCAGGGACTCTTTCTTTCCTAGGCGTGGCTGTGGAAGGAGACACCTAAGCACTACAGGAGGCTATTTAAACCCCACCCGATGGATGAATCTTGCTTTGCGTTATTCTGCATCCTCTGCAGCAGAACGCTCATCGTGTCTTCTGCATCTGATCCTGGGCCTAAGGAAAAAGGCTTACCATCCTGAATCCAGTCTTCAGCAACACCTAGAAAGACAAGAAAGAACAGGTTAGCATTACAGTCTTCAGTGACAGCGCTCCTTTTACCTGATCCATCGGCTGTCATCAACGCCTCGTGCTGCATTCCGGCATCTGAAAGACAAAAGCTTACCAATTCTGCGCACGCTCCGGAGGCCTTCGGCGCTGCATCCCGCATCTGAAAGATAAAACAAGGTGCGTTTAAAGACTTTGGGGAACTTAAATACTCACGAGCCATTACTCCTTTCACATCTAATCCAGTGGGTATTCCGGCACCCTGCAGCCACTCCGAACTTATACCTGCAAAGGAAAAAGACAGTTAGAGCGCGCCGTGAAGCAGGCAGCAAGCGCTTACTTACGTGCTTCAAGGCGCTTCTATTCATCACACGGGCTCCATCTTCGCCATCGCCGGACCCTGCAAAAAACAAGATACAACAGTACTAAAGACTTTTAAAGACATTTGAATTACTCGAAACTTACCGTGCGTGAAGAAAACGACGGACAGCAGTCCTCTGAAGTCAAGAGGCCTGCTTCCCTTATCCAGTGAGGAAACTGGTTTCAGCACCCTGCTCCGAAGCAGATGGAGAGCACAGCGTTCACTTACCTAAGGTGAGCGCGTTAACCTTTGGGGTCCTACAGGAGAAAAGAAAGGGAAGAAGAGAGAGACATTCAATAACCCAGTTCATTAATCCCATATTTTCTATCTGCAGACACCTTACCCTTCAAGTCAGACATACAGTGCACAGGGTTCCAGCCCAAAGAGCCAGCCGTGTGTTACACATCACCTTAGAAGATACGGTATACGCCCAGTCAAGACCGGCGCCTCTACGGGAATCAGGTGAGCGTTACAGCTTCTCAGCTGTCTTCAGACCCTGTTTGGCGCTACGTTTGGATAACACTACTGGTTTACCTTGATCTTGGAACTCTCTCTTGGACTCCTTCGGATTACCCCTTTGTACCTTTGCTTGGAACTGTTTACCTGTTGCTGGATTTCTGACACGACCCTAACTTGTCTTCGGATCATCCCTTGGTACCTTGCTGAACTTCTACGCCATTTCCCTTTTGGGATTCAAGTCACGCCTTCAGTCCTACAGATAGCTTATCCTGCATCCACGCTTATCTGCGGTCCTCATGTTCTAGGGACCGCCTCATCTGAGTCTCGAACCTCCCTCCTAGGTTTCCTGGGTGTTTTTTCAAAACACTGGATAGGTAAGGCTATTCAGATCCTTTGGTTCTTGTGATATATTGTAATTGCCTGGTACTTAACCTTGTTTTTTTTTACAGCAGCATCGGTGTTCCAGAGGTTCCGTGGATCCGGGAAGTAACATCTCCCACCTGTGGCCCCAAAGGTCGCACAGCGGGTTTCTTTTAGTTCCCCTGTGCGTCACTTGAGGACGGAGGTTTCAACGGTCTACACGACACTCAAGTCAGAACAGCCGGGCAGGTGAAAAGAGACGAGAAAAATGTGTTGAAGAATGGCGCCGCGCCACAGAGCTTGTGCTTGCCGGGGGAGCGCGGGGAAACACATCCCGCCCTGCTTCCTGATGTAAAACATGGTGGTGGTGTTGTCAGTGAAGACCCGCACCACCGTTCCCTGGAGCTGAGGCTGGAAAGACTTGAGGGCCCAGAAGACCGCCTGCAGCTCAAGGACATTGATGTGCAACTTCTTTTCCTCTGGGGGCCAGAGGCCTCGGGTGTGAGAATGTCCTGTGAGGCCTCCTCATCCCTCCAGAGAGGTAATGGTCATGACCGTAGCCTGATACATAGGGATCTTAAAGGGAACACACTGTCAGAGGTGTGGACGAACTGACCACCATTGCAGAGCTCGACGGAATGCCCGACTGAGGGGGATTTTGTCTGTCCATGTGCCATTGACTTGTAGCCACTTGGCATCCAGAAATTATTGAAGGGGTCTCATCTGTTGCCTGAAGAAGGGAACCAGGTGGACGCAGGAAGACATCATCCCCAGCAGCTACTTGATGGACCAGACTGTTGCCATGGAAGCTGTCGACAGCCGTTGGACCTTTCCCAGGATAGCCTGCACCCACTATTCAGAGGGAGTTGCCAGACACAAGACTGTGTTGAGTCAGGCACCTAGGAACAGTGCATTCTGAGATGGCACCATTCAGTACTTTGGATAGTTGATTGAGAATCAGAGCAAAGTCAGAAGTTGGATAGTCTCCATGGTGTGCTGGGTTGCTGCCGTGCGGGATCGGATGAGCCAATCATCCAACTAAGGGCAGACATGGACTCTTTTGTGGCGTAGGTGTGCTGCCATCGGGGCCAAACATTTGGTGAACACCTTCATGGCCATTTTTAGGTTCAAGGGAAGGCATTGAACTGGTAATGCCGCCCCTGAATAAGAAAATGCAGAACATTCAGTGCTTGCGATGAATGGGATGTGGAAGTATGTGTCCTAAAAGTCGAGAGTCGCTAGGAAATCCCCTTCCTCCAGTTGGTCGAGGACATGCTGCAATGGGACCATCCTGAACTTTTGGGAGATGAGGAACTTGCTGAGCTGTCGCAAGTCTAGGATTGGTCCTCATCCCTCTGACTTCTTCCTTACCAGAAAGTATCTGGTGCACACTCTGGTGCCCCAGAGGTGCTGAGGGACCGGTTCTATTGCCCCTTTGCGTAGCATGGATTGAACTTCCAGCAGCAGCTGCGCCATGTGCAGCATTTGTCGCGTGATAGGAGGATTGCAGGGTCACTTGTCCTGAAATTCTAAAACGTGCCCCTGCTGAAGAAAACCCAGCACACACTTGTCTGTGGAAATCTTTTGCCACTCATTGACAAAGTTTGAGAGTCGGCCTCCCACTGGGGTGCGGAACTAGGGGGCGTGTCCCGGTCGGTTCAGGCATGCTTTGGTGTCTGCATCCTGGATGTGGGGGGTGGGGACAACAATGCTGGTTGCCACTGCAGTAAGTCTGGGAGCGTTCTCCATAAGCTTCCTGGGTGGTAGAGTGGGAGGGCTGATAATAGGGGGTGGTGAAACCCTTTGAGGTTCTGGAGACTCTCGCCTTGGAGGAACGAAAGGATGGCCTTCTTTGTTGAAGGGTGCCCATGGAACGCACCGTCTTAGTGTCAGTCTTTAGGGCCTGAAGAGTTTTGTTCACTGCCTTGACAATAACTTTGTGGCCATCGAACGGCATGTCGATAACTTTGGTCTGCACATCTGTGCAGAAGTTGGTGGCCTTGAGCCAACCTTGGCGACAGAGTGCCACGCCATTCCCCATATGGCGAAAGCCAGAGTCAGCGATGCCGAGAGCGACTGTGATGTTGTGGTCCGAAGAAGAGGGGTTGGAAGACCTCTTTCTAGCGGTGGCTGAGGTCATTGAGTCTGGCGATGGCTGGGACCGAAAGGCACACAGAAGCCAAGTCTGGAACCTGGTACTTCTTATCCAACCAGTCGCATTTAGCAGGAGAGGTATTTGGAGCTTTCATGACTTCCAAGCCGTCCTCCGATATGTCGTTCAATGGGGGAACAGAGACAATGGTCTTCTTGGATGACTCTCGTCGTTCAAAAAGGAAGCCTTCCTTTTTCTTCTCCTCTGCCACCAGATTGAAAAGCTTGGCAGTCTTGGATATCAGAGAGTAGAACAAACCAATGTCGTCAGGTGGAGAGGCCCTGACAGCGCATTGACGTCTGCGGGAGTCCCGTCTGTGGGAACGTAGTAATCAAAATCATCTGTGTGAGTATCAGTGGTATCAGTGCCAATGTCAGTGTCTGTTTGAACTGTTTCCTCCACCATCGTGGGCAATGCCACCGGCATTGGCCGAGGGGTAACCAGGGCCTTATGAGGCAGTTTTGGCTGAACCCGAGAAGGCTTTGAAGAGCTTATTGTAGGAACTGGGGCGAGAGCAGTAGGCAGTCGCTGCTGTATTGCAGCCATCAGTGTATGTAAGTTGATCAAGATGTCCAGAGACGTGCCCATCAGAGCAGGTGGAGCAGGTGCAGCAGGTGCAGCAGGTGCAGGAGCTGGACCTGGGCCCCTCTGAGGGCTAAGCGGCTGGGAAGGCCTGCGGGCCGGTGAGCCCTGATGAGGCATAGGCAGGTTCCCCTTGGCCCCCTTCCTGATCTCAGTAAAAATCCTCTGGAATGTCCTCCTCATAGCTGGTGTAGATTGCTGGAGAACCTCTGGGGGATCCCTGAGGTGTCAGAGCCAAGAGTGGTGCAGCAGTGGTGGGCCCGTGCAAGAAGTCCAGAGCTGGAGGCGTGTCCCTTACTAAATCAGAGCCCTTGGGGAACATTGCGATGACTGGAGCCTGCGGAGCAGGAAGAAACGCCGTTGTGGACAGTACCATTGTCGGAACCAATGATAGAGGTCTAGGCGGCAGAGAAACCCTGAGGGTGGTAATGGTAGCTTTGGTGAAGGTGATGGTAGTGGCCAAACTGCTTGGCGTCGCAGCCATTGATGGCAGGGCAGACTTCGTAGACAGAGTTGTTGACAATGTACTTGTCAATGGGGTTGTTGACGGGGCAACAGTCTTGGTGGATGAAGTCATCAACGAGGCTCGTGTCAATGACAGTGGAACCGGTGATGGGTCCTTCAACGACTTTCTCTTTGTCGATGATCTGTGCTTGGACGCTGATGTCAGCGTCTTTCTCGCAGATGGAGGCAGCCCAGCCATTAGGCTAACCGTCGACAGCGCCACTGATGGCAACTGGCCTCCCCCTGAACTGGGTCTTGCAGCCGTGGTGACCGTTGACGAGGAAGGCGATGGTGCATGCTATTTTGCCTTCTTTTGGATATTTGCTAAGGAAGCTGTTAGGCAGAAACCTGTGCAGTTCCCTTGGGGAACACTGCAAAAGATTTAAGACTACAGGTAGAGCAGTAAACCCCTTTGGTAGCAGTCTGTACCACCCAGATTTACCTGGTAGCTGTGGCTGAGCAGTCAGACTTCTCTCAAGAAGAGTTAGGCAGTATGTAAAGTATACACAATATGTACCAAAACACAATAGCACAAGCAAACACTGACCAGAGCTTGGTTTCAAAAGTATATAGTTATTTATTTAAAATACACATAAGTTAAAAACACTCTAGCAAAAATATAGTAAAAGCACTTCAACACAGTTATAATGAAAGTAGATTCAATCCTTTCTCCTATCTAGACAACTCTAAGTAAACACCACTTAATTAAAACAGAGGTGAGTGCTTAACGTTAGATGACACTCTAGTAGTTTCCAAGAAAGGGAGAGAAAAAGCAGAAATGGGTTAGACACACCACTCTAAGGTCCAGAGCACTTGCAATAGGCTTAAAGAAGAATAAAGTCACAGGTGAGCAAAAGTCACTAGGCAGGGCCCACTCTTAGAGTAGCCGGAGCGAAAATGTGCCCAAGATCACACTGTTAGTTAGAGATTCGAAGTCTTGCAAAGAGTCAAAAAGAGGTTAGAGTGGCTCAGAAAGTTTAGCCAAAGTGTCCCAGGCACTCCCAGGTTCGAAAGCCGGGGACTAAATCTACCCCGTACAGTCGGTAGCAAGGGAAGCCAGGCAGAACACAGTACCTTAAGCGGAAAGGATCCTCCAGCGGTGGCAGTTGTTCCAGGCAGTGGCAGCAGGGCTCGACGTCGGTCAGGGGAGAAGAAGTTCTCGCTGAAGAGCAGAAGAAGAGGGTCGTTGCACTGCCCGGGAAGAAACCAGCCGCGGAGTCCTCCGGTTAAAGGGTTGGTACCGACTTTCGCGGTATGGGGGTAAAGTGTGGTATTCCGGTTGCCGGGGTGCTTGGCACAGGCAAGGCGGCCACGAGATACCTCAAAGAACGGAAAGAAGGCGAAAACTGGTTGTCCCCACCAGTCAAGGGAAGGAGCCACTCCGTTAAGAGTTCTCCTCGGTCGTCGGGAAAAAGTGGTGAGACGGTTCAGCAGGGCTCCACCGGGTGGTGTCGTCGAAGCAGGTCGGCTCAGCTCTTCCCTCGTCGGATTCTTGGTCCTGTGGCGACTTCTGAAGTCCCAGTCCCCAAAGCCCTGCTTTTATGCAGCAAACCCCCATTCACCCAGCCTAGCTGTCACTCAAACATGCTAAGTGGTGAGCCGGGCGGCTCACCACTTGGGCCAATCAGGACGGAGTGCGACTTGAGTTACCAAGGTAACTCAGTCCAGGGTGCCTAAATCCCCCTCCACCCCTCCTAAGTACCCCAGACAGAGTGGCACCACTTTGGAGGGCTTCTGTGGAGAAGCCCGCCAAAAGTGGAACAAAGGGCTCCACTTTGGGTCAGAGTTACAGAGGCGAACACCAACGCCATTTTAGAATCAAGTTTTGGCAAAAAGTCCCAACCGGAGTTATAAAAATAAATATATAAACCGGCGGTATGTTTAAGGCTACCGTAAATAATTAATTAAATGTGTTAGCCTAAAACAATGGGAAATCCCATAGGGAAATATTCGCGGTTGAATATAAAAAGTAGTTTCCACTGCCACCAGCCAAAACTCGATCAGGGGGGACGGAGACGTGCCCCCTCGACTAACAGACCCTGGGGCAATCGAATTGCCCCAGCCAGTACGTCCACAATATGATGGTTTGTACTGGTTCTGTTCAGGATTCAAGACTAGCAAAGTCTTTGGTGACTTTACATGCCCTGGGAGACAGTAGTCAGTCCCAGGGTATGGAGTCTATGTTGGGGAGTCCCTAGGACACCCCTGGGTCACGGCACAGAGGGTGCTGTGTGACCCACATCACAAAAATACATGAGGCCCTATGGAGTAAGAGACCCCATAGCCCATTCAACACAAGGTTTAAACAAGAAAACACACTTCAACATGTCCAAGAGTGAGGGTAAAAGAGTCTCACTCTTGGCAGGAGAAAAAAATTAAACCCCAGAAATCCAGCAAAGCTGCTGGGGGACTCACTAGGTAGGGAAATTCAGCCTAAACAGAGAATTCTCCCTAACACTCGCCCCCCCCAGACTAAGGGACAGGAGGATTTAATCCACTCCTGGATGAACCTCATACCTCTAGTCGATGATATACATCCTAGAGAGTCCATCAGCATTTTGATGGTGACACCTTGACCTATGTTCAATGGAGAACTCAAAGGTTTTCTTTTGCAAGCTAACGGACCTACAGACCCTTTGAGGAACATCAGTCTTTTTGTTATAGGGGATCTGGTTGACCAGTCCCTCAGAAGTTGGTACAACTTCTGAACCTATGTTAGGCTTTTTGAAGGGGTCCTTATAAAGGATTCCCTTAGATCTAGAGGGGCCTCCAAGGTTCCTCACCACCTCTCTTGTGGGAGCAGGTTGGGTCTTAGGCCTCTTGGTTGGAGGGGTTGGGGTTAGGCAATGTACCTGCTTCCCCTTCCTCTTAGATCTACCTTTACCTATTTTAGGAGTTTCCCCCCTAATATTAGGATTGGAGTTGGGGTCTTCAGTAGAAGGTCCAACAGTCCGAAGGTTTTTGGCCTTAGACTTTTCTTTTCTGGTTTTCCACCAGCACTGAGAATTACCAGTTCTCTCAGGTCCAGATAGGGGCCTAGTTGGTCTATCCACCTCTTCCTCAGAAGCAGGGGGGGTCAGAGACTCGGAAACTAGGGGAACAAGGGTGGAGCTTGGTTGGGGCTCCCATGTTCCTAGCATACTATCCTGAAATGTGCCTGGGTTAGAGGTCAACTTACTAACACCAGGGCTTGTAGTGGGGTTCTCAGTAGAGGGTCCCACAGGCTTAGAAGGGTCCTTCAAGGTAGCCTGTCTAGCCAATTTGGTTAAGTTCTGCTTCTCCATACTGGGAGGCCTGGGGGTATGTGACACTACTC
This sequence comes from Ambystoma mexicanum, assembly GCF_040938575.1. NCBI lineage: Eukaryota > Metazoa > Chordata > Amphibia > Caudata > Ambystomatidae > Ambystoma > Ambystoma mexicanum. The sequence goes on from NC_090923.1 coordinate 1,345,673,390, forward strand.
CTAGAGTTCTTAGGTCATTCCCCAACAGGACCTTCCCAGGTACCTCAGTCTGAACACTGACAGGGATCCTCACTGTCATGTTGTTACACTGAATAAGGGCTGGTAGAATAGGAACCATTTGGACAGGGCCTCCAGACATCTTAGTGGGACCTTTGGGTGCTTTGGCCACATCCTCAGGTTGAAAGAAGCTTTCATCCACTACTGTTCTGCTGGCCCCAGTGTCTCTCCTGGCAGGAGTATCCTGGCCATTGACAAGAACACTGTCCACATAATACACCTTAGAGTTAACAGGTAGGGAGTTATACACAACCCTATTCTGGGGACTAACCAGACCCATAGGCTCTAAGTTTACAGTTGCTTGAAGACCCAAGGGTTCTTCAGCAAAGAGTTCAAAGTGGGCACTAGCCATCTGTACTTCATCCTCAGGAGTGAAGGCTAAGGAGACTGTGCTGATCCCTGCAGGTTTACCCTTGCACTTGGGATCTCCTTTGATATGGTCAGTACCCTGACAGACATAGCATTGTCCAAATGCTCTCTGGAAGGGTGGCTTGTTCTGACCTCCTTCTGGCTTGTGGCCAGAAGGTACAGTAGCCTGACTAGGTTTCCCATGTGGCTTACCCTGGTTATTTTGTGGTTTGGGGCCCTCTTTGGGATAGGAATTATTAGAATTCTCTTTGGAGTCCTTTTTAGACTGTTTCTCCCCATCCTTCTTCTGAGTTACCCCAGAATCCTTGTGAGTGGCCCTGTTGGCAACCCACAAGTCAGCAGCCTTAGCTAGTTTCCTGGAATCCAATTCCCTGGAATCAGCCAAGTGTTGTCTGAGCTCAGGAGAGCAGGCATCATAAATAGTCTCCAACATAAACAAATTCTTCATACCTTCATAAGTGTTCACCTTGTAACCCTTAATCCATCCCTCTAAGTTTTTCAAACATTCATTCACCCAGGTAGCCCAAGGGGTGCCATCATGCTTTTTGAGGCTCCTAAACCTCTTAAGATACTGGGAAGGGGTCTTCCCAAACCTAGCTATCAAAGCTAGTTTCACACATTCATAGTCCTTCCTATCCTCCTCCCCCATCTCCATTACCACATCAGTTGCAACAGGGGGAAGCCTAGAGAACAACCAGGTGAGTAAGTCATTTCCTGTGATGTTCTGGAGCCCATGATTATATTCAAACAGAGACAACCAATCCAACACATCCAACTTAGGCTCATACATACCAACCAATTCTTTAGGCATCCGGGGTCTTTTAGGACTGGAACTTCTAGAGGAGCCAGAGAGAGAAACATTCTCAACAGATAATTTCTTCATTTCTAAGTCATACTTGAGCTCCATTTCCCTTAGCCTTAGTTCTTTGTCAGTTTGAGCATTCAGTTTCTTATACTCCAATTCTAGCTTCATTTTCTCTAGTTCAAAGTACTGAGGACTAAATGTGGGACCTGGTAAAGGTCCAGTAGGCACAGCAGGTAGAGCAGGCAGAGGCCTAGGGGGGACAGTTACAACAGCCTCACCCTCCTCTTCTGACTCTTCCTCAGAATCATCAACATTTTGCTCCATGTTAACTTCAATACTGTCATCTACAGTTGCTGGAGTGGTAGGCTCCTCTGAACCATCACCCAGACTTTGGTTAGCTAACAATCTTTCAATCAGCTCCATTTTCTTGCCCTTAGTCAGGAGATCCTTATGTTTACAGAGCACTCTTAAACAATCAGCAGTTTTGGCTGCAAGGGACTCTTGACTATAGCTTTCTATAACTGACATGTTAGAGGTTTTACTTTTTCAGTGCTAAGCTTTGTGGTTAGTTGCACTAAGGTATCTAAAGCACAATAAAATGTATACTCAATACAAATCCCACCGCTGTACACCAGTGTTAGGCAGAAACCTGTGCAGTTCCCTTGGGGAACACTGCAAAAGATTTAAGACTACAGGTAGAGCAGTAAACCCCTTTGGTAGCAGTCTGTACCACCCAGATTTACCTGGTAGCTGTGGCTGAGCAGTCAGACTTCTCTCAAGAAGAGTTAGGCAGTATGTAAAGTATACACAATATGTACCAAAACACAATAGCACAAGCAAACACTGACCAGAGCTTGGTTTCAAAAGTATATAGTTATTTATTTAAAATACACATAAGTTAAAAACACTCTAGCAAAAATATAGTAAAAGCACTTCAACACAGTTATAATGAAAGTAGATTCAATCCTTTCTCCTATCTAGACAACTCTAAGTAAACACCACTTAATTAAAACAGAGGTGAGTGCTTAACGTTAGATGACACTCTAGTAGTTTCCAAGAAAGGGAGAGAAAAAGCAGAAATGGGTTAGACACACCACTCTAAGGTCCAGAGCACTTGCAATAGGCTTAAAGAAGAATAAAGTCACAGGTGAGCAAAAGTCACTAGGCAGGGCCCACTCTTAGAGTAGCCGGAGCGAAAATGTGCCCAAGATCACACTGTTAGTTAGAGATTCGAAGTCTTGCAAAGAGTCAAAAAGAGGTTAGAGTGGCTCAGAAAGTTTAGCCAAAGTGTCCCAGGCACTCCCAGGTTCGAAAGCCGGGGACTAAATCTACCCCGTACAGTCGGTAGCAAGGGAAGCCAGGCAGAACACAGTACCTTAAGCGGAAAGGATCCTCCAGCGGTGGCAGTTGTTCCAGGCAGTGGCAGCAGGGCTCGACGTCGGTCAGGGGAGAAGAAGTTCTCGCTGAAGAGCAGAAGAAGAGGGTCGTTGCACTGCCCGGGAAGAAACCAGCCGCGGAGTCCTCCGGTTAAAGGGTTGGTACCGACTTTCGCGGTATGGGGGTAAAGTGTGGTATTCCGGTTGCCGGGGTGCTTGGCACAGGCAAGGCGGCCACGAGATACCTCAAAGAACGGAAAGAAGGCGAAAACTGGTTGTCCCCACCAGTCAAGGGAAGGAGCCACTCCGTTAAGAGTTCTCCTCGGTCGTCGGGAAAAAGTGGTGAGACGGTTCAGCAGGGCTCCACCGGGTGGTGTCGTCGAAGCAGGTCGGCTCAGCTCTTCCCTCGTCGGATTCTTGGTCCTGTGGCGACTTCTGAAGTCCCAGTCCCCAAAGCCCTGCTTTTATGCAGCAAACCCCCATTCACCCAGCCTAGCTGTCACTCAAACATGCTAAGTGGTGAGCCGGGCGGCTCACCACTTGGGCCAATCAGGACGGAGTGCGACTTGAGTTACCAAGGTAACTCAGTCCAGGGTGCCTAAATCCCCCTCCACCCCTCCTAAGTACCCCAGACAGAGTGGCACCACTTTGGAGGGCTTCTGTGGAGAAGCCCGCCAAAAGTGGAACAAAGGGCTCCACTTTGGGTCAGAGTTACAGAGGCGAACACCAACGCCATTTTAGAATCAAGTTTTGGCAAAAAGTCCCAACCGGAGTTATAAAAATAAATATATAAACCGGCGGTATGTTTAAGGCTACCGTAAATAATTAATTAAATGTGTTAGCCTAAAACAATGGGAAATCCCATAGGGAAATATTCGCGGTTGAATATAAAAAGTAGTTTCCACTGCCACCAGCCAAAACTCGATCAGGGGGGACGGAGACGTGCCCCCTCGACTAACAGACCCTGGGGCAATCGAATTGCCCCAGCCAGTACGTCCACAATATGATGGTTTGTACTGGTTCTGTTCAGGATTCAAGACTAGCAAAGTCTTTGGTGACTTTACATGCCCTGGGAGACAGTAGTCAGTCCCAGGGTATGGAGTCTATGTTGGGGAGTCCCTAGGACACCCCTGGGTCACGGCACAGAGGGTGCTGTGTGACCCACATCACAAAAATACATGAGGCCCTATGGAGTAAGAGACCCCATAGCCCATTCAACACAAGGTTTAAACAAGAAAACACACTTCAACATGTCCAAGAGTGAGGGTAAAAGAGTCTCACTCTTGGCAGGAGAAAAAAATTAAACCCCAGAAATCCAGCAAAGCTGCTGGGGGACTCACTAGGTAGGGAAATTCAGCCTAAACAGAGAATTCTCCCTAACAGAAGCATTCTCAAATGACCTCGACCCTCTTCTTACTAGAGCGAGCCAGTTCCTTGAACATGCCGGCCCTGGAAGAGGCATGACTACGGCCTTGAGGCCACGTCAGAGGCCAACCCTTTCTCGATCCACACTACCAACCTCCGATGGTAGTCCTTCCAGGTCTTCAAGGAGAGGACTGGCAAATTGGACATCTGTCTGCATCTTGATCGGGGTAAAGACAGTAAATGCATCTGATGTGCCGATCCTCAATGAAGATATTCTTCAGGCCACAGTTCTCACAGGACCAGAAGAGACTTTTCTTTGTGGCATCCGCCCTGGTCAAGGTTTCGAGCTGAAAGACCAGGCCTGGGGCTGTGGCACCACAGGCTGGAGATCCAACGATAGACTGAGGATCTCATCCAGCAAAGGGTCCCCGCCACAGGTAGTCACAACGTGACAGTAGACGATCAAGCGAAGAAACAGTCTCACAAAAATAGCCAAAAAGAGTAAAAAAGCGAATCGATTTCGAGGCGCGAAACACAAGGACTCCCAACACGAGAAACGTGTGGTAAAAATCTGAAGATGTATAAACGGAAAAACAAGTGTCCCTAAACCTAGAAACAGTGAGAAGAAAATATGAACAACAGAAGAAGATTCTAGGTCTTATTTATCAAAGATACTTTTATTTGATGTTCCTTTTTTTCCTTATAGAAAGTAAATTGTACACTCTAATGTCAAAAAGTACAGGTCATGTATTCAGTCATACCAATCACGCCATCAACCACTCATTCACACTCAATACTACAATTACACAAAGCAGACACATAATTATCGATGTAATATTTCATTAATCCATTTCTTTTGGTCCAGAAGTCAGGGTACCCCAAAAAACTTCTAAGACCCTGTAGTTAGCCAGTCCCAACCAGTTTCGACGTATAGGGATTTCACAACATCTTCATCAGGGGAGTAAAAACGCTAAAAAATAAAAAAAAGATGAAGACAGCCATCCATGAGGGCATAGTCCATTGTATCTATATACTAAAAAGCTCTATTTACAAAACCCATAACTAACAATTAGTGGTATGGGTCTTAAAAAGAAAGGCTTGTGGCGAGACAGAGAAACCTGCCTTCCCACAGCCAACAGTGTACCATTGCAAGCAAAAAGGTGTGTGTCTCCAACGCAGGAAAGGAGAGAGGGGGAAAGGGGAGAACAAACGCCATACCAGTATTAGTCGCCACATCAACCCTGGAACACCACCCAAGGGCCCAGACAGGGTGGCCAGGAAAGACCAGGTTATCAGAGAACATTCCGGTCACCAGAGTCTAAAGGTGGATTTTTACCTCAGTGCACTGGTGCAAAAGGAAAAGGTAAAGAAAGAGGTACATATGGACAATCATTGCATCAAATAATGAGGGATTCTTTACCTATTATGAAGTGGCTGTCCAAGGTGGATGTATATATGCAACTCAGACGGTAAAGGATGTACCAACTAAATCCGTTGGCTCCAGGTTGTTCAAGAACGTGTGGCGTTGAGAAAGACGCCAGGGCAGCCTCCAGGTGTTTATAGGCATACCCAGGTGTCACCACAGAGAAACCCGAGGCATGACACCAACGGATTTAGTTGGTGCATCCTTTACCTTCTGGGTTGCATACATCCATCCACTTTGGGCAACCGCTTCATAATAGGTAAAGAATCCCTCATTATTTGATGCCAGGTCCATATGTACCTCTTTCTTCATCTTTTTGATTTGCACCTGTGCACAGAGGTGAAACTCCACCTTTAGACTCTGGTGACCGGAATGTTCTCTAATAACCTGGTCTTTCCTGGCCACCCGGTCTGGGCACTTAGGTGGTGTTCCAGGGTCGATGTGGCGACTAATACTAGTATGGCGTTTGTTCTCCCCTTTCCCCCTCTCTCCTTTCCTGCGTTGGGGACACACACCTTTTTACTTGCAATGATACACTGTCGGCTGTGGGAAGGCAAGTTTCTCTGTCTCCCCACAAGCCTTTCTTTTTATTACCCATACCACTAATTGTTAGTTGTGGGTTTTGTAAATAGAGTTTTTTAGTATATAGATACAATGGACAATGCCCTATAGACGGCTGTCTTCATATTGTTTTCATTTTTTTGTGTGTTTACTCCCCTGATGAAGACATTGTGAAATCCCTATATGTCGAAACCGGTTGGAACTGGTTAACTACAGAATCCTAGAAAATGTTCTTGGGTACCCTGACTTCTGGACCACAAGAAATGGATTGATGAAATATTACATCGAAAATGATGTGTCTGCTTTGTGTAATGTTAGTTTTGAGAGTGAACGAGTAATTGATGGTGTGATTGGTACGACTGAATACATGACTTGTACTTTTTGACATTAAAAGTGTTTTCTGATTGTTTCGTCATCTTTTGCTAATGGTGGGGGCGCTGTTGAGCAGCCAACAAGATGTCCGCTTAGCGTCTAAGCTCCGTGACCCGTGAGATGCAAATCCGCCGGAATCAGCGGTTCTAAAGACAAGCTATCGCCGACACCCCACGCATCCTACTGCCCATTACCACTGCTACACACAGCATTTTTTCTGGGCGAAAACGGACATCTGGGGCCATCATTTCCACCTCTGAAGGACTCCGGCCCGCGTGACGCTGATTGCGGCCCATCCCCCATCAGCAGCCCGCCGGGGTGGACGCTCCTGCGGCTCGGGGTCCGGCCGCCTGGGCCGCCCCCTCTCCGCCCTCCGGCCCTCTGTGTGCCATCGACATCTGCGGCCCGCGCCCCGCCAGCGGAGCGCGCCGGAGCCGTTGGCCACCTGCCGAGGCTCCGCTTCCGAGCGCTCCCGCCTCTGGTTGATAGGAGGGCGCCGGCCCATGGCGGGCGAGGTTACGGTGGGGGCTGCCGGAGCGGCCCCCGTGCGCACACCACCCGAGCACCCCGCGGCCTGCGCCACTGGCCCCTGCGGTGGTCCGGTCCAGCTGCCTGCTCCAAATCGAGGCCCCCGCCGACTGTTCTGCTGGTTCTGCTGGAACCTTCTGCCGGCTGCGGCGTGGGGCTCACTGGGCCTCGGGGCCTTGATCCTGCCTCAACACACTGCCAAGCTGGGGGCCCTGTTACGGCCCGAACAAACTACGGCTCTTCGACCCGTAGGGTCCCAAGGTGAGAGGAGCGAGGGATCTGTCCGCTGCACATCAGGCTCTACTGCTCCGCCTCGTCTCTGGGCTGCACCTCTGCCAGTTCGGGGGAGGTAGGGACCCCGACTCATCTCGCCCCCCTGTGACCACTCTCTTGCTGCTGGTGCCGTCCTGGACGCCCAATACTCTGCGCTAACGGGGGCTCCCTCTCACTACGCCTTAGGGTAACCCGCGCCCCTGACTCTGCTGCTTGCCACTACAGGCCGCCTCGGCCCTGGCCCCCTGGGTGGACTTGTCATCCCAGAACACACCAAGGCTGGGCGCTGATCATGGCCCAAGCCCCTCTCTAACCTCTTGGGGACCATTCGTGCCTCCCCGCAGAAAATACGCACTCTCTCTTCAAGGCGCTCCCTGAGAATGTCCGGCAAGGTATGCGGGGCCAACAAGGCTGGGGCAATGGACAAGTTTGCTAAAGCCCTAGCCAAGCAAGACCAAGCTCAGGCCGAGGCTGCCCTTCCGCCTGACGACTCGGATGTTTCCTCTTGCCCCCCTCAGCCAGACCTTACGTCGCTCATGGAGTCTATGGCCAAAAACTTTGCGTCATTTCACGAAAAATTAGACGACATAAATGCCAACGTAGCCTCCCTGCGCACCAAATTGGATCAGCATGGCACCAGGTTAGGTGAGGCCGAAACTAGGATTGGAACAACCGAGGATGAGGTGCATGTGCTCCAGAATATGGTCTCGGACTTGGTGCGTGATATGAAGCAGGTCAAGGCGAAGTGCGATGACTTGGAATCTAGGTCCCGCAGGAACAATATCCGCATCGTCGGGGTTCCCGAGTCGGCTCTCAAGGGCAAAATGGAACTGGCAGCCGAGGCCCTCCTGAGAGACCTCCTGGGAGATCCTCCACTTTCCCCCTTCTTCACTATTGAGCGGGCTCACCGCTCACTGGCCCCTCGCCCCAAACCGGGCGAATTCCCCAGGCCAATTATTGCCAAAGTTCTCAGCTACAGGGATAGAGACCACATCCTCCGGTTGGCCTGCGAAAAGGGGGAACTAAGACTTGAATCCCAGATCATTTGCATTTTCCCGGACTTCTCTGTCAGTGTCCAAATGGAGCGAAGGCAATTTAATGGAGTGAAGAAGATGCTCAGAGAGAGGAAGGTAGAATATGCCATGTTATTCCCCGCCAGGCTGAAGCTCAATCACCGTAATAAACTACTTTTTCACTGTCCCTGAGGAGGCGGTGAAATTCATCGAGGCTCACATTCCTAGCGCGGGCCCCGGGGCCGACCCTGGTGATGAGGATTGAGCTGGCCTGTTAGACACCTGATACCTGCCTCATTGTGGTACTGGTACCACGCCTGTTCTTTGTGATCTACTTGTTTTTTCATGTATTCTCCTGTTATGAATGCTCCTATTGTCGCAACTCATTGTTGAATGTTTAAGACATGCTATGAGGGTCGCAGATGTGTTGTCCATGATATATGGCACCTTTACATGGACTATATACCCCTACAACCCTTGCTCACTGGGCCCTGCTATGCGGTCTCCTCTCACGATTTAACTTAATCACCGCTACACACTATTTGGTGTACTCCACCGTTCAACTATGTTGACCGGGTCACAGCAGCAGCTACCCCCGCTGTAGTTGCAACGCCGAGTTTGGCTTGTTCAGTTCATGGGCTTCCCCCTTGTTTGGTTTGGGGGTTGAACCAGCCACGTTGGCTTTGGTAGGAACGCCATGAGAATTTGGGTGGGTTTCTGGGCACTGCTAGGTTGGGGGTGGCAGTGAGGGTGGGGCGAGGTGTTATTCGGGGAAGTTATATTAACAAAAAAGGTGAGACAGTGGCAGCTTCTGAAATGACACATCAGGCCACCGCACTAGTGGCCGGCATCTATTTGGCAAGGTTTGACACACACTACTCGGATCCCCCCTAAATTGCTATAAATGTCCATTAGGCTAATGTCCTGGAATATCAGGGGGCTTAGCAACTACACCAAGGCACGTAGGGTCAAGGCCTACGTCCAGAGGCACGGGGTCAAGATACTCTTCCTACAGGAAACTCATGCCCTTGCACAATTATCGTCCTCGCTTGCCCCGGCTTGGGGCCTTAATAAATATTTCACTGTGTTCTCCTCCCAATCCAGGGGTGTCCTCACCTTGATTCACAAGTCGTTGGAGTTCTCCCTTCGCGCCAGCCATATCGATGCCCAGGGCAGATATGTGATCCTTCACTGTTTCCTAGCCAACTCAGAGTGCCTTTTGATCAACACATACGCTCCATGCATTGACACACCCGAATTCTTTGACCATATCCTTAATATCCTCCTTGGCTATGTTGGGGTTCCCATCATTTGGGGGGGGGGGAGGGATATGAACCTCATCCTGGACTCCGACCTGGACAGATCCGGGGTTGCTCCCAGAACACTGTCCAGGGCGGCCCGTCGCCTCCACGCACACATGCTCGCCGCTGGTCTGGGGACGCCTGGAGGATTCTCCACCCGGTGTCGAAAGAGTTTACATTTTACTCCTCCGTCCATGACAGTCACTCCAGGATTGACCTGTTCCTTCTCTCTGCGGGCCTCATGGGTAAAGAACTCACCTCACAGATTCTCCCTCGCACACTCTCCGATCACTCCCCGATCACGCTGGATATCGCCCTGCGCCCTGCCCTACCTCCGCATTCTAACTGGAGATTTAAATCTGACACACTACACGACATTGTATTCAAGGCTGACATTCTTGCAGATATCACCATGTTTTTTGACAGCAACAAACGCCATGACACTACGGACGGGGTAAGGTGGGAGGCCTTTAAAGTTTTCATCAGGGGCATGTGCATCTCTATGGAGGCCGGGGTACTCAAAGATATTAGAAACTCCCTGAACCGCTCTGAGACCAAGCTTGGAGACCTAGAGCGCGAATACGCGGTCACCCCGACTCCGCCCATACTAGCACAGATTAGAACCGAACTAGACACGTTCGAGTCCCTTGCCCATAGCGAGATAAGCTACCTCGCCTGCCCCGTCGCAGCCCGGAAATACGGGGAGGGGGAGAGACCAGGCCGAGTGCTGGCCCGTCTCGCCCGGGCCGAGAATGGTAGGGCACGCATTGATAGCATCATAGATAGCGATGGAGTGCGACACTGGTCCGACAGCCCCATCCTTGAGACCTTTGCAGAGTTCTACACAACCCTTTATGCTCAGCAATCGGAGCACAGCCCACAAGACCTGGACGACCTCCTAGAACGCATCCCAATGTCCCTATTATCCCTGGACACCAAAGAACAACTAGATGCTCCCTTCACCCTTGACGAGATAACTGCAGTCATCTCGGCCCTCCCTAAGGGAAAAGCCCCCGGTCCAGATGGCCTGACCGCTGAGTTCTTTCAGGAGCACGTTGCTCTCCTGGCTCCACGCCTTCACGAGCTTTGGGAGGAGTCACTGCGTCTTGCCGCCCTCCCCCGGTCCCTTCGGGAGGCTGTCATTACTGTGCTTCCTAAGCCGGGCAAGCCCCCAGATGAGTGTGGATCCTACAGACCTCTATCCCTCATCAACACTGACACCAAGATTTTCGCCAAAATCATAGCTAACAGGTTCCTCCCCATCATGAAATATCTCATCCACCCTGACCAGAGCGGATTTGTGCCTGCCCGCTCAACTGCCTTAAATATTCGACAGTTGTTTAATGTCATCTCCAGAATTGATCCCCAAGCCAATGCTGTGGCCGTGACATTGGACGCCCAAAAAGCATTCAACATGGTTTCTTGGCAATATCTGTGGGCGGTGCTTGGAAAGATGGGAATTGGCAAATACATGCTGTCCTGTATTAAACTACTATACACTAATCCGGTAGCCAGAGTCCTGGTCAACTCCCGCTTATCGGCCCCTTCTCCCTCCACAGAGGGACGCGGCACCCCTGCCCTTTCTCTCCCTTGTTATTTGCTATGGCCATAGAGCCCATGGCTGACAGCGTGCGGAACAACCGCGTGCGCAGAGGGATTCGCCTCCGAGACACCCCCGAAATTATATCACTGTACGCAGATGACGTGCTTTTATATGTCAGAAACCCTTCAGTCCACCTCGACCCGATCATACGAGAAATCATAAAAATTGGCACATTCTCAGGCTTTGCCATAAATTATTCTAAATCAGAAATCCTTCCCCTTACTCCTGCCACCCCCCAGCCTGCATGTGAATTTCCTCTCAAATGGGCGCCCAAGGGCATCAAATACCTGGGGGTCCATGTGGCCCTCTCGAAAGCCTCGTTAGTGTCTGATAACTATTGGGCCGCCGCACAGTACGCTCGTACCAGAATAGAGAGATGGCGGAACCTTCCCCTCTCACTATCAGGGAGACTATCCCTAATTAAAATGATCATCGTGCCTAAACTCCTGTATGTGTTCGCTAATGTTCCTCTTTGGCCCGGGAAACAATACTTTTCGGACCTACACTCCGAGTTCGCCCGTTTTCTTTGGCACTCGGGCGCCATGCGCAGGAAGTGGCTGCACATGACCCTCCCCTATGAGAGGGGGGCTTTGGAGCTCCTGACCTCACCCAGTACTGGACGGCGGCCCAAGCCCAGCATGCCATGTATTGGTATCACCACCACGAACCCCCCCGCATGTTAAACTCGAAATCCTAGCAAACGAGGAGGTGAATGTCATGTCCCTGATCCTATTTCACTCGTATCAGACGCACGCCCCTGCCGACCCAGTGGCCTCCACCATCAAAGCATGGAGGCAGATCCTTACGCCTAATTCGGACTCCCCCCGTACTACAAATGGCTTCCCCTCTGGTCTTTCCCGGGCCTCAGCCCCACACAGGATCAGCTCCTTATACTCCACTGGTCGGACCTGGGATACAGATCACTTTCTGATCTGTTCCCTGATGGGAAATTTATCACCCCAGAGACGTAGAGGCCCGGCCACTCCAGATCCCCACTAGAACTGCTGCAATACTTCCGCATTAGGGCAGCGGTCCAGGGCCTGTGGCCTTCATACCCGAACGAACCCCCTGAATCCCCCGAGGTCTGCTACATTGCCAATTCCGCTGGTTGTAGGGGTATCGTATCCTACTTATATAAAATGTTGATGACACGGGCTGCTGAACCCCCCCACACTGTCCGGGATTCCTGGAGCCGGGACCTGGGATTAGACATCACAGACGATATGTGGTCCAAAATGTGCATGCACACCCGCAGGGTTTCCCTTAACTCCAGAGTTAGGTGTATCCAATACAAGCTGCTCAACCGCCTGTACTACACCCCTTATGCGATTGGAAAATTTGCCCAAGATCAATCGCACCCATGTCAGAGATGTAGGGCTAGCGATGCGGACCACGCACACATGTTCTGGTCGTGCAGGGCACTGGCCCCGTTCTGGAACGCGGTACTCGATGCCCTCTCTGAAATAGTGGGGTTCCGTGTGGATCCTGAACCCCTGCCTCTCCTGTTTGGGCTCTGGGAAGGGACTGAACCGAAACGGGTAGCCAAGTTCTTAAATGTGGCGGCGAGTGTGGCCAAGAAATGTATTTTGCAGTGCTGGAAGCGCAGGCCCCCCCCCTCTCTGGAGATGTGGCTCAAGGTCCTCACCTGGACACAATCCTGTGAAGAGGACTATGTTAAAATGCTTCCGGGTAATGCTCGCCCTAGAAACATTTGGACTGAGTTCTGTAGTTACCTGAACAATAAGGTGGACCTGGAGCTCCGGTCTTCCCCTCCCTCTCCTGATCGGGGGGCTGATCTCGTTACATGAAGCACGCCTCTACCGCGGATAACCGCAGTTGGCACTGTATATGACCCTCTGTAATACTTGTATGCCATGAACCATGCTTTATTGTGAAATGTGTGTTACTGTGCTAATTTACACTGTACCGGCTGCTACTTCTTGCCAATAAAGAAAAGTTTTAAAAAAAAATCTTTTGCTAATGGTGGGATGTCCATTGGATTTAGAACTGTTTTTGTTTTTTTTAATTAAGTGTACGAGTTACTTTCTATAAGGAAAAAAGGAACATCAAAAAAAGGTTTCTTTGATAAATAAGACTTAGAATCTTCTTCTGAAGATGGCCACCAGAGGTGGAGCTTAGGAGGAAGAGTATCATTGGCTGTGGCAGTATGAGCCAAAGTGACACTAATAGGCTATAGAGGAGACAAGCAGTTTATTTAGCTTAAAGCTAAACTGCTTTAAATTTACAGAGGATTCTCAGCCTGATGACTGGGAATATTCTTGAGCATGTGAATCCATCCAAGACCCCGTGCTGAAGTACATGAACTTCCTGTGCTTCCGATGGACGGGTACATGGAATAAGCATCCTGGAGGTCTATGGACATCAACCAGTCTTAGAACTCCAGGGCTTGAAGAAGTTGGATCAACATCAACATCTTAAATGTGTCCCTTCTCACAAACCTATCCAGGAGTCTCTAAACTTAGATGGTACATGGACCTCTGTCCTTTTTGAGCACCAAGGAAAAAGGACCGCACCATCCCCTCCCCCGCTCTCTGACTGGGATCTGTTCTATCACCTCTTCTGAGAGCAAGTTCTGGATCACTTCCAACATGGTGATAATATGAGGGTCTACAAATGAAGGGGAAAGCAGTACACGGAGGGAATGACATGGAGGGCCCATAAGTACAAAGTTCCCATTTGCTCACAAACCGCAAGATCCTTCCCCCAACAGGCCCTGAGTGGTGTAGAAACAAATTAAAGAGGATTCTGCATGGATGTTGATAATGGCACGGAGGCGGTCTAAGGTTGGGGCATTTGCACTTCTCTGCCTCTCCCTGGCTCTGTGAACCATATATGTAAAGCCCTGGTTGTCATGAACCAGATTTCCCCCTGCTGTGCAAAGGTCTGGAATGGCCTGAAACTGTGACCACTCCTGAAGAGAACTGCTGCCAAAGAAAAAGTCTGGATTTCCATCTGCTGGACTGCCAGACCACGCAACTTTGCGGTAGCCTTTGAATATTTACACTTTGAGAGATTCATCTGCCTTTGCACCAAACAATTATACCTCCAGCATGATGATGAGGAATTATTCCAAGCATGTGAATCTATGAATTATCCAATGCTGGAGAACAGTGGGTACAAGTGAGCAATATTCTGGAAGCCCATCCCCAGCAGTGACTGTGAATGACAGCTGAGACTGCCAAGACGCCATGAACTGGGATAGCAGACAAGCCATATAGGTCTGTACGCCATATAAGCATAGTTTCCCGGTGTAAAATAAGGGTCAGACATGGCGCGAGACATGAGCGTAATGTATTGGCACCTGGAAGTGGGCATGGGAGGGAGCCAGGAGGACGCACAACATTTAAATATTCTTATTTGTGAGCCTCCAAATGAATCCAAGAGGAGGCTCTGCATTTATAATGTTCTGAAAGCCCCCTTGGGGTAAGCCACAAGGAAAGCCACATATCGAGGATTTAAGGTCATGTGCCAAAAGGCACGTCAGTAAACCATGTCCTACACAAAAGAATGCATGATCCACCGTCATCTTATGCTGCAAATTGTGGCTGCAATATGATACCCTTAGCCCACAGACCATGGAAATGAAGAGCATACAGGCCTTGCTATTAAGTGAGAGCTTGACTGCTATTGTTGGGATATTCAATAAATGCATCCTAGGTTTCTTTTCACTGTCTGTGCCCGATCCCGTTCATCGTTAACTATTCATAAACACCTGACAATACAAATACTACCTTAATATTTCTTTCAACGTGTGGGAGGAAGGGACACGTGTCGTTACAACATTAGCTTAGAATTAAAACAGGATTTAAGAAATTGATAATTAGTATGTGAATACGGTCAGAGGCACCAGAAGATACTGTGCTTTCTTGCTAAAGTTACATGCACAAAATATGAGGATATTGCAGTATGTGAAAATGTACATTTTCTGTTCACTTGCCTAACTAGATACCCAAATGTTTGCTGCAAATTGCTATATGGCCCTGACTTCCATGTAAACAAGACAATTGAGCTATCACTGAACAAAACAACGCACTCTCAACATTGCCTCAGTTCCTGTTTTCAAATGATATGAAAATTAGGGAAAGAGATTTAATGGGAATATTCAACATGCAAATATTACCATTTGGGTTCATAGCCTCTGAAAAAAGTTCATTAACATTGCAGAAAAATATGACAGACACTCTTCAAAATTCTATAAATTAATTACAACACTTAAACAAAACCAAATTCTGTACACACAAATTAGTTATTTGAAGGGAACCTCATAGGAATTGCCTTATCTGAGACGTGGCCCTATAAGCATGGTTGGGCAAATTCAACCAAAAGCTCCAACGAAAAAAGTAAGCAACGACTTACGTCTTGGAGCTTGTGTTGTCTGTTATCTGTTTTATTATTTGGCAATACCCTTCATCTTTCATCACCTCGTTGTCGCCGCATACCTGGAACAAACACACATACATTTTTAGGAAGCAGTAGCCATGTAGTCAGTCGGGTTATATTGCAGCTCTACTGTATATGATGTCATGCCGGCTAGTATTATACAGCAAATTAAATGTTAGTTTCTTCCTTTGTATTTTCTGTGTGGATGCAAGCCAATACCAATACCTCTACAGATATATGTTTAGTATATAGGTGCGGCTCCAGTGTGTTTAGGGGCAGGTCTCGACTGCCAGCTTTCCATTATTATTTGGGAAAGTGCATAATGTGGAACAGCTGGCACAGATTGTAAATACATTTATATACTAAAGAAACTTATTTCCCACACTCCGAATGGATTCATCAAGTAGCAGGAAACTACTATAAGGTGTGAGGATGAGAATTGTAGCTTATGACTGAAGGGCGTAATAGCGGGCACTGAAGAGGAAGAAGGATGAGATTTAGCGTGAGGTCTGTGGGTGAAGGCAGCGTAAGAAGGATAAATTGAGTAGCATGCAGCTATTAGCCAAATACAGGGGTTACAAAAAGAAGATCCACAGAGGCAAATAAAAATATCATCGGCTCTATCGCAAATCTCTATTAATTTAGACAATATGTCCTCTACACATAAACAGGATTTTGGAGTAGAGTCGGCTAAAAATATGCCTTCAACTTTCTCCTTCAGGAACATATCAGAGGAAGTGCTCTTACATATGATGGAAAAGATGAAACCATCAACAGGTGAAGGGGAACTCCTCCCGTCTAAAATTATCCTAAACAATAAACAGCTATTTCTACCTTTTTTAGGTCGCCTGATTAATGCTTGCTTTAGGGAATCATGTGTGCCTGAGATACTAAAAAAGGTCTCTGTGACCCCATTGTTGAAAAAGCCAGGCCTCGACCAGAAAATGCCGGCTAATTTTAGACCTATTACTAACGCACCGTTTCTTTTAAAAATATTGGATAAGGTGGCTACCTTCCGGCTAAAAGAATACCTGGAATTGTCGGGAAAATTGCACCGAAATCAGTCCGGATTTAGAAGTGGCTACGGGACCGAAAGTGCACTTCTGAACATGAAGAATGAAATGCTTCAGATTATGGACAGGGGCAAGGCAGGGATGCTGATGTTGTTGGACTTTTCAGCAGCCTTCGACCCATTGTCAGGACTCACAGCGCGGTAGGTGGATACTGTGCTGCTAGTATGCCAACTAACTAACCTATTGAGGGATAGGTGTGATTCTTGTGCCGCCCTTTCCTGTGCAGCGCGCGTTACTCCTGCATATCGCTATTATTAATATGACACAAAACATAGTTACGTAATAGTCTGTATGTCTCTATCGCCACAGTATATGTCAACTCCTCCTCCCCCCGGAATGTGCATTAGTGTCCCCATCGCCATGTCACTTATCACTTCCTCCTGCGTTCTGGTCACTCTGCTCCGACGGCATATTCTCAAGGTCCATCCAATTGTTCACGTCTTCTGGGGTTTCGAAGAACAAAGCACAGTCTTTATGCATCACCTTCATCTTCTCCGGATACAGTAGCATAAACTTTAGGCTGGCTGCTCGCAGTCTTGTTTTCAGTGGCCCATAGCTCATCCGTTGTTTTTGTACCAAAAAAGTGCAATCCGGGTATGCCGTGATGGAGGCCGATGCCCGACTAATGGTACCACCGGACATATTCCAGGATCTTCTGCCTGTCTTTATAATTCAGTATCTTGGCTATTATCGGTCGTGGCGGGGCACAGTGCTGCGGCCTTCTCGGCTCTATGCGCCCTCTACACTGTGAACCCTTGGGTGAGTTACCCAGCCCCTATTTCTTGTAGGAGCATGTCATTGATATAGTTGGTCGGGTTTTGGCCTTCCTCGCCTTCCGGCAGTCCGACGATTCGCACGTTGTTTCGCCTGGCTCGGCCTTCTGCTTCCTCCGCCCTATTCTCCGGGTTCTGCACTTGTTGTTTCAATGTAGAGACGTCCGGGGAGTTGTCTTTGCAGCTATTAGTGTTGGCCTTCACCTCCTTTTCCAGCGCCACGGTGCGCTCCGACAGTGTTCTGACGTCTTGTCTCCAGAGGTCCATATCTATTTGCATTGCATCTATCTTAAACTCCAACAATGCTTTCAGTTCCGCTATGGCTACCAATATTTGCTTGTCCATCCCTCCTTGTGTATCTCCTTCACTTGCTTCTTGCGGTTGTGGCTTGGTTCCCTCTGTCGTTTGGGTAGGCCTAGTAAACTCGTCTAAGGATGAATGCTTCAACTTACTGCTATTTGCTTGGGCTGCCATTGTTATGGCCTTCTCCCTGGAGTTCTTTTTTCTCCCTGGCATCGGTAGTGTTGTCAGATGCCGTCCAAGTGCCTAGTAGGCGGTGCGCACTGTCGCTCGTTTATTGGTGCTTGTGGTGTGCCTTCCTTGCAGTGACTCCTCCTTTTTCGTATGGGCCATCCTTCCAGTCCCTTAATGCTCTCTCCGTTACCTCTACAGCTTGGGAATGATATGATATGGCATTTATAATGCGCCTATACACAAGTTTTTCAAGGCGCGACGAGGCAGGGAGGGGGGACATAGGGAAGACAGACAACTATCTTACTAGGCCAGGGGTCATTCAGATCGCACAAGTGCATGGGAAGGGGGGAAGGGAACGTGCTAGGGGCAAGGGAGAGGGGAAAGTGCAGTACATGGGATAGAGGAATAATAAGATAGATAAATAAGGGGCCAGCTGGTGGCAAGTGCAAGGTAAGTGCAGAACAAGTGCCCGGATGGTGGCTGTAGGGATACAGAGACAGTCCCGTGGTGCAGTGTTTGCCGGGGGCAGGTGGCTGGGCCAGGGACCGAGATCAGTGAGAGTGGCCCGGTGCCGATTCAGTGCAGTTTCAATCAGGAATTTAGCAGGGGAGAGGGGAAGAGAAAGCAGAAGCAAAGAGGAAGGTTTTGAGGTGCTACCGGAACCGGAGATGGTTCTCCTCAAGTTTCAGGGAGGCAGGAAGGCTGTTCCAGAGGGAGGCCCCTGCCGCGGAGAGAGATCTACCCCCAACTCATTGCTTGGAGAAGCGGCTGACCCTGAGGGAGTTGGAGGCGGATGAGTGAAGAGCTCGAGAGGGAAGATATTTAGGAAGGGAGAGTTGAAGGTATTTCGGCCCCAGGCCCCAGAAGGCCTTGTGGACAATGCAGAGGGTTTTGAATTTAATCCTCGCAGCCACTGGGAGCCAGTGAAGAGATTTCAGTCCTGGAGAGATACGGTCCCTGGGCTTGAGGCCAAGAACAAGTCTCGCCGTCCTGTTCTGGATGAGTTGCAGAGGGCGGAGAGTAGAGTCAGGCAGATTTAGATAGAGGCTGTTACAGCAGTCCAGCTTAGAGAGAACCAGGGCTCTGGAGACAGTGAGCTTCTGGGCGAAG
The DNA here is from genome assembly GCF_040938575.1 of Ambystoma mexicanum. Classification (NCBI taxonomy): domain Eukaryota; kingdom Metazoa; phylum Chordata; class Amphibia; order Caudata; family Ambystomatidae; genus Ambystoma; species Ambystoma mexicanum. The sequence continues at coordinate 1,345,692,267 of NC_090923.1, forward strand.
GCGAGGAAAGGAAGAATACCTCTAAGGAGGTGCAGCTGGTAGTATGACTTCTTAGAGACGTCAGAAATGTGAGGAGAGAAGGAGAGTGTGGAGTCGAAGATGACCCGAGGTTTTCTTCCTTGCATGTAGGAGCAGGAAGAGGGCCCAGAGAGGCCACCCAGAGAGCTGCAGGAAAGGAGGGAGTGGGTGTGCCGATGAGTAGAATCTCAGTCTTACTGGCATTAAGGTAGAGGTCATTGGCGGCACACCACTCCTGGATAGTAGACAGACAGTCAGAGATGAGGGAAGGAGAGGAGGAGGCTGAGGGTAGCCTGAAAATGAGCTGGGTATCATCCGCATAGCACTGAAAGTTGGGGCAGAGAGTGGTGATGCGGTGGGCAAGGAGTGCCAGATACTGGTTGAACAGCCAGGGAGAGAGTTTAGATCCCAGGGGGACACCACAGGTAGAGAAAAAGATGTCAGAGAGTAAGGACCCAAGTTGGACCTGGGAGGGTCGATTGGAGAGGAAAGAAGTCAGCCACGCCAGAGCCTGACCAGTGATACCCAGGTTATCATGGAAACTGTTGAGCAGGATGGCATGGTTGACAGTGTCAAAGGCAGAAGAGAGATAAAGCAAGATGAGAACACACAGAGTGTTAGAGTCAAGGTTGGAGAGCAGGTCTTCACGGATGTTCAGGAGAGCAGTTTCTGTGCTTCTGGCTGCTCTGAAGCCAGACTGATGGTCATGAAGACAACCCACAGATTCAGTGTGGAGATTAAGCTGGGAGATGGCCAGTTTCTCCAGGAGCTTGCCCAGGAAGGGAGTGATGGAGATTGGGAGATAGTTAGCCGGGCAGGAGGGGTCGGAAGAGGGTTTCTTAAGAAGAGGGTGCACAAGGGAGTGCTTAAGGGGGGATGGGAAGACTCCAGTGGCGAAGGAGTGATTGCAGAAGTCAGCCAGGGCAGGAGCCAAGGAGTCGATGTGATCCTTGATAGTTTTGGAGGAACAGGGGTGAACCTGTTTTGACGAGACTTTCATAGATCGGACTTGTCTGGAAACCTTGTCAGCAGAGAAAAGGGGAAAGGCAGAGAAGGAGGGAGAGGGGGTGGCTGCAGAAGAGCCAGAGGAAGAGCACAGAATAGGGGGAGGGAGGCAGTAGGAGGAGAGTGAGGACAGGATGTTTTCTGGTGCTGGGGCGGCAGCTGTCAGTGCGTGCCCTGCACAAATTCTTTCCTGCACGTCTTCTGGGCTCCTTGGTCACGCACTTCGCTGCTTTATCCCACTGTTTAGTTGCGGCTGGAATACGTTAGGTAGTGCTGCGGCTTCTACTAATGCACTCCATTGGAGTTAGGTGCAGTCACGGCTAGCTATGCGTTAGTCGAGACCAGTTCAGTGCGTTCTGGTTCTTGACTAAACCCGGTGCTTCCTTTTTCCCACAGTTCATGCACCTTTGAACATCTGTCAATTACAAGGGCTCTGTGCCACTGTGCCTTCTTCAATGATGAGTGCACCCGGTGCCTCCTGCTACTTCGTACCGTGCTTGGTTGGCAGTGCGCTCCGATCTGTTAGTGCTCTCGTGCTCAGTATATTCTCGTGGGCATCTCTGTGCCTTTGCATGGAGACGTTCCAGTGAAGGGGCCGCGATCTATTCGCTATTATTCCTCCTCTGCATGCCTTTGTTCGCACTCCGGCTGCGGTCCTTCTCTCTATCACTCACTTTCTGGTGCTGGTGATGGTGCACCTCAATATCTGTCTGCGCTCCTCGCCCTTCCGCCGTCTCTCGTTATGGGCTGGAGCCTTTCCCAGCCCCATGGAGGATATTCTCTCCTCCACGGTCTTAGCAGCGCCCTGGTCTATAAACCATTCCAGGTCCTGACTAGTGTTGTCTCTGCCTTTGTCTTGAGACTGACTGTCCAGACTGTCCCTTCACACTTTGCCAGCTCAGTCTCGTTCCGCGTTAGACCGCTGACTGGAGGCTTTGTATTTAGGCCTCCATGCGTGTTGCCTCTGCTGCGACCTGGATCTATTCTCTTCCTGTCGGACCTCCGAGGCCCTCTGCACACCGGGGGTTTACACTGCCTTCCTGTGATGTACACTTGCCCCAGTACAGGCAGTAGTTTCGCTCCCTGCTAGGGATTGTACCAGTGTTAGTGCCTTTAAGCACGGGGCCTCCCCAATCTCTAGTGTCCTGTACTGCCGGTTAATAATTGCCCCACTTGCAGCGCACTTGCACCCCCCTAGTAGCCACTAGTGTGCAGCTGCCCTGGTGTCTCTAGTTCGATTTTGGCAGATGACCCCTACTGGGTGCTCTTCGTTGTTGCAGTATTTACGGGTTTAGCACTGAGCATAATTGGTCCAGTCCCACGCTTTAGTCTCATCGTTGGTGTATTTTGCATGTGCAATGCATGTTATAGACAATTGTTCATCTACAGGCTTCAGGCTCGCGCCCTCTGTCCCTCTTTGTTCTTGTTTCCCTAGCGATCCGCAGTGCCATCCGCTTCAGCTCCTGTCTTACAAGCCCCAATGCGATTGTTGTTTTCCGGCAATCTAGCCCGGTGTTATGCACTCCGGTGCTTCCAGTGTGCGAGAGAATCATTGCGCTCCGATTCTATGTCAATTTCACCCTTTCTGCGGCCCGGTCCACGCCTCACTCCGGCTTGCAACAGTTTCACCTTACGAAGTATACATTGTGTCCACTCTGTTCTGACTTTAGGGTGTTGCCGCGGGGCAATGAGCAGTCTCTGATCCGGTCTGCTGTTCATGTTTCCCTCCCGATTTCACCCACTGTTGCACTGTCGCAAGGATGCCCGCGGTGTGCCAGTGTGCTCTGATGGCCACACAGCCAGTCCACTGTTATCTCTTTCGTACGGGTAATACAGCGCTGGTTCTTGGCACCATTTATCCTCACTCTGTGCTGCGCTCAGTGTCGGGGGTGCCGGGATACATGTCCTGCCACTGTGGACCTGCATCATATGCTATTGTGACTGATCTCATTCAGCCAGCCAGTTAGTTTGCTTGGTATTCGCTGCTGCACAGTCCTATTTATCCTACCGGCTGGGGTCTGATTCTCTTGCTTCCATTCCCTGGTCACTCTGCATTGCTTGCACTAGCCCATCTGTTCCTTCCTTAGTTCTACTCCGGGTGCCATCTTGTTTCTTCGCGGATAGGGCGCTGCACAACTTCTGCTGCTCCTATGTCTGAAATCGTGCTGCAAATCTCGGCACCAGTACGATCCCTGTGTTCTATGCACATTCACACCACTGCAGTTCCAATATCACACTTTGTTGCTGCCTCCGTTCTCAGTTTTCCGTCAGCATCATTAAGGATCTGCAGGAATTCCTTGAATCACAACCTGTTACATGGCTCTGTAGCCACGCCCCCCCTATCGCCAATTCGTTTCAATATTTACATGGCCCGACTAGCACAAATTATCATTTGCTATAGCATTGGCTTTTCTGTGTATCTAAAACATGTTCCTGGTCATCCTTACGATTAGCGATTGCTTGCTTCATGTTCATGACTGGATGTCTGCAAATACTGTTTAATCACTACTAAATCTGTGATAAAAGTTGACCAAATAAAATTGTTAGAATGAGAGATTTGATCGCAGATTTGATCGACTACGATCAAATCCCCCATTTGAAGGGCATTATAGTGAACAAGGGGAGCAAGGGCTACAGAGGTATCCCCCGCACCCTTGGTCACTATAATGTCAGCAAGGGCTGCAGGGTTTCCCCTGCACCTGACCGCTTAAGGATTTTAAAAAAAGAAAAGAAAAATGGACCCTGCGGCATCGTATCTGACCCGTGTTAGAGGGACAGATCTGATGCTGCAGGGGGGCAGGAGGAGCGCTGGGGGCAGAGGGGAGAAAAAAGGTATATAGGGGTAAGGAGTGAAGGTATGGGGGTATGCCATAATTTGTGTTGTTTTACCAGATTTGTGGCGACACAAATTTTTACACTTCACTCAAACAACCCAAATCCTGATTTTCAATAGTGAATTAATATTCATCAAACAAGTGAACATTGTTATAAAATCTTCCATATTATCATTTGTTATGTTATGTTATGTTGATTCACACCGCGCACTGCTACCACCCAGGGGCAGTCTCCAGGTGCTTGTGTGGCTCTGCAAGAGAGGGTGTTGAGGAAGCTAGTGAGGATAGAGTGAGAGTATAGGTTCAGAACCAGGAGGAACTGGCGTCTGTGAGTGCTGTTTTGCATGTGGGAGTTTGTGCGGGAGGCCTTGTGTGTTGAGACCATATGGGTAAGATTCAGTGCCTCGGGTGTGTGGTAGGGTTTTGTGTTAGTGTGTTGTGTGGGGTAGTGGTGGGTTTGGTTGTGCACACTGGTTAGATAGTGCCCATATGGGATACAGAGTCATGGGTGTGTGTAGCTGTAAGGTTATCCAGTGTCTTGGTGTGTAGTTGCGTTGTTGATGGTTTTATGGACTATGTAGGTGTGCTTCAGCAGCTAAAGATGATGGGTGTAAACATAGAATTGATTCTTGGTTTGTTTATGTGTAGTGTGGCTAGCCCAAGGTCTGGTATGGTATGGGGTCATTTATGCTGGAGGAGCAGGAAGGGGATAGTGGGTTAGTAAAGTCAGTTGGTTTGTTGGAACCTCTGGGGCGGCTCTTTGGTTGCCGCTTGACGGTATCCAGCTTGGTTCTTTGTTGTGGTTCTTTGGCCCATCTCGTCTCCACTCTAGTTGTTTGTCTGTGGTGTTATTGTTGCCAGTGTCCTTCGAGGTTTTCACTGTCTGTTGAGTAACCAGGTTTTGAGCCATTTCCTGAGGTGATGTGGTCTTCTGTGTTTCTAGTTTCTTTGGGTATGGTGTTCCAGATGTTAGCAATTAGACATGAGAACGCTGTTCCGCCAAATTCTCTTTTTTCATTGTGTTTTGGCTCTATTTGTAGATCGATGCTTAATCTGAGGTCCCTTCTTGGGCGATACAGGCTAATCTTGTCTTGGAGGAATTCAGCTCCTGGTCTGTACAAGGCTTTGTGGGTGATGCACAGTGCTTTGAATTTGATGCGCTTTTGTACTGGTAACCAGTGTAGGCTGGTGATGTGGTCTCTTCTGTTTAGTTTCAATAGGATCCTGGCTGCTGTATTTTGCACCCTTTGGAGATTTTTGGTGAGTCTTTCTGGCATTTCTAGGTTGAGGTTGTTTGCGTAGTCAATTCATGTGAGTATCGGGGATATGATTGTGAGGGTTCTGTTAGGGAAGGAAAGGTAGGGAAATAATCCTCTGAGCAGCCGTAGGAGGAAGAAACATTTTTTGGTGATAGTGTTGACTTGCGCTTCCAGGGATAGTCTATTGTCCCCGAGTATTTTTAGGTTGCTCACTACATTGGTAGTGTCCGGTTGCATTTCCATGCCGGTCGCCCAGTCCAGTTGTGGGTTAGCTTCGTCGAATCCTGCGGGTGAGAGCATTATTTCCGGTTTTGCCGGGTTTAATTAAAGCTTGTTCATTGTCATCCAGCTGTAGATGTCTGTGAGGCAGTGGTTGAGGCTGTTATTTTGTTCCTCAGTTCTGTTTGTTTTCACAATCAGTTTTGTGTCATCTGCGTAGTTGTTAGCAATAAAACTGTAGGTTCTAATGATTTTCATCAGTGGGCACATGTAGATGTTGAAATAAATGCAGAGGAGAGAGGCTGGATCGCTGTGTGACTCCGCAGGATATATTTTTGGTGTTTAAGATGAAGGGTGGTAGGTATGTTCTTTCGGTTCAGGTTTGTTAGGAATGAGGTAAGCCACTTAAGTGCGGATTCCTGGATGCCACATTCCATCAATCTTATTATTAGTGTTGCATGGCTGATTGTGTCAAATGCCACTGATATGTCCAACAGTATGAGGGCCGATTGAGCATCGTCGTCTGCGTTTATTTTCAGGTCGACCCATATCGATAGGAGTGCTGATTCTCTTCCTCTCATTGGTCTGAAGCCAACTTGTGACCGGTCGAGTATTCTGTTTTTTTCAACGTATTTAAGAAGGATTTTTTACAAGTGGTTCTCCAGGATATTTCCTGGGTAGGGCAGGTTGGATCTCAGTCTGTAGTTGCTCCCTTTGGAATGTGCTACTGCAGCCGCCCCTTTCCCCAGTCTTACCGGCGCCTCCTGCCCCGCCCACCCTGCGGTCCCTCCACTGAGGGAGGGGACCCGCCTCCATGGGCTCAGCAGGGAGCAGTGCCAATCAAACCGGACAAAAGAATACAGACACCTTCTTTTTGGAAATATATCGCCACGTTTAATCCTTTAACATTTCTAAGCACAAACAACACATCCAATTATAAACGTAACCCTAGAAATACCAAACTGCATAACCATAACAGCTACATTTCAAAATCATATACACATATTTACAGTGGTTCCTCCTTGTGACAGGCAGTCCAGGTGGAACTGATAACTCCGCCCCTTTTGGCGTTGCAAACTTGTAATGAGTTATTTATGACGCGATAAATACCCAGAGGCTTTTAAGCGCGGACCGGGGATCGAACCTGTGTTGCTCTGCATCGTCATGTTTCCAAGACAAGGGCACTGCACCTGAGCTATCCTCCTGAGTTAACAGTGGTGAGGTTCCGCCTAAGCTGTCGCAGACCTCCCCGCCATACTGTATGTTGGGTGTGATCCCAGGAGGCACCATTCTCTTGTCTGACACCTTGCAACTCCTGGACCCACCCCCTTATCCATCCACCTTCCCATCGTGAAGATTGTTCAGATAGGTTCTGCCTCTTCTTATGATTCCTCAACTGGTAATGTCCAGGACTGACTGCTTCATTGCCATTTATGTTGGTCTTTGTGCAACAACGCTACTTTTAATGCAGAGTATACACAACTATTTTGCTCAATTGATTTTTGGCTACCAAAAGACTAATAGATTAACTGGCCCCGGATGTCACTTCACTGGCTAGCAATAAATAGGCACATTGATTTTAGGATACTCTGCTTGACCCACAAAGTCGTCTATGGTCAAGGTCCACACGTCTTGTCTTAAGTCTTAACACTCTACATCATCCAATTACACACCCACGGCCAGTTTCCTGCATCTACTTGACTTGTGCACTACAGGGCGTGCACGTTATGGCGACAAATCTCTTATAATTGTTATTTTTTATAATTATAATTGTTCTTTTATAACATGCTTAATACCAACAGGTGGTTTCTAAGCACAGGATCAGGATCAAACCTGTGTTTCGCTACGTTGTCTTGCTTCCAAGACATACGCGTCGCCCCTGAGCTACCCTTCCTCCCCTTCACCAAGAAGGCTCTTTCTTTTGGCACTCATTACCGCTGCATCTCTGACTCAACCCAGACTGTTTGAACTTCAGAGAGGCACTTAAGATCCACTTGTTGGTTTCACCATATGGATCCACATTGTTGTGTTTGCTACCCTCTTTCACTAGCCACATCCATCGTGTAGTCTTTTTATTGCTGCATAGTGCTACAAAATGTGTTAAGTACGGCTAGCCAACCTTCCAGGAGTTTCAGAGTTCATGTCAGATCTCTACATTACCTCATGGAAAACGCAAAGATCACCAAACATGCACAATTGTTTCCCAAACACAACATATCTGATGTATTCAAGAGAAATAGGACATGTAATGGATATATTGAAATTGATTTATTACAATCATTATGCCAGCTATCCAAATCAAAACATTAGGTTGGCTTATCTGCTAAGGATTAGTTACGTTTATAGATACACATCCTGCAGACATTATGAATATTGATTTTTTTTTCGTCCACAAACTTACAGCCAAAAAAGTTACTGCTGTTAAATATTTACACACGTAAATTTAAGCGAGGTAAACACATCATGCACAGTGATCATCAATTGTGCATCGTCATAATATCCTAGCTATCAGACCTATCCACTACCAGGGATCACAAATTACTTCGATATGAGACATGACTGCTAGATTGTTGTAATGTGCTTTGGATGATGTTAAAAAGCACTGAAAGTATTGGAACATGTGTGATTAATTTGACATCTTTTTTCCATATTCTTTTTGTTGAGATTGTTAACACAAAAATAATTGCTGCTCAGTGTTAGGGCCCAAGGGCTAAATCCAGCCGTGGTGGCTTGACACGTCGTGATGCAATTGAGTCTTTCTGACAATATACCCCTCAAGAGTACAAAAGGACAGATTGAGGTGAGTATTGCCCGAAAATATTGGTACACCCTGGTACCCAGACAGCTGGCTGCAAGAGAAATTAACCAAGCTGAGGTGCTCGCAGTCTTCCGCACACTCTTGCAGTCTCTTGCAGTATTTTTCCAGTTGCTGTTGCTGTGGTGGGAGGAGTGACCCACACAGCCTTCATAACCTCTTTTTGGCCGCGGAGCGGCCGCGGAGCTGCTCGCTGAGGTGCTCGCAGTCTACGGCACACTCTTGCAGTCTTTTTCCAGTTGCTGTTGCTGTGGTGGGAGGAGTGACCCACACAGCCTTGATAACCTCTTTTTGGCCGCGGAGCGGCCGCGGAGCTGCTCGCTGAGGTGCTCGGAATCTACGGCACACTCTTGCAGTCTTTTTCCAGTTGCTGTTGCTGTGGTGGGAGGAGTGACCCACACAGCCATCATAACCTCTTTTTGGTCGCTGAGGTGCTCGCAGTCTACGGCACACTCTTGCAGTCTTTTTCCAGTTGCTGTTGCTGTGGTGGGAGGAGTGACCCATACAGCCTTCATAACCTCTTTTTGGCCGCGGAGCGGCCACGGAGCTGCTCGCTGAGGTGCTCGCAGTCTACGGCAGTCAGCGGCCGCTCCTCGGCCCGTCGGGCCCCGAGATGCCATTCGGGGACACAGACTGTGAAGGGCTCTGGCTGAGAAGCCAACGCACCAGAAGCGAAGATAGCGGCCTGGAGAGGCGCAGTCCCCTGAAGCGGAGGACTCGCGCCAAAAAACCGCCCTCTTCAAAAATGGCCACAGATTTTAAAAAACTTTTCGCTTCCAAAGGCCAAGCGCGACGGCTATCGGACAATCCCAACGAAGTTATGGCCAACGAACCAACCGGTTTGGAAGATAGCCATATGCCTACATTACCAGCGTTATTGCCCACTAGGGAGGGGGAGAAAATTCAATTAGACCTGGCAGAGCAAACAGCGGCTACCCCTAACCAGGTCTTGCTGGCGGACTCTACCATCGCCCCCCCCTGACACCCCCACAACGCCAGCAAACTTGCTTATCGGGGAGGGGGAGAGAACACAGCCAGACCCGGCTGAGCTGACAGCAGCTGCCCCCAAGCAAGTCGCGCTGAGAGACTTTATCAACATCAACACCGTCCCCCCTACTCCCAGCGCACTTGCAAACAACGCGCGGGGACTTACCCGCTTTGTTGCGCTTGTCGGTGAAACTTTTGCGGCGGACTCACCCGGCGCTGCTACCACTGAGGAGAGGGCTCCTGAGGCGGAGACGGGGACTGGAGTGCTCTGTCCCGCTTCGGAGAGTCTGCCAGTTGCGACCGACTGTGGACCGCCTCCTTTCGTGCTTGGCACCGCCGCCGACCAGGAGCTCGCCGCGAAGGTGGCGAGCCCTGTTGCTGACGTGCTGCGCAATGCCCAGAGTGAGATGGAAAACAGGAGACGGACCGGTGAACCGGATCAGGATCCCCAACAGCCTGAGAAGCCGCCTGAAACAACGTCAGACTCGAGCACAATAAGGACACAACACTCCTCGATGCAAGGCCAGGAAGGCCTCCGAAATCAGCCTGTTTCAGGGAGTCCTGAAGAAGTCTGCGCCACAAAAAACAATAAGGAGTCTCAAAAACCAAGAAGGAACTCCGATCAGGGGGGACACTTTCAAACTATCACCCCAATGAAAACACAGCCCTTACAGAGGCCTTTGGTAATTACCATCTCGTCAGCTAAACCAGCCGACACTTCGGAAAAAGTAATAACCAAAGTGCAAATCCACCAGCCGCACAAACCCGAGGACTCTCCTAGCCCCGGGACAAATAATGTTGCAGACAAAGGCCTGGAGGTTGACTCGTACTCCACAATCGATTACTCTGAAGATGAATTGGACGTCTCAGGAGAGGTAATCGAACCTATATCTATCCCTTTAAGACTTAACTTCTCGGATCCTATCTCCACGCTGATAGAAGCTGCCTCAGCAACTTGCCTCAACCCCAAGAGCGTAAACTACACCAAGCCCCAGTCCCAAATACGCTCAACGATGCCCCACAAAGCCACCACACAGAAGCCTGAGGATAAAACTCAAATAAAAGGCCTAACACCATTACGAACGGGCAAAGCCCCTAAAATACCACTAAGTGGATCGATAGCCAACTTCTTCGCTACGAAAAGCAAGCCTCAGCCAGAGGAAGACAAAGCGGAGATATCGGATGCTGAATTACTAGAAGGTACCTCCCAAGAGCTGAACCGCGAAAATGACAAGGATTCTCTGCGTAAACTCGCCTTCCTGAAAAGATGGCACTTAAAAGTGGAAAGACCTGGCTCTGCAAACTCTGCGGATGCTGCTAAGTCTAACCTGCCTCAAAGGTCCACGCCAATTCCTGACGACCAATTGCAGAACGTACTTAGCTTGGCCGTAGGTAAACCAACCATGGACCAGGGGCAAAGTGACACTGTACCCCACACGAAGAACCATAGTCAGTAGGATTACCCAAGTAAAGTTGCAAAAAACATCAACGAGCTAGACTTAAGGAGAGAAGCCTCCCCTTTGGATAGATCCATGGAAAAGAATACAGTTAGTGAATGCATCACGTCCAAGCTGCGGCAGCCGACGTCTATACCACAGGACCAAAATCAAACCTCTGTCATCAATACAGCAGCAGGTCCCCAATCTCCGTCATCAAAAAGGAAACCAGATCTTATGGCCCTTATGTCGTCATTGACCATAGCCCTCGCTCCGTTCACCAAGTTGTACGAAGCGCTCAATGATTCGGCTAAAGACCAAGTTACCCTACTGGCGCAGATGCAAACTCGGCTTTCCTTCATTGAAGGTTACATTACAGCTAAAGTAAACAAAAAGGGATCTCCAAGAGAAGACATACTGACTCCGGGCTACCTCGTAGTACCCACAATGTGCACCAGAAACACCCAAACTGAAGAAACGGTACCTAAAATCTTCAACTTTACAGGGAAATCGAACGAAGAAAGTAGGACAGCGCCTACTAACCAAGAAAAAAACGGGTCACTTGGTCGGCAAGTAGTGTCACTGTCAGAAGCTCCCTCTGTCAAAACCACCACGCGGATAGCTAAAGAAAAAGCAAAACCTTCAAGCACTAAATCACTGCAAACCATTCCAAACAAAAGCACAGGAAAAACGAGTCTCAGATCCCAACGGAAGAATGGATGCGCATCCTGGGCTGACGACCAATCAATCCATAATGATGATGTCAACCTAAGAGGACCTAAAAAGGGGAAGACGAGCAATCTGCCAATTAGACTGAAAATCAATGGGAGCAGCCTGGCTCCCTCCTTTAAACAATCCTGCCTATCATTCGAGCCCAAACTAAGTGACCCCACTCTCTCTCTCCGACCCAAGTCTGTATGCACTTCCAATACTGAAAAGATGGTCACGGATGATACTGCATGGTCAATTACGGAAAGCGAGCTGATGGACGCAGCGCTGAATGAAACTGAAACTTGGGAAGAATTGGAAGAGGCTGAGAAGAATCCACCACAAAAAAAAGGAAGAGAAACACAATCTCTCAATCCCCTGTGCCAGTTGCCGAATGTACCAATAATAAACAAAAAAAAGAAAACAAAATTAAGGAAGGCTTACCAAGTCCAAACAGCCCAATCTTCCTAACATTGGAGGAAAGGAAGCTCAATCTCCTGGTGAAAAACAAAGCCAAACTATCGTCCCAGAAGCTACCAAGGAAAATTGAAAAGACTCGGGAACGATCAAAGTCTAAGCCACGCAGGGCTGCTGGGACCCAACCATCGAGACGAGATGCCCAAAAAGAAAACCTGGAACATCAAAGGACGCACGGGCCGGGCCCTGCTATCTGGTCCAAACCATTGAGACCAGTCAATCAAGAAGTAAAACAGGACCGTCCATTCAAAACTCTAACCCACTGGCGCTCCAGAGTCCAGAAAAGCTCCTATAGAGAGGAGCGCTCCACTACCAGAAATCGGAGCCCAAAAAGACACTACAAATCAGAACACCCAGTCAGTCCCTCGTATGTTTCAAGTGATCGACGACCGCCCAAATCTAGAAGGCCTAGATCCCCCAAACAAGCGACTACTTTTGGGGAGGAAAACAACGACCGTCAAACAAAAAGAGACCTTATAAGGCGCTCGGCCAGATCCACAAAGACCCGCTCTTTTGTCCTGAAAAGCATTTGGAAAGAAGACACATCTTTCATCCTTAATAGGAAAACCATCATGAAAATCTTGCACCTGGTCCCGGCGTTATCCATGTTATCGACTGACGACATTACAATTGTTGAATTTCGGGACAAGATGCGAGTCGACAACGTTTACTTACATATACGATCCGAAACCATAAAAGCCGCCTTACATAAGGCCAAAAATAAATTAAGAGCGCTAGTATATGACCTCACAGACTACATCAGTAAAGAGGGGTACAACCTTAAAGAACAACCCTCAAATCGCCCGGAGAGGCGCTCTCCTGAAAAAAAGACAAAGAACCACGGAACAACAGATCAAACCCCCAAGGGAGATCGGGCTCTGTTACTAAAAAATAGGAACCAATCAAGAGTTACTTCAAGGGAACAGATCGAGGGTCTTCGACCGAGTTCTCTTGAACTAGAAAGAGTACCACCAGGTCTGCAGAAAAATTGGAATATCACTATTGAACAAGACATTGCAACCAAAGGAAAGGAGAAGTCAACCATGGAGATCAACCATCTTGACACAAAAGAAGATTCAAATCGTTGGGCCTGGTTGCCGAAAGCCCTATCATCAAAAGCAAGATCTTAGCAACCAAATCTACGCCAGAATAACAAAGAATGCTCTGGCAAACCACGAACCAGGGAACTCAATTCTAACCTTACCTTGGGATCTTGGAACACCAGAGGTTTCAATCATATGACGTACGCCTCAGATGTCAACTTAGGATCGTCAGACATTTGGTGTTTCCAAGAAACTTGGATCCAAAACAAGCCATCTATAGACGGCTACGTAATTACCACTTCTCCAGCCCTGAGAGGCGTTTCGGGCAGACCAAGAGCAGGTCTATTATCAGCGCTGCGAATTGGGTCCAACCTGCAGTTCATAAAAGTGCTAGAGGCGGAGCCACATATACTGGCTACTCTGATTCAACGTAGTAGCACCCAACAATAAGCAACTAAACAAAAGGTAACCACTTTCCTACTGGTCAATTTGTATTGGAACCCAATAGAATTTGCAACAGAGCAATTCCTACGAAAAGTGGAAAACATTTTGAAAGACGCCCTATCGAACGAACTAATCGATTGTACTATCATCTGCGGTGACTTGAACGCCACAATCAAGATGAAGGAGCACGACAACCTCCAATCGAAAACTATCAAGGCACAACTGTCGGAAAATTCACAAGATAGAGGAAAGAAATGGGCCACCTTGATGAAAAGTTTCGATCTTCACAATGCCCACTTTCTCGGCAAAGCAGTGCACCCGATCATTCCGACCTGGGAACTAGCAGGAAGACACGCAACCCTAGACCACGTCTATCTCTCCAGGAATCTCCTGTCGAAAGTCACAGGCTTCGAGGTCATCAGAACACTCAATAGTGACCACAATCTTCTGAAAATGACACTGGCCGCCCCTAGTCTAGAAGCCCACGAGAGTGACGCCGTCCTAAGAACATCAAATATTGAGGCCCATGCTAACTCAACACGCCTAAGGTTGAAAGACTCTGCCATCTCGACAATAATAATGGATTACCGTCGAGAAAAAGTGTGGGATGATGAAAAAAGGGCAGGAACCATTACGGACTACTGTCCTTTATTACAGCCTTACCATATCCAAGCAAGGGTATCCGTCCCAAAGGGAAGATCAATCACCGTAACAACACAACACTTAGAGAAAAAAGGCTGGAGATGAGACGAGCTGCCCGAATGGCAAGACGGGCCCCCTCTATCACCAACATAGAAACAGCCAGGACCTCCACAAAGGCCTACAAGAACTAGCTAAAGGGCTTCAAACTTGAACTATATCAGGAGGACTCGGAACAAATGCTGCGAGTATTGGCCAGCAAACAAACCAAGGCATTTTGGTCACTGGTCAACTCTAAAAGACCAGCAGGTGATGACCACTTATCATCGAGTGTGCCAGAAGAAGCCTGGATCACTCACTTCTCTGCCCTCTTCGGTCCGTCGGTCAAAAGGACGGAACATCTGAAACATCAAGGATCTCGATGGGAGACTGATCCCACACAGACCGACATCGAAGCAAAAATCAAGAAACTAAAATCATCACGTGCACCTGGCCCGGACGGCCTATCAAATATGGACCTAAAATCCAACCCAGAAAGTTGGTCCATTTTGATAGCTGAAATTTTCGAATCTTGCACAACAGCTAAGTCCATTCCGAAGTCCTGGAAGACAGGAAACGTGGTGCCAATATATAAATCGGGGGATAGAAGCGACCCAAACAACTATCGCCCGATTGCTCTTCTTGACTGCATCGGCAAACTTTTTGGTTCCTTTCTCCTGGACAGCTTCGAAAAATGGATGCCCTCCACAGAAGGGTGGGATACTTTCCAAACTGGCTTTAGAAAGAATATGAACACCATGGCCAACATATTCATCATCAACATACTGAAAGCCAGAGCCCAGGAAGGGGGGCCATCTCTCTGTATAGCCTTTATCGACTTATCAAAAGCATTCGATAGAGTGAACAGAGAGAAGCTTTGGACAAAACCTACTAACTGGAAATGCCCCCCTTCCTTACTGGAACCAATACAGGAGCTCTACTCGGAAACATCCATGAGAGTGAGACTTAACGGCTTAGGGCAACTCTCCTCCTCAATCAGCACAACTGGTGGAGTAAAGCAGGGTTGCCCCTTGGCACCGGCACTCTACAACGCCTACATAGGGGATTTTCAACACACAGAAAGGAAGGCAAAGGCTTTCCCCCCCTCTCTTGGGTCGGAAAAAGCGAGCAGACTGCTGTACGCGGACGACATCATTTTAATAGATCAAACGAAGATTGGGCTCCAACGAAAAACTTAAACAAATACCTTCAAGTAAATGACCTAGAAAGTAACACCGCAAAAACCAAAGTGATGCAACTAACCAAAGTGGCCAAACAAAAAACTCCAGAGGCTTGGTTCTTTAACAACACCCGCCTTGAAGAGGTAGATGCCTTCAGATACCTGGGAATCATGTTCAGTAATAAAAAGAACGAGCAGCCAATGCTAGACTTCTTGATCAACAAAGCCAATACCCTGTCAAACCAATTGATCATCATGGACAAAAAATATGGCCGCTTTTCGGTCAAGGCGGCGATAAATTTCTACAGGATGAAAGCAGTTCCAGCGCTTACTTATGGCATGGCTGCAATGTTTGGTATTCCAGACTCAATTTGGCCGAAACTGGAAGGCTCACTTTGGACTCCTATCTGCGACTGCCTATCTCGACTCCGATAACCCTAATCAGAAGGGAATTGGGTCTTACCTCACTCCAAGGCTCAATATCTCTAAACAGCCTGATGTTCTACAGAGAAGTTAGGTCATCAGTGGAAAAAATCTACACCCTGATTCAGGAAGAAATCGGGAAAGGGTCAAACAAAACGCTAAAAGCCTGGATGGAAAAAAAACAAACGCTGCTAAAGACAATAGGTAGCTCAGAAGAGGAGCTCCTAGATAATCCAAAAAAAACCGCAAAAAAACTGAAAGAGCTGGACTGGTGTGAAACACAACTGAAAGCAGCAAATTACAAGGCTACGGCACTTCTTCCACCTTTTGCCCAAAAACTAAATGAGCCAGTCAGCTACCTCTTGAAATTCCCGAACAAATCTGCCTGCTCGACGTTCCTGAGAGCAAGAATGAATACTTTAAAAACCAATGAGGTTCTGAAAATCAGAGGAAAAGCAGCATCGGATTCGTGCCGATTCTGCCGGAACCAAGAGGCCAAGGAGAGCCTAAAACATTTGATCCTCCAGTGTCCGGAAACCAGTAACAAAAGGGGAACCCACTTGGGCCACCTCCAGTCCACTTTTTCTAAACTGGATGAGGACTATTGGTGGTCATACCTAATGAACGGGCTAAGTCGAAGACCAGTAATCGCAGTGGCAAATTTTGTACATAGTCTGAAGCTGGACGTCATTTGCGACCACTAGAATGAGCACTAAAGGATTTAGCCCGTTTTGGACAAGTACCTGGACAAATTTAGTTGGAAACAGGCATGCTTCTTTTGTAAAAACTGCTAATAACAGTTAAACACAATAAAGAAAAAAAAAAATAACCAAGTATTAACATATGACTCAAGACAACAAAATATCTAAGCAAGGTGATGAGCCTATACTCACAAGCAAGAAAAGTAGACTGGGACTGACAAGTTCCAAGCTAGATTGGTGAGTATCCTGAAACAAGAGATGTGACTATTACCAGGAGTACAGGATAGTAAAGCAAAGGAAAAACCAGACACTAGTGTGCTTACCAATAAGTGATCTGGATGGATTCTGAAAGATCAAGTTGTAGTAAGGGAGTGGCAGTCCTGGAAACACAATGTCTTGTTTCCTATTCCCGCCGGCACGAGGACGCCTAAATAGTCTTTGATCCTTGCGCTGTTGCGCTAATGTCTTTTGATCCTTGCGCTGATGCGCCAATGTCCTTTAAGTTCCTTAAGAGTCTTTGAGCGGTAAGAGAGGAAAGACGTGACGATGGCTGGAGTTGAAGCCATCCAATAGATGTTCCGTTTTGGCAACCAGCAGGTAAGACGTGAGGGATGAGACGAATGCAGCCCGTGGACGTTCCGGTTTGGCAGCAAGCAGGTAAAACGTGCATGCAGCGATGAGGCGAATGCAGTCCGTGGCCGTTCCGGGTTTGGCAATAAGCAGGTAAAACGTGAGAGATGAGACAAATGCAGTGCGTGGCCGTTCCGAGTTTGGCAATAAGCAGGTAAGACATGAGGGATGAGACAAATGCAGTCCGTGGTCGTTCCGAGTTTGGCAATAAGCAGGTAAGTGACAAGAACGAGGCAAGGAAGGTCACAGAGCAGACCAGGAGTTCGAAGAGCTTGAAAACAAGATAACAAGAAGAGTAGATTTGAAAGTACAAATTCAGAAGCACTGCCGTGCGCGGGGGCGGGGCTTAAATACAAATCAGCTGACCGCACCCACAACGCGCCGCCGTAGGCTTGAATAGCCTACGTGAATGCAAAGGGCGCCAATGTCTCAAAGGCAACACATAGCGTTCTCTGCAGGAACGCGTAAACAAGGACGAACCAGGGTTCCGAGGTGAACGCAAACTGTAATATCTACTGGGGATTCGGGAATGTCTCTTCCTGTGTGAGACTGATCCATGACCAGATAAAGAGGAATCAAATGGAACCCTGACAGTTTCCTCCCTCAAAGAAAGATCCCCGGAGTGAGAGGCCAAAAACCTGGACAGGAGGAGAGGAGCATGCACATTTGACTCAGGTTCCCAGGTATGCTCTTCCGGACCGTAACCTTCCCAATCAATGAGAAAATGACGAACCCCACGTATCTTCTTAGTATCCAGAATTGCTTTAACCTCGTACTCCTCCACACCCTTGACCATCACTGGTGCAGGACGAGAAGGGAGGCGGGTGCCTGCGGGGCATGGTTTCAAAAGGGAAACATGAAAGACTGGATGTATCTTCCACTGGGAAGGTAACACTAAACGGACCACCAAAGGATTGAGCACTTCTTTAATGGGAAAGGGTCCCACAAAACGAGGTACCAAACATCTATGACCAGGCAAATTGAGGTTCTTAGAAGCCAACCAGACCATCATTCCGGGTTGATAATCGGGGGCAGTAATCCAGTGCTTGTCAGCATAGAGTTTAGCTTGCCGTTGCGTTGTCTCCAAGTGATCAGAGACCGTCTCCCTCAGTGAAATGAAGTCACGAATGCAACCCTGAGCTGCCGGATTGTCAGTGGTAGGAATAACATCCCCTGGAATTGACCTGGTATGTAGACCATAAAGGGCAAAGAACGGAGTGATGCCAGTAGACGAATGGACTGAGTTATTGTATGCATATTCTGCTGCTCCCAAAACATTTAACCATGACTCTTGATGCTGAGTGATTAGACAGCGTAAGAATTGTTCCATAGTGGCATTCGCTCTTCCTATCTGCCCATCTGTTTCAGGGTGATAGGCCGTGGAGTAACGTCCATCAATACCCAAGGCAGTGACTAGATGACGCCAGAAACAGGAGGTAAACTGTGAACCACGATCCGTGATGATGATCTCTGGCAAACCAAAGCGACGAAAAACGTGCTGCAAGAACAATTCCGCTAGGACCGGAGCAGAAGGCATGCCTTGGCAAGGTATTAATAAGGCCATCTTAGAAAAGTAGTCTATGACCACCCATATGGTATCACAACCTCTGACAAGAGGTAATTCTACCACAAAGTCCATTGAAATCATTAGCCAAGGTTTCTTTGGGACAGGCATAGGATGAATCAATCCCATGGGTTTGGACACCGTACCTTTGCACTGAGCCAACTAGCGCAGTTCCTGATGTAATCTGACACATTCTTAGTCATAGTAGGCCAGAACGCACATCATTTTAATAGCTCAAGAGTCTTGCGCCTCCCCGGATGAGCGGCCATTAAAGCATCATGACACCACCGGAGAGCCAACACCCGGGTTTCAGGTGTAGGAAGATAAAGCCGTCCTTGTACATATGGCATTGAGTGGATGACTTCCATTTCATAGTCATGGAGTTCAGGAGGACTAGTCGCCATCCAGGATTGAATCAAACCCTTCAAAGAGGAATCTACAGTGCAAGAACAAATGACAAACGTCGGCTGTAAAACCTTCCCTTCCCGGACAGGCGTCTGTTCACCTTCATTCAATCTGGACAAAGCATCTGCCTTGGAATGCAAACTGCCGGGACGGTAAGTGATTTGGAAGTTGTACATATAAAAGAATTCATGCCAACGTGCGTGGCATGCGGTGGTACAGCGTACTGATTTAAGAGCAAGAAGATTACGGTGGTCCGTGAAGACCTGTACTGGTGTAGTAGTACCCAATAGATGGTGTCTCCACACCAGGAATTCATCACGTATTGTGAGTAGTTCACGTTCAGTGATCGTATAATCCATCTCATACTTAGTAAGTTTTCTAGAATGATAGGCCACAGGATGTAGAAGACCTGTGTACTCACATCTCTGGGACAGAATAGCCCCAATAGGTTGATCAGAGGCATCGGCCTCAACAACAAATGGACGTTTCTGGTCCGGATGCTGTAGCACCGGGACTGAAGTAAACATGGACTTAAGCGTGTCAAATGCTCCTTGGGCTTGATCAGTCCATACAAAGCGAGTCTTGAAGCTGGTTAGTGCAGTCAAAGGAGCTGCGATAGCAGAAAACGAGTGAATGAACCGCCTGTAAAAGTTTGCAAACCCTAAAAAGGACTGAAGGGATTTTACATTATTTGGGACAAGTCAGTCCAAAATTGCTTTAACCTTATTATTGCTGATTTTAACACCCTCACTGGTGATATCGTATCTTAGGAATTCCACCTGGTCAACATGAAAGACACACTTCCCCGATTTGGCATAGAGACTGTTTTGACGCAGTCTCTGTAAAACAGTGGAGACGTGTTGAACATGTTCTTTGTAGGTAGGGGAATATATGAGAATATCGTCAAGATAGACAACCATGAATCGGTCCAGTAAATCCTTGAAAAAATCATTAATGAAATACTGGAACATAGCGGGTCATTACATAAGCCGAATGGCATAACCAAGGATTCAAAAAGACTGGAGGGGGCGTGGCTAAATGGCTACGTGAAAGGACGTGCCCTTGAGGAGCTCCCGCAGATCCGATATCGATCCTTTGGAAAAAAACAAGTTTCCAAGAGAAAAAGCATGCCGGCAGCATACCCAGGGATGTATGAAGGACTGGGGCATACAACGAGCACTACGAGGGCCTGATCCGTAGCAAGAAAGGGAAGCCACAGCCACCGAAAAGTAGCTGGGTGGCAGGGATCGAGAGACTGGCAAGATGGCGATCCGTGGACAAAGGGCCATAAACTGACCGCAGTGTCACGGCCGTACATGCAGGTTGGTGCGGCCGCGATTAAGCCCACTGCAGCTTTAAGAGACATGTGAACCCAGCCCGTGAGCAACCTAGAGGACACGGACGGAGGGGTCCTGCCAGACCGTGAGACGAACACCGCGGCCCGCGACAAGGACAGGAGGGGCAGGGGGTCCTGGCCTGCAACTAGTACCGGACACCGCGCGGGGCCGGTGGGGGTCGCCCCTGGCGATGCTGCTGCCACGGAGCACAGTGCGGCAGAGCAGCCGGCGCTGTGCTCTTTGAGTTTTGTGATTGGACTCTGATGTGCCTGGCGGAGCGGAGGCCCCCGCGGAGTCGGGCCTGGGGGGAGGCTAGATAAGGCGAGATGCGCCAGCCCCTACAACGACTCGAATCACTGGGGGGAGGACGCCAGAATAATTTCAGCACGGCCGTGAAAGGGGTTAAATCAGCTAAACCCAGCGGGTGCTTTGACTGGCCGTGCTGCGGCATGTTACACTTGGGAATAGTGTAAGGAGGCCTGCAGTGGAGGTCGCTCCGGGCACGGGGGGATCCATTGGATGGCCGGAGTGCCCCAGGGGCTGCGCATGGTTGGGCTTCCTTGGGGCATCTAACGGGAATGGTGGGTCGCACATTCAGCCCTGGAACGCGTGAGAGGGCACTTGCCCCCAATAAAGTGCGGCACCCGCAGCAGCAGAGCGGCGGCCGCCGTAAAGCACAGGCTGGGAGAAAAGGGACACCTGAGCCCCTGGGCCTGGGGATGCAAGTGGGTCGCGCTGGGGCTGGAGACATTCACAAGGTGCCAGGGCCCCCACGTAAATAGCCAAGTAAAGGAGAGGCATCAACGGGCCGCCTAGACGAGGTCCCGATGCTGAAGGACCCTGTTACCAATAGAACGGGGCAGACCAAAGCAGCTCACTCCAGGGCACTTGCCAAACTCAAGGGAGCACGCAGAAGGCAACCTGGGCCAGTACGGGCCTGGAAGAGGCACTAAAGACACCACTGTGAGTCAAGGAGCCATGGGGTCCTGTCGGGGCCCGGTGCAGAAGCGTGTAGTACCAGTGAACGCGCCCGACCACCACTGCCTGAAAGAATTACAGCGTACACCTGCGGAAGTAGACTGAGCGAGGCCTGGCACGTGGGAGGACAAAGCCCACTCGAGGAGTGTGGTAGAAGGTTGGCATATACCTCCAACATGGTCAAAGTGGGCCCAAACACCAGGAACCGTCTAACACTGCACAGGCCCTCAGGCGAGAAGTTGCTGCGCTGGCACACACCTTGTTGGTGAAGCACGATGTCTAACAAAACTGTAAGATTGAAAGGCAAGCAGCCCACGCTGGATGACTATGCTAAGGCGTCACCAGAGGCAGAAGGGGCCAGGAGTAAAGATAAAACTACCACTGGGACTGCAGTGGCCCCGGGCACAATCCAGGAGGTGCTTGCGGCAATTGCGGACCTGGAAATTGCCTGGGAGACTAAATTGGGGCTAGCCATGAAAAAACTGAAAGTGGCGCTGGACCTTAAGGTCGAGCGGGCCAGGAAGAAGTAAACCTATTTAGACAAGATGTAAGAACATTGGCAGAGCGCACCGGGGACTTGGAAAAGGAGATGGCCCCGAACACGGCAGACTGCGCCGCCCATAAATGGGAGCTTCATGCCCTTGTGCAGAGAGTGGGCAACCTAGAAAGCAAAGCGGAAGAAGCAGAAGGATGCGCCCGACGCAATAACATCCGCATAATTGGATTGCCAGAAGGATCTGAAGGGCCTAACCCGACGGAATACGTTGAAACGATGTTACTGCAGGAAATAACAGGAGGGGTGCTGACCCAGGGATTTGCTGTTGAATGGCTCACAGGGCTCTGACGAGGAAGCCGCCACCTGGGACCCCTCCCAGGCCATTGATCGCAAAGATCCTGAATTACCGGGATCGAGAAAAATTACACAAATTCTTCCAAAAAGGTGGAATGATCGAAAGGAGGACGGCGAAGATAACCGCATACCCATACTACACCTTGCAGGTGCAGCACAGTAGAATGAACTTTGGAGCGGTGAATAGAAGGTTGCGGGAATCAGGCCACAGGTATATGCTGCTTTACCCGGCCAAACTGAAGGTGTTCCAAAAGAACAGAACTTTGTTTTTTGAAACTCCAGAGGATTCCATGGGGTGGCTGGATATGCAGAGCTGCCCAAGAATCGGGTATCCAGACAGGAGCTGAAGAAGATAAGTAACATGAGGCTGTGGCACCCAGGGTGACAAAGCGCGAGACTATGGGACTAGAATATAGCATTAGACAAGGTTTACAGGGAATGTGCTGTTTGGAACGTACACAAACACAAGATCCGTTTAAACTGAATAATCTGAATCATACAGGCGGGAGCTCCCGGGAGCCAACCCTTGTACCCCCATAGCATTAGGCTTAGTTAGGTCACTAGTAGTCTGGTGACACCCTGCTGGGTCCTGGTCCTCAGTGTTCCGAGGAGGGATCAGACGCGGGTGGGCCTGAGATCCAGGGATGGAGCTGGGCATTTGTTGGGGCTGGGCGGGGAGGGGGGAGGGAGAGAGTTGTGTGCAGTGGGTTGTAGTTGGGGAAGGGAGGGGAGGGGAGGTTGTTGGGGTTGGGAGGGAAGCGAGCCAAACTCTGTGTTATTGGGAACGACATGGGAAACGAAGGGGAGAGGCAGGATATAGAGTCAATGGTGTCGGATAATCTAAGAGTGGCGACCTGGAATGTGCGGGGCCTCAATAGTTACCTAAAACGCAATAAAGTAATGATGTATCTGAGGAGGATGAGGATTGATGTAGCCTTACTACAAGAAACCCACCTCACCAAAGAGAAACTGGAGGTGGTTAGGAGAAAATGGAAGGGAAGTGTCACGGGAGCCACATACTCAGCATATGCAAGAGGGGTTATCATATGGGTGGCTCCGCATGTGCTGTTTCAGCTGCTCCGGTCGACATCAGACCCGGAAGGTAGAATGGTGGTGGCGGAGGGACTCTTGGAGAACCGAGAAGTGAACATTATAAATGTATATGCCCCTAACCATGATACCGCGGCCTACTTTAGGTCTTTATATAGTAAAATCAGCCCCCTGTTAGATGGTGCAATACTGTGGGGAGGAGATTTTAATTGCACCCTGAACCCCAGGCTAGATAGGTCAGATTGTAAGCTAGGAAAACCCACTCCAGCAGCTAAAGCGTTGGTGGCACTGTTGACAGACTTCAAACTGGAGGATGTGTGAAGACGGTTGCACCCAACAGACAGGCAATACTCTCATTACGGAGCGCCGCACGACCTGCATACTAGGCTGGATTACGTGTTCGATGCGGCCGAGATAGCAGGAGAAATGGTGGGCAAAGAACATAAAGCCAGAGTGCTTTCGGACCACTCCCCTTTGGTTTTGGAGTGGCAGCACCATCCCCCTAGAGTGCGTATCCAGACATGGAGGCTCAGAGCTGAGGCCCTACAGGACCCAGGATTCCAAGAGGACCTAAGGGAAGCCATCATGGAATATTTCGACATTAATACCGGCAGCGTGAAATCAGAGGGAACAGTATGGGAGGCATTCAAGGTGGTGGTGCGTGGGGTAGCTATATCGAAATCCAGGGGGCTCCAAGGGGGTATAGAACGAGACTTGCAGGTAACGGAAAGAGAGCTAGAGGATTTGATGCGAAGGGGGGGCACCACCCGGGAAGACGGTGCAAAGATGAGAAAGCTGCAAAAAGCTAGCAGCGAGCTCTGGGATAGGCTGTGTAAACTGAATTATAAGAAGTACGTAGAAAGGCAGCATGTGGATGGAGACAAGCCGGGCAGACTGCTGGCCTGGTTATATAAAAATGAGACACCCCGACTAGTGATTAGAGAAGTCAGGGGCGCGGATGGCCAGATCCGTAATACCCAGATATTATAAACGCCTGTATGAGGACGCAGGTGGAGACATGGGTCAAGAAATCCTGGAAACACTACAAGATCTAGGTTTGCCCACTTTAGACGACCTGGAACGAGCAGACTTAGAGGCCCTGATCACCTCAGACGAACTGGAAACAGTGATCCAGCACCTGCCCACGTGTAAAGCGCCTGGGTCGGACGGATTACCCAGCAAATTCTATAAGGCATACAGGCAGGAGTTGCTCCAGCCGCTGCTGGCCATGTTCAATGAGGCTTACGAACAGGGGGAGTTGCCAGAGTCCCTTCGAGAAGCAGTAATCATTCCGCTCTTGAAACCGGGTAAGCCGAATGCTGACTGTGGGTCCTACAGCCCCTTATCGATACTCAACCAGGATAGCAAAATACTCACAGCGGTGTTCGCCAACAGGCTTAAGTTAATAATTGGCAGATTGATACACCCAGATCAAACAGGCTACGTCCCCGGCAGAAACATCACTGACAATCATAGGAGGCTACATCATATTATTGATCAAACAGAGAAAGACCCGGGTGAGCTGGCCATCGTGTCGCTGGACGCGGTCAAGGCCTTCGACTCAGTGAGGTGGCCATGGTTGATGGCGACCCTGAAATGGTACGGGATGGGACCGGGGTACATAAAATGGGCCGAAAAGTTATACAGCTCCCCGATGGCAAGGGTTAAAACTGGGGCCATAATCTCAGATAAATGGCTGCTCAGTAAGGGGACCAGACAGGGATGTCCCTGGTCACCCATGTTATATATTCTTGCATTGGAGCCGTTGGCAATTTGCCGTAGGCAACAATACAGAGAGGTGGGGATTCGTACGGCAGGAAGTACACACCTGATATCATTGTATGCCGATGACATGCTTCTCTACCTGCGCTTCCCGGAAGAGAACCTGCAGTTTGTGTTGGAGGTGATGGAACGCTATGCCACCCTCTCGGGCATATCAGTGAACACCGGGAAGTCCAGTGCGTTCCCGTTGGGGAGATACAAAGTATTCCACTAGAGAAACTGCCCATTTTGCAGATACCCTGGCGGACTGGGACGTTTAGATACTTAGGCATAAATGTATACCACAGTATAGAGGCAGAGCATAAATACAACACTGAGAAAGCAGTTGAAGGTATCAAAAATAGCATGGTGTTTTGGTCCAGATTGCCCCTTGCCATGATGGGAAGAGCAGTTTTGCTCAAGATGGTGGGTTTGCCCAGACTCCTACACTTTTTTGTGAATGTTCCGTACTTGATCCCCAAACGCTTCTTTGTCAGACTTCATAGCCTGTGCAGGGGCTTCATATGGCATAATTCCTGGAATAGGGTGGCCCTTTGGAAATAGCAAAATCCGTGTGATAAGGGAGGTATAAAACTGCCGAATTTTGAACTGTATTATCTGGCGGGACAGATACTATATGTAGCCAAGTGGTTGTCTGAAGATGAATCGGCGGAAGCCAGGCTTTTGCAGGATGATTCTGCCTACTACTTTTTAAAAGAGACAGTGTGGTTGCCCAAAACGAGAGTGTTGGAGATGGGGAGACTGTTAGCACTAGGCTGGGAGGTCTGGCATAGAGCATGGCGAACTGTGGGTAACACGGACCCGCTCTCTCAGCAGGTCCCGTTGGTGGTGTTATGCGGGGTAGACTTCCAACTGATTAAAGGGGTCTGCAGATACTGAGAACCGGTGGGCCTGGCCACCTTTGGAGACATATGGCAGGAGGGGGAGGCATTAGGATTTCAGAGATTAATAGAGACCGGGGTGCATAAAGGCCAATATATTACTTATTCCGGGATTATGAAACGGGTGAAGGAAAGATGGCCCGAAACAGTAGTTGCAGAAAAACCTGATGCCACCATAGAAATGATGTATGATGTCTCGGAAGGCGGGCACGAAATATCTCGGATATATGAGCTTCTAAGTACGAAGGCGGGTATGGAGTTGCTTCAACTGAGGCATGACTGGGAGGAGGAGGTGGGGGAACCCATGACAGATGCACAATGGGACAGAGCTCAAAGGTACCATAAGAAGGTGTCCCGGAACGCGAGACTCCAGCAGATCCAACTATATGTCACCCACAGACCATATTTGACTCCCAGTAGAAGAACAAGTTACTTCTTACCTTGTAACGTTCTTTCAACGGGATGTTCCTCCGACGTATTCCTCATCTTAGATATCTCCTTCCAGCTCTGCTGGCCTCGGAAAATTTTTTCTCTAGAGGGCGCTGCGCGTCGACGTCCTCCGAGTCGATGTCCCTCGACAGCCGCTGTATCGACGTCGACGTCATCCTGCCTATAAAGGCCGCGCGCAGCGTCCGTTGCTCAGTTCCGTTTTGTAGCCCACAATAATACTTTCTGGACTAACTAATCACCCTAAAGGAGCGTAAACTGCAACAACAAGGGAAGTAGAACTGCGGGTATGGATGGGAGGGTCGATGAGGAATACGTCGGAGGAACATCCCGTCGAAAGAACGTTACAAGGTAAGAAGTAACTTGTTCTTCGAAGGGATTGTGTCCTCCGACGTATTCCTCATCTTAGATAGGCTCCCATAGCAGTATTCTATTATCGGAGGAGGGAGTACTGACTTCACGCTGTCTTCTATTGATGAATAGAATGCAGTACAGCCCTTCCAAACCTAGTCTCTTGACTGGAGGAGGAATCCAGATTGTAAAAACGTGTAAAGGTATGGACAGACGGCCATGTAGCGGCCGCACATATGTCTTTAACCGGCACGCCTCTTTTGAGGGCCGATGAAGCTGCAATACCTCTGGTCGAATGAGCCCTAAGGTTTTGAGGGGGCTCTTTCCCTGCCAGTTTATAACATTCCAGAATGGCTAGAATGATCCATCTGGAAATGGTCTGCTTAGTTATTGGTAACCCCAGCTTGTGACCTGTGTAACCTACAAACAGCTAGCTGGTCTGCCTGTCTTATCCTGGCTGGTCTACTAATGTAAAAACTTAAAGCCCTCCTAGGGTCTAGCCTGTGTAACCTCTCTTCCTCTTTCCCCGGGTGAGGAGGAGGATAGAAAGATGGTAGGGTAATCTTCTGAGTGATATGGAATTCAGAAACCACCTTTGGGAGGAAATTAGGCTTCACTTGCAGGACAACTTTGTCTTTGTGAAATATTGTATGAGGAGGTTTACAAGAAAGAGCTTGTAATTCGCTCACCCTTCTAGCAGATGTAAGTGCTATTAATAAAACAGTTTTAAGGGTAAGGAATCTTAACGAACAAGAATGGAGAGGTTTGAAAGGTGTACCCATCAGGAAAGTTAGTACTAAGTTTAAATCCCATAGGGGAACTTGGAATGGTCTTGGGGGATAAACATTGGTTAACCCCTTTAGAAACTGTATTACCAAGGGTAATTTGAAATGAGATGGTTCTTCCGCAGTACGCTTAAAGATGGATAGCGCTGCGAGATAGCCCTTAATGGTGCCAACTTGAAGGCCTGAATTTGCCAAATATAGTAGGAAGGACAAAACCATTCGTGTACCACATGAAAAAGGGTCGATATTCTGTTCTCTACACCAGCTGCAAAATCTGTTCCAACGGCAGCGGTATAAAGACTTTGTTGCTGGCCTCCTTGCCGAAAGCAACACCTCCATAACATCATCAGGGAGGTCCCAATCCTGGTACCTCAGCCTTTCAGAAGCCAAGCGTGAAGGTTGAGGGTTTTGATGTCTGGATGGAGAACCTGACCTCCCTTCTGTGAGAGTAGGTTCTCTCTGAGTGGAAGTCGAATTGGAGGGCAGATGGACAAGTCTACAAGGTCCGGGTACCACGTTCTCCTGGCCCAATCCGGGGCAATTAGGATCATGGTTCGCCGGAATCTTCTCAACCTCCTGATCATTTGAGGAATGACAGGGACTGGTGGGAACGCGTACAGAAGCGGAAACTCCCAGTCCACTATGAACGCGTCTCCCAGAGCTCCTCTCGGGGGAAATTCCCTTGAACAGAACAGGTCGCATTTCCTGTTTAGGCTGGTGGCGAACAGATCTACCTGAGGGGTTCCCCAAAGGGCGAAGATCTCTTGAAGGACTTCCTGAGCTAGCTCCCACTCGTGGGAGACTGTGTTCTGCCTGCTCAGAGCGTCCACTGTCAAGTTCTTCTCTCCGGCTAGATGAACTGCCGATAGAGAGATTCCTTCTTGGATTGCCCAAAACCAGAGCTGCATCGCCTCTCTGCACAGGGGTAGTGATCCTACGCCTCCTCTTTTGTTGAGGTAATGCATGGCCACCGTGTTGTCCGTCATTATCAGGACGTTCTTCCCTTGTACAGCTGGCAGGAACGCCTTCAGCGCAAGTCTGATGGCTCTCAGCTCTAACGGGTTGATGTGTAGTCTGGACTCCGATGGAGACCAACGACCGCTGATGGTCAAGTCGTTGGCGTGGGCTCCCCACCCCGTGGGTGAGGCATCCGTGACTACTGTTATCTCCGGCCAGGGTTGCCAAAACTGTTCTCCTTTCAGAATGTTCTCCTGACAGGCCCACCACTGAAGGTCTCGAGCCACCCTGCCGGGAACCTGAAGAAGATCTGTCATTCTCCCTGAGAA
Organism: Ambystoma mexicanum; assembly: GCF_040938575.1. Lineage (NCBI taxonomy): Eukaryota > Metazoa > Chordata > Amphibia > Caudata > Ambystomatidae > Ambystoma > Ambystoma mexicanum. Next base: position 1,345,720,840 of record NC_090923.1, read on the forward strand.
TTGTGACCACTGAGTCCTCAGTGCCCACTGGAGGGATCTCATTCTCAGGCGAGCCTCTGGCACTAGGAAAATGCAGGATGCCATGAGGCCTAGCAACCTCAAAAAGTCGAAGGCTGGGAGACGTTGGGCATGCTGGAACTTGGTAACCATCTGTAGAATATCTTGAGCCCTCACCTCTGGTGGCGAGGCTTTTCCCAGGGAAGTGTCCAGGATTGCTCATATGAACTGGAGTCTCTGCGATGGTATCATTTGTGACTTCTTTAAATTGAGGGAGAAGCCCAGTCTGTGAAGGAAGTGGCACACGTGATTTAGCTGGATCTGAGCTTGTTCCGGAGAAACAGCCCTGATCAACCAATCGTCCAGGTAGGGGTAGACGTGAATCCCTTCCCTCCTTAGACTTGCAGCCACTACCGACATTAACTTGGTGAAGACCCTCGGGGCGGAGGTCAGCCCAAATGGCAGCACTCGAAATTGATAGTGAGAGTTGCCAATTGCGAACCTCAGGTATTTCCTGTGTTTGAGATGGATAGGCACATGGAAATAAACGTCCTGAAGGTCCAGAGATACCAACCAGTCCTGGAACTGAAGGGCCTGGAGGATCTGAGAAAGAGTGACCATCTTGAATTTGTCTTTTCTGAGGAATTTGTTCAATTCTCGCAAGTGCAAGATGGGTCTCAGTCCTCCGTCTTTCTTTGGAATGAGAAAGTAAGGGGAGTACCAGCCCTTGTTCCTCTCCGCTACAGGTACCGGTTCTATGGCACCTTTCTCTAGCAGGTCCCAAATTTCCTGCAAGAGGAGCGGATCTGGAGCTTTCTGAGAGCTGATCCCCGGTGGATGACTCTGAGGTATATGTAGGAAAGGCAGGCAGTAACCTTGGGCAACTGTTTCCAATGCCCAAGCATCTGACGTGATAGCCTGCCATACCGCCAGATGTTGAGTCAACCTGCCTCCTACAGGTGTCCTGTGAGGGAAGTCCTCAGAGTGGTTTTGGGGCGGCTGATGCAGATGCCGATGGTAAAGAGGTACCTGCTGTTGCTGCGGCTTTTGAATATCTACCCCGTCCACCTCGGGTAGTTCTTCTTTGTCCCCTTTGAGCCGGTCGTCCTCTACCTCTTCCGAATGCGGAGTAGAAGCAAAAGGACTTGCCCCTCGCAGAGGTTCCTGTGGGACGAAAAGGAGTCTGACGGATTGCAGCTCCTAGGGATTTTGCTGCTGCTTTTGAAGTTTGCAGTTTCTCTAAACTGTCATCCGCCTTTTTCCCGAACAAAGAAGAGCCATCGAATGGCATGTTCAAGAGCCTGGCTTGCACATCTGGGGCAAAACCAGACTTTCTCAACCAAGCGAATCTCCTGGTTGATGTACTTGCCGCCATTGCTCTGCTGATACTGTCAGCCGAATCAATGCCCGTCTGGAGGGATTCGCACATAGCTTCTTTACCGTCCTGTATAATATTCAGGAACGCATCCCTTTCTTCTCCCTCCGGGATGCAGTCAGCCGCTGTAGAAGCACACTCCCAAAGTGTATGGCTGAACCTAGCAAGGGTGCAAGTAGCATTAACAGATTTTTACGCCATGCTACATGCTGAAAAGACTTTCTTTGCCATAGCATCATATTTTTTATCGTCCCTGTCCTGTGGGACGGTAGGATAAGCCGTCTTGACATCGATAGAGGATGCTGCCTGTACCACCAGACTTTCTGGGGATGGGTGTTTAGACAAAAAACTCTGTAGAAGATACCCTGTACTTTGCAGACAGTTTTTTTATTTACTGCTGGTACTACATCTGGGGTTTCCCAGTTTGTCATGATCTTTCTCTGAAGAGCTTTATGAAAAGGCACCACAGGATCCTCCAGTGGGCCTTTGTCAAGAATATCCGTGAGGTCATCTTGTTGGAAAGATTGTGAAGGTGCAGACCACCCCATGAACTCTGTGATCCTGGCCATTAAGGCTCTGTAGGGGGTTTCAGCATGCTCCCCCGGGTCTGGCTTAGCAAACTCCCCCTCAGTGGAAGTGTCTAACCCACTTGCCTCATGTAAGGAATCATGAAGATCCTTTAACCTGCGCTCTTCAGAGGAAAATTCCTCTCTAATTGGGGTTACAGGTCCCTGTAACTTAAATGTGTCTTCCTGTTCAGACAATTCACCCTCTTCCAAAATTGAGGACATAGTTCTCAATTGTTCTGAACTCATAAAGGGAGTAAATCCCATTTCCAAGGCAGAGGGTGCCGAACTTGTCATTATCGGCCTCGAAAACGTCGATGTCGTCGACGCCGAAGTCGAAGGCTTCGAGCGTGGCGTCGAAAACAAAGGCGGAGGCCTCGAAGACCTTGAGAGAATTGGAATTCTACTCGACAATCTCGAAGCCATCGACGTCGAGGACCTGGGGATAGTCACTGGATGTGTCGTAACCGTGACTTTTCTTGGCGTCGATGCCGGTGTCGAAGCTGGCGTCGAGTCAACAGACCCGTGTGTCGAAGGTCCCTTCGACAACGGCGTCGAAGACATCGGTGTCGATGGAACCCTCGTCGACGGCGTCGACGGAACCTTCGAGGAAGGTTTGGAGGTCATAGTCCTACTCGAGGGTTCGAGACGCGCTCGAGAGGTTTCCTTCGCCGGGTACTGCGACTCGCGGCGTTTTTGACCTTCGGTTCTTTCGACCAGAGCATCACTCTCGGCAGTCTTCGAGGGGGTCGAGGCCGCTTTCTCGAAGACGCTCATCATATTTTTTCGGAATTCCTCCCATTCAGCCCGGGAACTATGTTTCGTGGGGCAAGGGATTCTTTTTGGCGAAACAGAGGAAGAGGAAGACGGAGAAGGGGATCTTCGATGTCTCCTCTTCGAGTGCTTCGATCTCGAGGAGTGATGAGACCCACTCCGAGACCTGGAGCGCGAATGGTGACGAGGAGACGAATGTCTCGACTTCGTCGACGAAGAAGAAGCTTTAAAAGTCTTACCTTTCTCCAGCTTCCCCCTACGCTCCTTCAGGGCCTTAGCTGTCATGGACATACAGTCCTCGCATTCCGAACAATGGTGTTCAGCTCCCAAACACCACAGACAAACTCTGTGAGGATCGGTCAACGACATCTTTTTCCCACAATCTCGACATTTCTTGAAGCCGGATCGAGGAGTTGTCGGTTCCGACGAGGAAGCCATCGAGTACGGATCGAATAACTCGAGGTAAATAGGATTAATCTGACTAAGAACTGAGCAACGGTATTCCGAGGCACTGAGTAAGCGTGGAAAAACGGAACTGAGCAACGGACGCTGCGCGCGGCCTTTATAGGCAGGATGACGTCGACGTCGATACGGCGGCTGTCGAGGGACATCAACTCGGAGGACATCGACGCGCAGCGCCCTCTAGAGAAAACATTTTCCGAGGCCAGCAGAGCTGGAAGGAGATATCTAAGATGAGGAATACGTCGGAGGACACAATCCCTTCGAATAGCTAATTTTGGAGGCTCAGCTGTACAGAATTGTCCCAGGTGTCGGGAGGAGGAGGCTGGGTTGTTACATATGTTCTGGGCTTGCCCGGAAGTGAACAGATTCTGGGTAGAACTGAAAACTAGGATGGCCAACAGTGGGGTGGTGCTTGACGTGGGGTCTGCTTGGGCATGTATGCTTGGGAGCTTTCCTAGGGCACGTAATCTAAAGCATATTAGCAAGATGAAGGACATGGCTTATATCTTGGGCAAGCGCAGAATTGCAATGGGCTGAAAAGCGGCCCACCGACTCAGAGTGGAGATGTGGTGGGCAGACCTCCTGAAATGGGCAGAGGCAGAAACTGTGGCCTGGTATGAAGCAGTCACTAGAGGTGGGGAGGAAGAGGTGGGTCCCATGATAGCCTAAAGGCAACTGGTTACTTCGATGGCAAATCCCCACCAGGTGGACCACGAAACGGATGACCTTAAAGGGTCGATGATAACAGGGACACCTGGAGATGCGCAGGTGGACGACACGGATACGATGGCTCGAGTTAATGGGGAGGGAGGGGGGAGCAATGTTTTAATATTGATTGTGAATGTCCTAAATGATTGTAAAGTTTGAAGTGTTGTTTAAAATAATAAAAATTGTTTAAAAAAAAGTATTCAAAAAGACTGTACTTGGTCTTAAAGGCTGTTTCCCATTCGTCACCTTCTCTGATTCTCACCAGATTATACCCTCCCCTTAAGTCAAGTTTGGTAAAAAACTTGGAAGAACCCAGTTGATCCAACAGGACAGAAATCAGAGGAATTGGATACTGATTCCGGAATGTGATTGCGTTCAATTCTCTGTAATCAATACAGGAGCGTAGGTCTCCCCCTTTTTTGGTAACAAAGAAAAGAGGTGATGCTGCTGGAGACCTTGAGGGATGGATGAATCCCATACTGAGTGCTTGGTCTATATACTCTTTTAACACTACGTCCTCCTTTTGCATAAGGGAATAAATTCTACCAGAAGGAATACGGGCCCCTGCCAGTAATTCAATCAGGCAATCATAAGGACGGTGCAGAGGTAGGTTTTCTGCCGCCTTTTTATCAAAAACAGCCCTGAAAGAATCATATTCTTTAGGAAGGAGCACTTAGTGATAGCCCCAATCGTAAATGCTGTATCCAGTAGCATGGAGCTAGGATTTCTTGATTCAACCATAGATACATGACAAGACTTCAGACATTGGTCCGAGGTAAATTCTACAGAATGTGACACCCAATCGATGATGGGATTGTGTTTAGTTAACCAGGGCAGACCTAGAATCAGCTTGAGTTGGGGAGCTGAAATGACATCAAAATGTCACCAATTGATAACACAAGATCAATGGTTTGTTCCATCACCAAACCAGAGATCAGAGATGTACCGTCTGTCATGAATAGCAGGATTCGACCCTTCTGGACTTCGTGGTCCATGATGCACCGCGGCATAAACTCTGCAACTCATCCAAGATGGCCGACGAGTCAGAACCGTTGCGGTCTAGCCTTTGCGTGCAGTCGCCAGCTTCCTAGAAAACTGGCACGGCTCCGCGCGTCTCAACTCTACCCCTACGAGTTACTAGACGTTGTTCGAGTTCGCTCTCTGCGCTATCGTGAATTCTATCTTCCTTCTTTGTTCCTGGAGCCCCCCCCCTTCTCCGATCCTTACTTTCCGATATCTTCCTTCCCGGATTTATTGACATTGTTCCTGGAAATCGAACGCTACCGGCTTGGCAGCAGGCTTCCACGCTGGAACCCGAGGACTCGCGTTCCAGCCTGTACAAGTCACGGTCGGTGAAAAAGAAAGAAACCTCATCCCGGAAGAACACAAGCAAGGAGAAAAAGGTGAGAAAGAAAGAAGCTTGTGACAGATTGAGATGCCCAGAACCTGATACGGAAACAGATATGGAAGCGGCAGTACAAGACCTCATGAGAGGTATGCAAGAATTAACTACCAAGGTTCAAAATCTCAAAGCCGAATATGAGCTTTAAAACAGCTGGTCTTATCCCGGGATTCTGCAGTCAAAGAAAGCATTCTGGTAGGAGGTGTTGTGGACAAGTATGATGGATCTTCTGGGTCCCTGCGTTCCTTCCTAGATTCTTGCTTAGTGCACTTCACTTTCAAACCCTACTATTTTTCTACACCACGAGCAAAGGTTGGATTCATGATATCACACTTAACGGGCAATGCCTTAACCTGGGCAACTCCCTTATTTAATTTGGGAGATCAGCTTTGGATAACTATGAAGGATTTGTGGATGCCCTAAAAGCCATGTTCGATCGACCAGAGCTTGTCTACAGTGCACAAGAAAGACTTCTTGAATTTAAGCAAGGGAGTCAGGATATGCTCTCTTATGTTACTCGCTTCAAGCAGCTAGCTAAAGAAGCTGATTGGTCACAAGAAGCCAGTTTCACTCTCTTAAGAAGGGGTTTGAATGGTGAAGTAAAGGACGAGCTAGCCAGAGTAGCACGTCCAGGAACCTTCCAGGCCTTTATGGATCTTTCCTTGCAGATAGATTTTAGGATCCAGGAGAGAAAGGCTGAGAAAAAAAAGGTGAAAACATTTCCAAAGACAACTACTGAATACCCAAGTACCAAAGAGAGCGCTGCTCCACGTACCCCGGATCCTGAACCCATGCAACTAGGTGCCATCAGGGGTCCAATTTCTCCACAAGAAAGGCTCAGCAGAATCGATATGGGACTCTGCATGTACTGTGCCTCTGACAAACATCTAGTTAGAGAATGTCCTATAGCACCACCCCAGCGTTCGGAAAACGCCAGCTCCCGATCCGAAACGGAGCACAGCTTCGGGAGAAAGATGCCTGCTCCGCATCCATTCCTTCCTTGAATACTCCAGGACAGAATACCTTAGTGATTCTACAAACTGTCCTGACATCTACCGAGAATGAATCTTTTTCCATCCTGGCTCTCGTGGACTGCGGTGCCATGGGGATTTTCATTGATCACGAATGGGCCACCGCTCATAACATCCCTAGAGAGCTCAAAGAAGTGATACAACCCGTGGAAGGAATCAACGGTAGACCATTGTATTCAGGCCCCATTACTCACCAAACAAAGGAATTGCAATTGTCAATAAACAACCACCAGGAAAGAATATGTTTTGACATCATAAAGGCTGCCCACTATCCCATGGTTTTAGGCATGCCCTGGTTACAGAAGCACAACCCATACATCAATTGGACAGCAGGTTCCTTGTTCCTTGGTTCAGAGTTTTGTATGTCCCACTGTTTATGTCAGGACACGTCCTGAATTCCTCCAGTAAACTCCCAGAACCACGAACCATCCTCCTTAAGCGTGTCCAACATTATCCAAGTACCGCAATCATACCAAACATACTCTGACGTGTTTTCAACAGACATTGTTCAAGCTCTTCCACCCTACAGACCTGAGAACTGCGCCATAGAAACTGATTCCTCCGCCGTGATTCCATTTGGGAGAATGTTCATACTATCCGAACCTGAAAAGAGGGCTCTACGTGAGTACCTGGATACAAACTTGGCAAATGGAACTATCCGGCCTTCAAAGTCTCCCACCGGTGCTTCCTTGTTTTTTGTTCCCAAGAAAAACACAAAAGGGTTACGACCCTGTTTGGATTACCGTGGTCTTAACCAATGTACCCTCAAGTACCGCTATCCGTTACCACTCATTTCTGATATTCTGGAGGCCGTGCGAGGAGCTGTTATTTTCACCAAGCTCGACCTTAGGGGTGTTTACCATCTCATTCGAATTAAGGAAGGTGATGAATGGAAGACAGCCTTTAGAACCCCTTTTGGCCACTTCGAATATTTGGTCATGCCCTTCGGTCTTGCCAATGCTCCCGCGGTATTTCAACGATTCATGGACAGAGTTTTCTCGGATATGTTGTTCCTTTTTGTTATCTTATACCTGGATGATATACTGATTTATTCTAAAGATCCCCAGATTCATCAAGAGCATGTTAAGGCAGTTCTGCAACGATTACGTGAAAACAAACTCCTGGCCAAGCCTGAAAAGTGCCTATTTCATGCACAGACCATTCATTACCTTGGATTTGTGCTCAGCCCTAATGGAATTGGAATGGATCCGGGCAAGATAGATTCCATACTTTCGTGGCCTGCGCCTACTACTGTCAAACAGATACAATCCTTCCTAGGACTTGCACATTTTTACAGAAAATGTATTCCGACATTTTCTGAAATTGTACATCCCATCGTGGCACTTCTAAAGAAGGATACGCCGTTTACTTGGTCAACAGAACAAAGAAGGCCTTTCAACAACTGAAACGAAAATTCCCAGAAGGTCCTATCCTGGCCCAACCCGATACAGATCGAACCTTCCTGGTGGAAACAGATGCTTCTGACTATGCCATTGGGGCAGTCTTAAAACAGGAATTTGAGGACAAGACGCAACATCCTGTTGCCTGCCTATCCCGCACCTTGACGCCAAGTGAATGCCATTATTCCGTCCTGGAGAAGGAGTTACTGTCCATCCGACAAGCATTCACTGACTGGCGTCATTTACTCCTGGGAGCTAAATATCCAGTGCAAGTACGTACAGAGCATCGAAACGTGCAAGTACTACAATCCCTGGAATGCAGAAACAGTCGGTGGGCCCGTTGGGCCTTCTTTTTCGCTCAGTACCAGTTTTAAATTAACCACTTTCCTGGAATAAATAACATCGTCGCAGATGCCTTATCCAGACGTCCTGACTACGAACCTGTCGAGGTCAGGGCCTTTTCCAAGATGTTTCCTAAAACTGTGTTTGTGGCACAAGCTAAATTTCTCCTGGAAGACATTCATGTTCATACATCTTCCTCTGATCTCTGCAAAGAATACACCCAGAACAATCAATGGAACTTGAACACAAAGGATGGTTATCTCTTCAAGGACAAACGACTAGTCATCCCTACACAAGGACTGAGAGATAAAATCATGAAACTCTGTCATGACACCTTTCATTCAGGACATCGAGGCATTACTACTACCCTTCATCTCATACAGAGGCAATTCTGGTGGCCAAGAATGATTACTGACATAAAAACCTACATCCAATCCTGTGCTGTGTGTAATCAAAACAGACATGACAATAGAAAACCTGACAGTCTTCTGCATCAATCCACATTACCAACACGTCCTTGGGAGATCATCGCCACAGATTTTATTGTGGAATTACCCCCATCCCGGGGATATACGACTATAATGGTTACCATTGACTTGTTTACCCATACAGCACATTTCACACCGCTGTTTAAATTACCCTCCTCACTTGAACTTGCTGGGATATTTATCAAACACATATTTAGGCTCCTTGGATTACCTTCCAAGATCATCTCCGACAGAGGTCCTCAGTATATTTCCCAGTTCTGGAAACAACTATGCCAAATACTAGGCATTCAGCGGGCATTGTCTTCAGGTTACCATCCCCAAACCAACGGGATCTCAGAAAGAATCAACCAGACTCTAGAACAGTATCTCCGCTGTTTTGCGAGCAAGGTCCAAGATGATTGGTCGCTATTGATTCCAGTAGCCGAATTCGCTTACAACAATTCAGACCATTCGGCCATCAAGACAAGTCCATTCTTCTGCAGTCAAGGATTCCATCCTTCAGGTTTACCATCAGTTTTACCACATTCAACCCCAGTCCCTGCAGTTGATTCCTGGATTGAAACGTTGGTAAACGTTCACAGGGATGCTAAGGAACATCTGGAAAAGGCCAAGATAGCTGTTAAACGATATGCAGATGCCAAGCGCAGACCTAGCTCTTCTTATTCAATAGGGGATGAATTCTTGCTAGCCTCCAAACTCCTTCTTCGACATCTACGGCCCAATAAACTGGATCCCAAGTATTACAGACCGTTCACCATCAAGGAAATCATTAACCCAGTGGCATATCGACTTCAGCTCCCAGAATCCTGGAAAATAATTCATCCAGTCTTTCACACCTCCTTATTGAAGCCATATGTACAATCCAATCAGACTATTCCTAGACCTAATCCTGTGCTCATCAATGATCAGGTTGAATTCGAAGTCTCCAGGATATGTGATTCCAGATATAGATGAGGCCAACTATAATATTTGGTAGAGTGGAAAGGTTACCCCCCCAGCGAGCATACATGGGAACCAGTCTCTAACATGAATGCTTCTCGTCTACTGCAGAGGTTTCATCGAATACACCCGAGCAAACCTGGTGGGTCCGGGCTCAGGAGGAGGCATACTGTCATGAATAGCCGGATTCGCCCCTTCTGGACTTCGTGGTCCATGATGCACCGTGGCATAAACTCTGCAACTCATCCAAGATGGCCGACGAGTCAGAACCGTTGCGGTCTAGCCTTTGCGTAAAGTCACCAGCTTCCTAGAAAACTGACACGCCCCGCGGCTCTGCGCGTCTCAACTCTACCCCTACGAGTTACTAGACGTTGTTCGAGTTCACTCTCTGCGCTATCGTGAATTCTAACTTCCTTCTTTGTTCCTGCCCCCCCCCTCCTCCAATCCTTACCTTCCGATATCTTCCTTCCTGGATTTATTGACATTGTTCCTGGAAATCGAACGCTACCAGCTTGGCAGCCGGCTTCCACGCTGGAACCCGAGGCCTGCGTTCCAGCCTGTACAAGTCACGGTCAGTGAAAAAGAAAGAAACCTCATCCCGGAAAAACACAAGCAAGGAGAAAAAGGTGAGAAAGAAAGAAGCTTGTGACACCGTCCACTGCATTAACTAACTCTGGTGTTTTCTTTGAAAGCAACGGAATGGAATGATCACGTACATATTGTACATCCACATAGTTTCCAGTTGCACCTCTCATGATGCCTACCCCCGGGCATCAGGACCAAGGCCCTCAGCTCCGGGAGCAGGCATCCAGACATTTGTTTAAACTTCAGCCCCCGGCTAGGGGCTGTCTGGGTTCAGTCCTGGCACCTTAGGTGCCAGGCTCATCATATAAATCAGTCCTGGCACCATAGGCGACAGGCTCATAGACTTTACTTACCTGATGCAGACCATGCTGCAAAAGAGTCCAAGCCTACATGAGGCCTGGATGGGACTATTTTGTTACAGGGAATATTTTTTACTCGGGCGTGGCTCTAGGGAACTTCTTACCTGGAACTACTTTGGAGGCTATTTAAACCACACCCGAACAGCAGCACATGCTTTGCGTTATTCTGCATCCAGCAGCGTGATGCTCACCGTGCCTGCAGCCAGCACCCAGTCTTCTGCCACGCCCGCGTGCCTGCAGCCAGCATCCAGTCTTCTGCCACGCCCGCCTCGAATCCGGAGCTCCTAGAATAAAGAAGAAAAGGACAAGGTTAGAAAACAAACTTATTTCAAATTCCTCACCTGATTCCGGAACCATTTCATCTCCGGACCTGGAAAGTACATCAGTCCTGCACGCATCGATTCGCCAGCTCCAGCATGGCGCCATACTCGCCAGTTCTCACAGCATCTTTCGATCTGGCACTGTCTCCATCATTTCTTCGCCGTAATCCGGCACCTAGGAGACACAAGAAAAAACAAGGTTGAGCCAAGGGAATCAACAAATACAACCTCTTACCACCATAGACTTACCACCGGCGGTATTATTCCATAACTCTCCACATTTTCATATGCCGCATCTGTAAAGAGGGAGAAAAACAACACGTTAACGCATGCAATAGTTACCGGACAGCGTTGGGTAACACAGATTCTTACCTGAACGCCAGCAGCAGCTACAAGACCTTCTTCTCACGAACTCAGTTGCAACTTAAGGAAGGAAGGGGACAAGAGTGAACATCAGGCACATTGAACTCTTTGAACTTGATACTTACTAATCCCGTCAGGGACTTCAGAGTCAATACTTACCGGAACTCTCCCAACGCCTTCAACCCAGTGAAGTAACTGGTACCGACGCGCCCCTGCAAGACACGCAGGATGGAGAGCTCATCTTTTACGAACTTAAGGTGAGGATACTAAAGGGATATCGGAGGTGATTAGTGGGGGAGAGCGAGAACAGTTGGGAGGCCATCACTAAAACCCACAGGTGGTTAATCCCTGTCTCCACTTACAGGAAAATACTTCTTCCGGTCCAGCAGACAAGACTAGGCGGGCCAGTCCAGACAGTCATCTCTGCACTACGCATCACGTTGAAGGAGACCGCAGCTGTCCGGGTCCGATCGTCACCCCTGTGGGGTCCAGGTGAGCGTAATGAACGCAAAGCCTCTCTACAAATACCCACCCGGGTGTTATGGAAACCTCGGAAACCGACCAACTGGCCCAATTATTGGGGGAATTTAGGGCAGAAGTACATGCCACTCGCCAAGAGACTAATTTATTGTCTCAAAGGAGCGCACGGATGATCTGGCTAGGCAACTACTGCAAAACCAAGCTGGGCAAACGCCCCTACCTGGATATGGGGGAAACCCAACCCCCGTTTCATCAAGCAATCCAGTGCAAGTGGTTTTACCAGGAAATATTCCGTTAGCTCCACCCGAACGCTTTGCTGGGGACCCCAAAAGGTTCGCCGTGTTTATGACCCAATGCCGCTTGCACTTTTTATGCAGACCGGGAGCATTTCCAAATGACCAAGCCAAAGTAGCCTTTGTATTGTCATTTCTTAGTGGCAGCGCAGCGGATTGGTCCATTCCATTAGTCAACCAGGATGATCCTCTTCTCCAGGATTTTCAGGGTTTTCAAAGGAGCATGGAAAAATTATTCACCAGGCACTCACAGGGTCAAGCCCTGGACCACAAACTTTTATCCTTACGACAATGTAACCAGGATCTGCTAACCTATATTGCAACCTTCCGAGGAAGTGGTCTGAAAGTGGCTGTCTGCTGTTACTGCTGCGGAATGCTGCCTGAGAAACCCCCACTTTAAAGGACTTCAAATTGACTTTGTTTGCTTCAAGCCACGCCCACTTTTCGAAAAAAATCTTTAAAACCACCAGTGTGCGCGCTCCTGCGCGCGCGCTCCGAGGAAGTGGTCTGAAAGTGGCTGTCTGCTGTTACTGCTGCGGAATGCTGCCTGAGAAACCCCCACTTTAAAGGACTTCAAATTGACTTTGTTTGCTTCAAGCCACGCCCACTTTTCGAAAAAAATCTTTAAAACCACCAGTGTGCGCGCTCCTGCGCGCGCGCTCCGAGGAAGTGGTCTGAAAGTGGCTGTCTGCTGTTACTGCTGCGGAATGCTGCCTGAGAAACCCCCACTTTAAAGGACTTCAAATTGACTTTGTTTGCTTCAAGCCACGCCCACTTTTCGAAAAAAATCTTTAAAACCACCAGTGTGCGCGCTCCTGCGCGCGCGCTCCGAGGAAGTGGTCTGAAAGTGGCTGTCTGCTGTTACTGCTGCGGAATGCTGCCTGAGAAACCCCCACTTTAAAGGACTTCAAATTGACTTTGTTTGCTTCAAGCCACGCCCACTTTTCGAAAAAAATCTTTAAAACCACCAGTGTGCGCGCTCCTGCGCGCGCGCTCCGAGGAAGTGGTCTGAAAGTGGCTGTCTGCTGTTACTGCTGCGGAATGCTGCCTGAGAAACCCCCACTTTAAAGGACTTCAAATTGACTTTGTTTGCTTCAAGCCACGCCCACTTTTCGAAAAAAATCTTTAAAACCACCAGTGTGCGCGCTCCTGCGCGCGCGCTCCAAGGAAGTGGTCTGAAAGTGGCTGTCTGCTGTTACTGCTGCGGAATGCTGCCTGAGAAACCCCCACTTTAAAGGACTTCAAATTGACTTTGTTTGCTTCAAGTACGAGGACACTTCTTCAATCAGTATCCATATATAACATAATTTACGAGTCTCAACTACAATTATAGACTCTAAATATATATTTATAATCATTTTTTTTATTTTTTTTTAGGCCACGCCCACTTTTCGAAAAAAATCTTTAAAACCACCAGTGTGCGCGCTCCTGCGCGCGCGCTCCGAGGAAGTGGTCTGAAAGTGGCTGTCTGCTGTCCGCTGCTCGCAGCGCAACAGTGCAGCCGGTTAGACCCACGCGCCCCTTAAATATTTGCGAAGTTATTGAGTCATCCTAAAACTTCACGAGCAGCTCCCGCTTTTGCTGCGAGATGCTTCCGTCTTACTTTGGGAAGTGAGTTCATACGTCTCTCGCATGGCTTGACGGCTAGCTCTGATCTTATGCACAGAACAAATTACTCTACAATCTTCCGAGCGGACGTGGGTTCATTGTGAGCTGTGTTCGCCCTATCACTCCGGTAAGAGTGACTGTAACTCTACCGCACGGTAGGACGGCCAGTTCTCACTTTTATTCAGAGCCGGCCACTGGGGCATATTTTTAGGAATAAAATAACACTACCTGTTGTCATATGCCGTTGTACAGGAAGAAGAGAGTGTTTTAGGCAGGAAATGCAATTAGTGCATTAGTGAGATCATGATGTCTATATTGTGATATTTCTGTAGGAAAGTATTAATACTGTGTGCTGCTATATTGGATGAGGGGAGCGTTATAATTGAACAACGTATCTGAAGTGCATGGAAGTGTGGTTGTTGGGCTGTTTGGCGGGCGGTTGAAGGAGGAAGCAGGTGTTATTGAGGACCCTGAAGGGTTTTACTAATTGGCTATAAGCACCCGCCTGCAAGCTTTCTTAATGAGAGTTGAATATTTGGTTGTGCAGGGGGAAAGACTTAACTAATATCTAGACTTTATTAGATTGTGATAGAAATAATTTCTTCCAACAAAAATAGCGATATGGGTAAATTTAAACTAAACGCTCTCCGTAAAGATCATAGAGCGGATTTCTTTAACGCTGTCAGCACTCGCAGGGCTAGTTTAGCCCGTGCGGCTGCCCTACCCCTACCTGCCCCTTGCGTAGATGAGGAAGAAATGCTACAATGTGCGCAAGATTGCTCAGCAGAAATCAGAAACATTGATGGTAATCTGGACCCTTCCCAACCAATGTTTGATCATGAGATAGAAGGGATATGTGATGAATTACAGCAAGGGGTTGATATAACTGAAGAGATGCGTAGTAACACACTCAAAGAAAAAATCATTGATGGGATGGGCATTCTTGATTCAGATACTCCCGCCATCTTTATTTCGGACGATAATTTGCCGGACCCCATATATGACATAAATTCTGGGGGTGTCAACGAATTTCCACATATGGAAGATACCATGACCATGTTGGGTATCTTTAATAGAGCCATTCTGGCTGAACTGAGGAAAAATAATGAATTGCTGACGACATTAGTATCAGCTTTTGACAAGATTCCAAAATCTATATCAGATGCCTTTACACCAATAGTGAAAAGTATAAAGGTATTACCTAAAGATTTATTTGATTTATTAATGCCCCTACTAAAGGAGCCTATGACAATGAGGGCAGTTGAAAAGAAAAGGTGGGATAATGTGGAAGATGAAGGGCAGATGTCGAGTCCGTCTGATCCCTCTGAATTGCTGAAAAAAAAAATAATACCCATGAATATTGAGAGAGTTTCTACTTTTTCGGATATTGTGGCGAAGAAGGATGTAGCTATTCCCAAAAATGACCCAAAGATCATAATTATAGACCCCGAGACTGGCAATACGCTATCCAGGGCAGCTAAAAAACAAGCAAAAAAAAATAATAAATCAAAAAAGGTTGACCTCAAGAATAAATCCTCAAGGAAATACTTAAGAGATCTGGATATGAGGCATATGATTGATGAGGAGGCAGAAGATGTAACTGCCGATATGGCCTTACAAAAGGGTGACAGGCATACGACTAGGCTGGAAACTGGGAGAACCTCCTTAGATCAGGCGACCCAGAGTGATTATGAAGAAGGAATGGATGGTATATATGAAGTGATGAAAAAGAAAAAACCAAAGGATTTACTTGTGGAGAACAAGAGACTGGATAATGGGCTAACTGACATTTTTAGGATCTTTAAAGTACCACCTACCACTGAGGATAAGGGTTTAACTCTACGAGAGACAGAGGAAAGTAACAAGATCTCTGAAATTAACTCTGGTACTGATCAAATTATTAAAAACCAACTATCTAGTGATCATGGTGAGTTAACTAAGCCCAGAACAAGGCCAATTGTTCACTCGGTAAATACTGGTTTATATCAAAAAGATATTTTGAAAGACAACACTCTGTCATTCATAAGCAAAACGTCTGCTACTTTTGGTAACAAATTAGAGGAATTATCCTCACTTCAATGTAATAAGGAAGGACTTCCAAATTCCAATCCCCCCCCAACTAAGATGCAGCTATATGTGGAGGATATTCTCAGAAACATGCAGGATTTGATGATTGAAAACAAAAGGCTGAAAGAAAAAAATGATGCCAATAATGTTAAGAGTGATAGCCCATACACAGAAAGTGATGGACTAGTATCACAATCAGTGAAACCAACCAGGGTTGTACCGGATACATTTATATCAATTGAAGCTTTGACTGACATAACGAATGATCATAAGGCTAATGAACGAGATTCAATTGATGAACTACTAAAAAATATGCAGGATATTGTTGAAGATAATAAAAGGTTGCGGAATAAAGACGGACCCCGAACATGTGAGAATAGAGAAAAGGTCTGGTTAGATGAAGAGAGGAACGAACGTGAATATCGCTCTTATGTAAGAGGGGAGGATAAATGGTACAACGAAAAACCTCCTTATGATCAAAATCAGGTTCAAGAGTCTAGACCTTTGGCTTTTCCAACGATGCCGGGGCTGATTCTATGCTCATTGTTTAAAGATGATAGAAATCAACCATTGAATAGATCTTATATTCTTTCACTATTTGCGGGGGTACCTGAACTTAAACTTATCACTTCAGCTGATATTCATCTGGTTGATTTCATAGATAACGAAAGAATAGACTTTGTAAGGTTGGTAATTCCATCCCCTTTAGTTCGTTCAATGATTTTGAAGGAGGCAGAAGCACTGCAACGTATGGGGTTTGATCTTTTTCCCTTCAATGACTTAGCAACCACCAAGCAAGCCCTAGATAGAGGAAGACCCTCAGTACAAGAAGGTTCCGAACAGGTAAAATATCCCCTGAAACAAAGTAATGATGAAGTTTTGGAAAAACAAGATTGGAGATGGCTGGCACTATCTTTACGTGATGCAATCTCCAACCTAAAAGAATTGGTTAAACCTGCATAGCTAGTAAACACAATTTGAAGCTGCTTTGCTGGAATTCGCGAGGCAACTTCAATCTTTTCAATAATGAACAACTGATGAAAGAGTTGCATGGTTTTGATTTCTTAATGTTACAGGAAACTTGGCTTACTTCCCGTGTAGGTTTGGTAGACTTTGTGGTGGACGACCTATGTGCCATAAAGGGACCAAAAGGTAGACCAAAGGGTGGTATATTTACTGCATCTAAAGTTTCCTCAAGTATCTCTAAGATGAATTCTCAGAAACAAGGTCACTCCTTTCTTATTACGGAATATGTGGTTGGTGAGAAGTTGAACTGTTTCCCTTTACTGGTTATTAATGTATACTGGAATGCCAATGAACTAAGAGATCAACACCTCGAAACTAACTTAATCGATCTAGGCACTATAATTGACCGGTGGACACTGATAAATTCTGATGGTCAGATTATTATAGCAGGTGACCTTAATGCTGATTGTAGCGTAGATAAACTGACAGGAGAACTTTTGTATCTCCAAGTACCATCTAGTTTGTTTGGCAATCAGAAACTTAGAGGCTTCTTATGGCTAAAATATACTGAAATGTGGGGACTAAAGCAGATACCCAATGATCATTTTACTTGGAACGCGAGAGGTTGTGTGTCCACGATTGATTATATTTTTCTGAGTGCCAAACTGAGTTATTCAATGTCCAAATTAGAAGTAAGAAATGTGGCAATGAGTGATCATTGTATGCTGATAGTGGACTTTGAATTTACAATTTATGACAAAACTAAACGAATTTACAATAAGGAACTATTGGTCAATACTGCCAACAACAGAATAAAATGGTCTTTTAACACTACCAATAAATTCATATCGACTCTGGTTGCTGAATATGATAACACTAAGTTGGAACAACGTCTCCAAATGTTCTCTGTACTAGAATTCAATTCTACTATTGGAACTAAAATTAAAAGTGTAATGAAATATGATAAAAAAACTCAACCCATATTCCATAGACACTCTATGGATATAGAGGTCTATGAAAGAAAAAGAGAGCTGAATAGGGAAATCCGTAGACTACGCAAATCAAGTAGAACTGATGTCAGTGCCTGGATTGATATTAAACGTTTGAAACAATCTTATAAAAATTGGCTGATTAGCCATAAAGGTATCATTGCTCAACGTGATGGAGAAAGTATTTTGAATGCTATGAGGGGGGTGACATCCTCAAACTTTTGGCAATTAATGAACAATGTTGATCCATCCCAGGTGATGACAACGGTAAACCCAATTCCTGAAAGCACTTGGGCGGGTCATTTTGCAGAGATATATAAATCTAATGAACAAAGTCAAGCATTTCTGAGATTGGGATCTTCTGAATGGTCTTTGAGATGCGAGGTGGATTTAATTAGGAGCCTCATAATGAAATCTAAAAACACGGGGGCCCCGGGACTCAATAACTTAAGTAATAAGGTATTGAAATGTAACCCACTATTGTGGGCAAAAATATTATGTATTCTTTTTAAGGACGTGTGTATGTCGAAAACTATCCCTCTCTCGTGGAGAGTTTCTGTGGTTATTCCGATATTTAAAAAAGGCTCTAGATTATTGCCCACCAACTATAGACCAATAGCGATTGCAGATTCGGATTCCAAAATATTTGCTTCTTTGGTTCTTATTGATATTCAGAGTTGGATGGATCAGAACCAGATCTTGTGTATGAATCAAATTGGCTTTAGAAAAAATTGTGGTACTGACTGTGGTGGATTGATTTTGAAATGTCTGCAAAGTAAAACCTGGACAAAAGGAAAGGGCCAAACTTATGTTGCATCTATGGACCTTAGCCAGGCATTTGATCCTGTGGACAGACAAAGGCTATGGCACAAATTACAATCCTTAAAAATGCCAAACCATTTATTAGACATTATTATAGAGTTGTACACGGACACAAGATTAGTGATACGTATGAATGTGGGAGGAGATCTATCTACGGAGTTTGTAACCAATAATGGACTATGCCAAGGGTGCATGTTGGCACCGACAATCTTTAATCTGTATGTTAGTGGAGCCCAATTTGCCTTTGTAAATGGAGGTTTGATTTCGCCCAAATTGAATGGGAAGGAAATATCTTGGTTGGCTTATGCCGACGATTTCATCCTCATGGACAATACCAAGGTGGGCTTGCAGCGACTGATTGTCATTTTTGAACAATTTATACGTAATTTGTTTTTGAAAATCAATCCTGATAAAACGACTATTATACGAATGGGACGACTAAACAAGAAACAAGATTCTTACTCGTGGTTTTGTGGGGGTAAACGAATTAAGATACAGAAAGCATTCAAGTTTCTTGGATACTGTTTTACAGGCGTAGAATCAGTCAGTTTACTCAAAAATCAATTGAAGATGAAAGCAGAGGTGGCCCTAAGACAGATGAGAATGCTAGAGAGAAAATTTGGGGGGTTTTCTTTGAAACCGATGAGAGAGTTTTATTTAAGAAAGGTGGTCCCGCGGATCACTTATGGTTTGGAATTCTATCATGTAGGTATTGTAGACTTTTTGAAATCCCTGGAAAGTCTAATATGGAGGGGTCTATTATTCTTTCTGCCTAGCTGTATACCCTTTGAAGTCCTAAGGTATGAATTGGGTTTACAATCACTTCATTCAATTGTTGTAACCAAAAGATGCATGTTATGGAGAAAATGTAGGTTATCAGGCCCCACAAACTTCTATTTAGAAGCAGGCACCGACACTTCATGTCCTTTTATGCTTGACCTAAATAAATCCATCGAATCAATGATTGAGGACTGTGGTATAGCTAAATGCACAGTGATAAATAAACCTAATAAATGTAAAAGGATCTTAAAAGGGATGGACTGGTCTCTTTCCAAATCTAAAGTATATGCTTCTAAATTGTATAATCAGGTACACTCTTTCTGGAAACTTGATATGGTTATGGAAAACTACTTAAACAAATATCCATCTAGAAAGTATAGAAATTCTTTTATGCGATTTAGATTTAATGTTATGTACACTCGTAGTATATTAAACTTAAGGAATCCTCTGGAAGAAAAGAGATGGTGTCGCTTTTGTAACATCTCAGAAATGGAAGAGACTTTAGAACATATTTTGGTGGAATGTTCCTATTTACGTAAACAAAGATCAGATTATTTTATGGAGTTATTTGACAATGGTACTTGTAATGACCCTAAGTTCATATGGTATAGAATGAGAAATGGTTACTCATCAACTCTGATTATTAGATTAATTATGTTTTTAAAAATAGTATGTGATTTGAGCTAGAAATGTTTTTACTTTTTCTAAAATGTGTATATGGTTCGTTTTTTTTTTTCTTTCTTTTTTTTTTTATATTTTTTTTTTTTTTTACGATGCTTTCGTTGTGATTTTGATTGTAAATTTTTAACAGTGTTTTGTTCTTTTTTCTTTTCATTTTTAAAAAGTGTTACTCTGTAAGATCGATTTTGTAAAGGTTTGTTTAAACCAAGAACAAATAAACAAATAAAAAAAAAAAATATTGCAACCTTCAATAGGTTGGTGGTGGAAACCGGGTGGCCGGAGAAAAAACGAATTACATTGTTTCATCGTGGACTTCGGGGAGAACTCAAAGATGTCTTGGCTCAATTTGTGAACCCACCTCAGGATTGAACAGAATTTATAGACTTAGTGGTCCAGCTAGACCACTGACTTCAGAACCGAAAGACTGATCGAGCTAAGTTCGAGAACCGGGTATTGGTTAAACCCAACGTTGCCCCCAAATGAACAGATGCATCTGAACCTATGCAGATCGGGGGGTTAAAGGACCCTTAACTCAAAAGGAAAGAGAAAGAAGACGACAGATGCAGTTCTGTCTGTACTGTGGAACCTCAGGACATTTTCTACGGGATTGCCCTACAAAACCACCCAAGAAGGTGGTAGGAGTTGCTGATTCGGGAAACGATCACGCCCGACAAGCGTAGAGGTCCGCTTGCCGAGCTTAAAGAAGGACACTCAGACCTCGCATCTGATCATCCCAATGGTCCTACTTGATACCAGGCAGCCATCACGTATGCACGCAGTAAGGGCATACATAGATAGCGGGGCCGTAGGAAACTATATGGACCACGAATTGGTGTCAAGGATGAATCTACCTCTTTGCAAAAAGACCACTTCGGATGTCATCACCACAGTTGATGGAACTGAGACCACCACAGTTGATGTAACTCATTCCACTACAGAGATGACACTGTTGAGTCAAGATGGACATCGAGAGACTATTGTGTTTGATCTAATCAAAGCCCCACAGTTCCAGATAATACTGGGGATGCCATGGTTGGAAACACATAATCCTTGTATAGATTGGCGAGAGAAGAGAATAACCTTCCCGGATTGTGCACACAGCTGTTACCCGGAGAAAACTTTGAACAAAGGCCTGGCTACAGTCGTTAACCCAATCGTGCAGTTACCTCAGGGATACCAAGAATTTCAGGATGTTTTTCAAAAAGAACAGGCCAATACATTACCTGCTCACAGATCATACGATTGTCAAATCGACCTCCTACCCGGTGCACAACCCCCATGCAGTAGAATCTACGCCCTCACGGAACCTGAAAATCATCACCTACGGCAATACTTGGACCAATACCTTGCTAATGGCTTTATTCGTCCTTCCAAGTCTCCTGCATCCTCAGCTTTATTCTTCGTGCCAAAAAAGGACGTTGACCTTAGAACTTGCATAGATTACCGCGCATTAAATCAGATTACGATAAAAAACCGATACCCATTGCCTCTGATCCCCGAATTACTAGACCAAGTAAAGGATGCTTGTATCTACACTAAGTTAGATCTCCGAGGGGCATATCATCTGGTACGTGTCAAGAAAGGCGACGAATGGAAGACTGCCTTTCACACCAAGTACGGATTATTTGAATATCAGGTGATGCCCTTCGGGTTGTGCAATGCACCAGCAGCCTTCCAGTATTTTATGAACGATGTCCTTCGTGAACTCATTGACGTCTGTGTCGTCGTATACATAGATGATATTCTAGTGTACTCCTCCTCAGAATCAGACCATGTTAAGCACGTGCGTGCAGTCCTTGAGAAACTACGCCAGCACAAGTTATATGCAAAATTGGAAAAATGTGTTTTTCATGCTACGGAAGTTGAATTTGTTGGATTTATCCTGACTCCAAAAGGAGTCCGAATGGATTCTCGAAAGGTGGATGCAATTCTCAAGTGGCCATCACCCAGTTCAGTCAAAGGGGTACAAAGCATGCTCGGATTTACTAATTTCTACCGCAGATTCATTCCGGACTTCTCCCATGTTGTACACCCCATCACAGCACTTTTGCGAAAAAACAAACGCTTCTTGTGGACCAAAGAGGCTGAAAAGGCCTTCCAAGAGCTGAAAGCGAAATTCACATCAGCACTTCTCTTAAAGCATCCACGCCCTGAGCTTCCATACATAGTAGAAACTGATGCATCCAGTTTAGCCATGGGAGCTGTCCTGTCCCAGAAGGATCCTGAAACCGGTCAACTTCACCCAGTAGCGTTTTGGTCCAGAAAGTTCTCAGCACCTGAGTTAAACTATGCGGTTACCGATAAAGAGCTATTAGCCATCAAATCCGCCTTTAAGGTTTGGCGGCACTATCTTATTGGTGCCAGGCATACTATTACCGTAATCACTGATTACCGGAACCTGCAGTATTTAAAAACAGCCAAAGCCCAATCATCGCGACAACTTCGATGGGCATTGTTCTTTGCCGAATTCGATTTCGTGTTCACTTATCGACCAGGCTGCAAAAATGGCAAAGCAGATGCCTTATCCCGAATAGGGATGGGAGAAGCATATGCAAACCCAGAACCGGTGCCAATAATTCCTGAGCAAATAATTCTTGGCATAACTACTCTACAGACACTAGAAGATATTCATTCAAAAATCCAACAACTCTTCGATCCAGCAACCCCGCAGGACTGGGTAAAGAAAGGCCCGGACTACTCAGTCGTCAATGACCTACCTTACTATCAAGGACGACTATTTCTACCACACAAGGAAATACTAGAAATAGTCATCTCCAATTGCCATGACACCCTGATGGAAGGGCACCCAGGTATCGCAAAAACTGAAGCGAAAATTAAGAGACAGTTCTGGTGGCCCACTTGGCGAAAAGATGTAAAGTCATTTGTGATGTCTTGTGGCATTTGTGCCCAAAACAAAAGCCAGAAGAAAAAACCTGCTGGCCTTTTACAACCTTTGGATATTCCACCTACACCATGGCACACTTTGTCTTTTGACTTTATTACAGATCTACCTTCATGTAATGGATTTAACACCATCCTAGTTACTGTGGATCTTTTTTCCAAGATGGCCCACTTTATTCCTTTAAAGGGGTTACCTTCTGCTTCGATTCTGGCCAAGAAGTTCCTCGAAAACATTGTTCGATTACACGGATTCCTTTCCGTATTGGTTTCTGACCGAGGTAGTCAATTTATCTAGCATTTTTGGAAGAAATGTTGTCAACTGGCACAAATCGACGTGAGGCTATCAACAAGTCACCATCCCCAGAGCGATGGTCAGACGGAAAGGACCAACCAGACCCTTGAACAGTACCTACGCTGCATGCTACACCAGACCGAAAGCAATTGGAAAGATATTTTATGGATTTCCGAGTACGCATACAACAACTCTGTACATTCAGGAACCGGACAAAGCCCTTTTTATACCATATATGGATATCACCCTCAAACCTCAGAACTCGATTCACCTCAGCACTTAGAAATGGCCGCAGTTAGTCATTTGCACTCTACTATTACACAAGCCTTTAAGGAAACTACAGAACATTTGAAACAAGCAAAAGAAAAAAATACAAGAAAAATGCTGATCAACATAGAAGTGAAATTCCACAATACCAGATTGGGGATCAAGTTTGGCGAGCTACAAAACATATACCTCTGAAGGGGACTCAGACTTTTAATCCTAGATATTTGGGACCTTACACCATTAAGGCCATTATCAACCCGGTGGCCGTCAAATTGGAATTACCCTCTAATATGCCAATTCATCCTGTCTTTCATGTTTCACTTCTAAAACCAGTTCAACCAGGGACAAGATTAACCAAACCACCTGACGCCATCTTGATAGAGGGAGAACCTGAATTCGAGGTAAAAAATATCCTGGACTCCAAGATGATTAAATCAAAACTTTTTTATTTGATCGATTGGAAGGGCTACGGACCACAAGAAAGATCATGGGAGCCTAGCGACCTCGTTCATGCACCTCTGTTGGTGAAAAGATTCCATCGGAACTTCCCAGACAAACCGGGGCCAGGGGGAAGAACAACTTTCGGAGGGGTGCTGTCATGATGCCTACCCCCGGGCATCAGGACCAAGGCCCTCAGCTCCGGGAGCAGGCATCCAGACATTTGTTTAAACTTCAGCAGCCCCAGCTAGGGGCTGTCTGGGTTCAGTCCTGGCGCCTTAGGCGCCAGGCTCATCATAGAAATCAGCCCTGGCGCCATAGGCGCCAGGCTCATAGCCTTTACTTACCTGATGCAGACCATGCTGCAAAAGAGTCCAAGCCTACATGAGGCCTGGATGGGACTATTTTGTTACAGGGACTATTTTTTACTCGGGCGTGGCTCTAGGGAACTTTTTACCTGGAACTACTTTGGAGGCTATTTAAACCACACCCGAACAGCAGCACATGCTTTGGTTATTCTGCATCCAGCAGCGTGACGCTCATTGTGCCTGCAGCCAGCCTTCTGCCACGCCCGCGTGCCTGCAGCCAGCATCCAGTCTTCTGCCACGCCTGCCTCGAATCCGGAGCTCCTAGAGTAAAGAAGAAGAAAAGGACAAAGTTAGAAAACAAACTTATTTCAAATTCCTCACCTAATTCCAGAACCATTTCATCTCCGGACCTGGAAAGTACATCAGTCCTGCAGGCGTCGCTTTGCCAGCACCAGCACGGCACCATACTCACCAGTTCTCATAGCATCTTTTGATCCGGCACTGTCTCCATCATTTCTTCGCCGTAATCCGGCACCTAGGGGACACAAGAAAAAACAAGGTGAGCCAAGGGAATCAACAAATACAACCTCTTACCACCATAGACTTACCACCGGCGGTATTATTCCATAACTCTCCACATTTTTATATGCCGCATCTGTAAAGAGAGAGAAAAACAACCCGTTAACGCATGCAATAGTTACCGGACAGCGTTGGGTAACACAGACTCTTACCTGAACGCCAGCAGCAGCTACGAGACCTTCTTCTCACGAACTCAGTTGCAACTTAAGGAAGGAAGGGAACAAGAGTGAACATCAGGCACATTGAACTCTTTGAACTTGATACTTACCAATCCCGTCAGGGACTTCAGAGTCAATACTTACCGGAACTCTCCCAAAGCCTTCAAACCAGTGAAGTAACTGGTATCTACGCGCCCCTGCAAGACACGCAGGATCGAGAGCTCATCTTTTACGAACATAACGCGAGGTTACTAAGGGGATATCTAAGGTGATTAGTGGGGGAGAGCGAGAACAGTTGGGAGGCCATCACTAAAACCCACAGGTGGTTAATCCCTGTCTCCACTTCTTCGGGTCCAGCAGACAAGACTAGGCGGGCCAGTCCAGACAGTCATCTCTGCACTACGCATCACTTTGAAGGAGACCGCAGCTGTCCGGGTCCGATCGACACCCCTGTGGGGTCCAGGTGAGCGTAACAGCACCTGAATCAAGGATGGGTTCAACAGACCAGGTTTTCTCAGATGGAGAGGACAAGGTAGCCAAAACCGAGAAAGGAACCGAGGCTCTGGGGTCCATGACAACTTGACTCGACAAAGGGACCCTGTGTATTGTCGAACTTTGGCGTTTCCTGCCTTCTTAGGTTTCTTGGGACAAAGTTTCAAGAAGTGTTCTGGCGAACCACAGTAGAAGCATAAATGTTTGGCCCTTTGAAGCTCTCTTTCTGTGTGGGTAAGTGGGCCTCGGATGGTGTCAATCTGCATTGGCTCGGATGTTGAAACCGATATCAACACAGGTGGAACGGCTAGAGTGGCTCTTTGTTCGCCCTTTCGTTCTGCCTTGCGAGCGTCAATTTGCAACACAAGATCAACCAGTTCTGGGAAACCACTAGGCACAACCAGTACCGTTGCTAGAACGTCCTTCAAGCCTTCCGAAAGACCTTTATAGAACAAAGCAGCTTTCTTTTCATCTGGCCAATCTGTTTCTGCAACTAGCTGGTTGAATTTAGCCAAATAATCCAAAAAGGAAGTGTCTTTCTGTTGTAAAGAAAGCAATTCCAGGTCCGTCGCCTGTGATTTATATCTGGTATCAAAAACACGGGTCATTGCCGTAATCAGTGCCTCATAATCATAGAGTAGCGGGCTACTTTGTTCTGCAGGGGATTGGCCCATACTGCAGCAGTACCCCAAAGATTAGACAGAACAAATGCTGCCTTTATCCTATGAGGTCAGCCACCACCTTGGATAAAGCCGCCAAATGATCAGTGGCTTCTTCCATTTTATAAGGTTTCTGAATATTCTGAATATGTTAGGGCCCAAGGGCTAAATCCAGCAGTGGTGGCTTGACACGTCGTGATGCAATTAAGTCTTTCTGACAATATACCCCTCAAGAGTACAAAAGGACAGATTGAGGTGAGTATTGTCCGAAAATATTGGTACACCCTGGTACCCAGACAGCTGGCTGCAAGAGAAATTAACCAAGTATTTACATATGACTCAAGACAACAAAATATCTAAGCAAGGTGATGAGCCGATAGTCACAAGTAAGAAAAGTAGACTGGGACTGACAAGTTCCAAGCTAGATTGGTGAGTATCCTGAAACAAGAGATGTGACTATTACCATGAGTACAGGATAGTAAGGCAAAGGAAGAACCAGACAGTAGTGTGCTTACCAATAAGTGATCTGGATGGATTCTGAAGGATGAAGTTGTAGTAAGGGAGTGGCAGTCCTTGAAACACAATGTCTTGTTTCCTATTCCCGCCGGCACGAGGACGCCTAAAGAGTCTTTGATCCTTGCGCAGTTGCGCTAATGTATTTTGATCCTTGCGCCAATGTCCTTTAAGTTCCTTAGAGTCTTTGAGCGGTAAAAGACGAAAGACGTGACGATGGTTGGAGTTGAAGCTGTCCAATAGATGTTCCGTTTTGGCAACCAGCAGGTAAGACATGAGGGATGAGACGAATGCAGTCCGTGGACGTTCCGGTTTGGCAGCAAGCAGGTAAGACGTACAGGGATGAGGCGAATGCAGTCCGTGGCTGTTCCGGGTTTGCCAATAAACAGGTAAGACATGAGGGATGAGACAAATGCAGTCCGTGGCCGTTCCGAGTTTGGCAATAAGCAGGTAAGACGTGAGGGATGAGACAAATGCAGTCCGTGGCCGTTCCGAGTTTGGCAATAAGCAGGTAAGTGACAAGAACGAGGCAGGAAAGGTCACAGAGCACACCAGGAGTTCGAAGAGCTTGAAAACAAGATAACAAGATGCGTAGATTTGAAAGTACAAATTCAGAAGCACCGCGTGCACTGGGGAGGGGCTTAAATACAGATCAGCTGACCGCACGCACAATGCGCCGCCCTAGGCTTGAACGCCTACGTGAATGCAAAGGGAGCCAACATCTCCAAGGCAACACATAGCGTTCTCTGCAGGAACGCATTAACAAGAACGAACCAGGGTTCCGAGGTGAACGTAAACTGTAATATCTACTGGGGATTCGGGAATGTCTCTTCCTGTGTGAGACCGATCCATGACCAGACAAAGAGGAATCAACTGTAACCCTGACACTCAGATAGCACAGCGAGTAGAGTGCTTGCTTTGACATCCCTGCAGAGCCTGCTGACGCAGGTTTGAATCCCGGCAGGGCCAAACTTAGCCTTTCATCCTTCCAAGGTCGATAAATGAACACCACACAACGTGGGTAATAATAAGCAGTGCTCAGATGCCTGAGGGTTCGTAGAGCTACATAAATGCAAACTTATTATTATTATCAGCAAAATCCAAGCATATCAATTTTCTTAAGTCTCATTCCACCAAACTAGCTGCCTCCTTCTCTTCAACCGGTTAAGCAAACCCAACTGCAGTTTTCTATTTTATTCCACTGAAGTCCAATATCACCATATCAGTAACTTTTGTGTCCCTCGCACCTAACAAGGAAAAGAGGGAAATGAGTGGGGGTCTCAGATTTGTGCTGTTTAGTGTCTACAATTGTACCCGTATCACTCTCCCACTCCTCACCTGCGGTTTCTGAGTTGGCTTCCGCAGGCTCGTCTGAAGAAGTCTCCACAGGTTTCTCTCTCCAGGCTCTTGGGTTCTTCTTTTTCACCGTCTTGCCCTTTTGTTTGAAGAGATAGGGCCGAGCTCCCCCGGAGGCCACTTTGCCAGTAAGGCTATACGCCCGGCAGCGGGGACTCCAGGGAGCCCACCCCAAATCAGGGAAAAGCCGCAGCAGAAAAACCCTGGGTAGTTTCAGGTGCGTTGGTCTGTTCAAATAAGTATTCGCAATCCTTCTTGGAATACTGCTCAGCGAATGGGTAATTCGCAATCCTTCTTGGAATCCCACTTCTTTAGAGTACTACATTTATCAGAATGCACTTGGGTGCAATGTCTAAGCTTTGGAAAAGATTCCAAGAACTCTGTGAGCAAGGTTAAGTAAAATAGTCAGAAGGAGAGGTTACACAGGTCAGAGGAAGCACACAACTCAGGGGGCACGAGTTGAAGTGACAGCTGCTTGGAAAAGCGTGTGTTGAAAAGAACTGCAGATAGCAAGTCCCCGCTCGCTGAGTAAAAAAAAAGCCCCAGAGCGAACGCAGGTGTCTGCTGACTCCAGCAAAATAACAAACACACACGCTGGGAAATTAACAAGAAAATGCGGGCAGGGAAAGGTCCAAAATAAAGAGGAAATATTCCCCACAGGAAGCGTGGTGGCAAAATGTACGATAAAGGCAGGCAGACAAACAATGGAAAGGCAAATTGGTAGAAAAACAAGGAGTAACACGAGACAGGAGCACTGTCAACTAGCGTTGGGAAGAAATCAGTTGCAACGCACCGGTTGCCACACCTGACAGTTAATTATAGCCTCTGTTCCAGCGAGGCTAGAACGTAACGTCCAGGTAAAGGAGGTGCTCAGTCCTTCTTCCATTGTTTCCATCTCTTCCACAGGCTCCATGGGTGTTTCATGACAGTATGACCCCTTCTGAAAGGCCTTCCTCCAGGTTTACCCGGATACATCCGATGGAATCTTTGTATGAGTCTGGGTGCTGATATGTTGCGAATCGGTTCCTAGGAGCTTTCTGACATGGGGTATCCTTTCCACAACACAAAGTACTGTAATGTACCCTTCTTGTATCTGGAATCGAGCAATCTAGAGACTTCATATTCCTTATCCACATCAAGGGGCTGGTAATTCACCTTCTTCATCTTTCTAGCATGAGGATCTGGTACATATGCCTTCAGTAAAGATGTGTGGAATACTGGATGGATTCTCCCCAGTTTGGGTGGTAGAGCTAAACGAAAGGCGACTGGGTTTATCTTCGCTGTTATCTTAAAAGGTCCAATGAATCTAGGTGAGAACTTGCCATGATGTACCCATCTGAGTAGAAACTTAGTCGACAGCCATACCTTCGTACCAATTTCCCATGTGGGATTAGGTCTTCGCTTCTGCTCAGCCCATCTCTTGTAGTCTTCACAAGCCTTTTGTAGATTGGTCTGGGCTTCTTTTTGTCGGTTCCGTAGATTGTTCAGAAGTGTTTCCACAGATGGAACATTAGATGAGACATGTCCAAACAGTTTTAAGTGTTTTGGATTGTATCCATAGGTACAATGAAATGGACTCATACCTGTGGTTGAATGTCTTGTGTTATTATATGAAAATTCAGCCAGGGGTAGAAGATGATACCAGTCATTCTGTTCTTGATTACAGAAGCATCTGATGTATTGCTCCAAAGTGGCATTTAGGCGTTCGGTCTGTCCATTGCTCTTTGGGTGGAATCCTGAGGACAGGGATCTTTTTATCTCCAACAATTTACACAGACTTGCCCAGAATTTGAATGTAAATTGTGTGCCTCTGTCCGAGACTATAGTGTTAGGAAGTCCGTGTAACCTAACCACATCTCTTAAAAATACCTCGGCTGTAGTAGAAGCCGTTGGTGTTCCCTTGAGTGGTGAAAAATGAGCCAGCTTACTGAAGGAGTCCACCGTAACCATGATAGCAGAGTATCCTTGAGAAATGGGTAAATCTAGTATGAAGTCAGTTGAAATGTGTTGCCAGGGACCTGCCGGTGGAAGGTCTTGTTGTAGCAGACCCAAGGGTTTGCAGTATGGATATTTGTTTTGGGCACATGTAGGGCAGGTGGTGACATACTTTTTAACATCCTTGGTGATCGTAGGCCACCAGAAATGACGAGAAGTCAGTTCCAAGGTAGCTTTCTGTCCTTTATGTCCAGCGGCGGGAAGGTCGTGACACGATGACATAACAAGATCACGTAACTCCTGAGTTGGTAGATATAAGGATTTGTCTTTGAAGAGGTAGTCACCCTTGTATAGTAATCTTAGATTGGTATGCTGTCTTTGCTCCCTTTGAGCTGTTTGTACTTGTTGGAGGAAGGAATTTACTGTGTTAATGAATCTTTTTCCTGCAAGCAAGATTTCATGGCCTTGAAATCCCTCTGTATCTTCTCCCATGCTTTGGGATAATGCATCCGCCAATTGATTGTCCTTTCCTGGCAAATAAGTGATTCCAAAATCGAACTGGGAAAAGAAGTAAGCCCATCTTGCATGTCTAGAATTTCGACACTCCATCTGCTGAAGGACCTTTAGGTTCCGATGATCGGTACGTACTTGGAACGGGTAAACGGCTCCTTGAAGCAGATGCCTCCATTCTTCACAGGCTTGTCTTATAGCCAAAAGCTCCTTTTCAAGTACAGAATAATTCCGTTCGCTGGAAATGAGTGTTCTAGAAAAATATGCGATGGGATGTTCCAACCCGTCCTCTTTTTGCTGCAACAGAGCTGCTCCTATTCCGCCACCTGAAGCGTCGGTTTCGACTATGAAAGGCTGGGATTGGTCTGGTTGCCTCAGAATAGGGGCTGAAACAAATGCTTCTTTAAGTTGTCTGAAAGCCTGCTCTGCCTTCAGATCCCATACAAACTTAACCCCTTTCTTGAGTAGGTTAGTGATCGGGAGCACTATGTCGGAGAAATTTGGGATGAATTTTCTATAAAAGTTTGAGAGTCCCAGAAATCTCTGTATGTCCTTGACACAAGTGGGTACAGGCCAATGTGAGATGGCCTTAGTCTTGGCTGGATCCATTTGCACCTTGTCAGCTGAAAGTATAAACCCCAGGTAAGGAACTGTGGTTGTCTCAAAAACGCATTTCTCTGGCTTGGCTAGCAGACTGTGTTGTCGCAGTCGTCGTAAAACTTCCTTAACATGATGACAATGTTCTGTTAGGGAAGTTGAATAAACAAGTATATCATCTAGATAAATCACTACTGTATTATACAGCATATCAGCAAAGATCTTATCCATAAAACGCTGGAACTGTGCAGGAGCGTTGACCAGCCCAAACGGCATGACCCTGTATTCATAGTGGCCGAGAGGAGTTCTAAATGCCGTCTTCCATTCGTCTCCTTCACAAACTCTTAGAAGATGATAGGCTCCTCGGAGATCAAGCTTTGTGAATACACAAGCCCCTTGGACAGCCTTTATGATGTCTTTCATCAAGGGCATGGGATATCTATCCCGTACTGTAAGGCTGTTTAAGCCCCTGAAATCAATACAGGGTCTGAGTTCTGTAGTTCCCTTCTTGGAAATAAAAAAAAGAGAAGCTCCGGCTGAAGAGGATGACTCTCTGATGAGGCCATTTTGTAAATTGGTTGCCAAATATTCTTTAAGTGCTTCCTTTTCAGGTAAGGAAAGCGGGAACATCCTACCAAATGGCACTACTGCATCCGGCACAAGATCAATCTTACAGTCCTCCTTCCGATGGGGCGGAAGGCTTCGTGGTTGAGTGTCTGCAAACACATCAGAGAATTCCTGATATTGTATCGGTACTGTGTTGACACTGCAGGAAGTATCTTGAAGGGACGCGTGTATCAGAGGAGGTGTTTCCACCGGTACTAAACAATTCTGCTTGCAATATTGAGACTGGAATCCTACTGTGTTCAGTTTCCAATCAATACAAGGGTTGTGCTGTCTGAGCCAGGGGATTCCCAGTATAACCGGGAAATGAGCTGCACGTATTAAATCGAAAGTCATGTATTCTTGATGAGCCGCCATCCTGATTCTTAATTCCTGGGTTTCATGAACAATTGGACCCGAAGTTAGAGGTGTGCCGTCAACCCCTTCCACGGGTATTGGGCGTATCTTTTGGCGCCTGGGGATTTTATGTTCCGTTGCCCATTTGTCGTCAATGAAATTGCCCGCGGCACAGCAATCCAGCATTGCCAAACATTCCAGCGGGCTTTCCTGTTTCCAGTCTAAGTGGATCTTAATGACCATCAGGTTGCAATTATTGATCATAGCTGGCTGAGTAGTTTCACAGGGATTCACTGTCGAAACCCCTCCCTTTTCCCTGTTCAAGGTCGGGGTTTGTCGTTTCCCTGTCTCCTAGGTGGAACTTCCGGACAATCTCGTAATAAATGTGTATCGGATCCACAGTACATACACAGTCCTAGTTCCTTACGCCTCTTTCTTTCGCTAGCGGTGAGGGGGCCTCGGGCCATACCAATCTGCATAGGCTCATCTGCAGACCATTTTTCAGGTAAGGGAGGGTGGTGAGGAATGGGTACAGTAAGTCTGGGTCTCTTCCTTTCTGCCTTCCTTTCGGCCATACGGAACTCAATTTGCAGAACTAAGGAGACTAGTTCCTGAAAAGTAGAAGGTCTGGCGACACAAGCTAATTCATCTTTGATATCGTCATGTAAACCGCGACGGAATATGGCTTGCTGTGCCGTCTCCGGCCAACCTGCTTCTGTAGCAACCTTCTGGAAATTGGTAACATAGGTTTGAACATCAGCTGGTCCTTGGCGTATGTCTAATAAAGTCTCAAAAGTAGAGTACAAAACTTCGGGTCTTTCAAACCTATCCCGGAAGCGTTGAACAAAATTACTGTAATCATCAAGGGCTGGGTCAGAGTTGGTAACTAGTGGAGTAGCCCATGCCAACGCATTCCCCACTAAGTTAGAAATCAAAAATCCCACCTTGGCCCTATCCAGTTCATATGTTTTCGGGCGAAAGGTATAGTGTACCAAACAGGCATCCAAGAATTCCTTCATTCTTCGGGGATTGCCGTCAAACTTGCCACAAGGTAATGCAATGGGAGGTAAATCTCCTCGGTTATCTTCTCTCTGTTGTACCTGTTGTCGCAGAGCTGTATTATCGGCTCTTAGTGACTGTACTTCCACTGTGAGGGCTTGAATAGCATTAACCAATTCATGGTATTGCTCAAGGCTTGCCATGTTTTCTGGGCGTTGCAATCTCTCAGATTCGTGCTGTTTAGTGTCTACAATTGTACCTGTACTCTCCCACTCCTCACCTGCGGTTTCTGAGTTGGCTTCCGCAGGCTCGTCTGAAGAAGTCTCCACAGGTTTCTCTCTCCAGGCTCTTGGGTTCTTCTTTTTCACCGTCTTGCCCTTTTGTTTGAAGAGATAGGGCCGAGCTCCCCCGGAGGCCACTTTGCCAGTAAGGCTATACGCCCGGCAGCGGGGACTCCGGGGAGCCCACCCCAAATCAGGGAAAAGCCGCAGCAGAAAAACCCTGGGTAGTTTCAGGTGCGTTGGTCTGTTCAAATAAGTATTCGCAATCCTTCTTGGAATACTGCTCAGCGAATGGGTAATTCGCAATCCTTCTTGGAATCCCACTTCTTTAGAGTACTACATTTACCAGAATGCACATGGGTGCAATGTCTAAGCTTTGGAAAAGATTCCAAGAACTCCATGAGCAAGGTTAAGTAAAATAGACAGAAGGAGAGGTTACACAGGTCAGAGGAAGCACACAACTCAGGGGGCACGAGTTGAAGTGACAGCTGCTTGGAAAAGCGTGTGTTGAAAAGAACTGCAGATAGCAAGTCCCTGCTCGCTGAGTAAAAAAAAAGCCCCAGAGCGAACGCAGGTGTCTGCTGACTCCAGCAAAATAACAAACACACACGCTGGGAAATTAAGGAAGCGTGGTGGCAAAATGTACGATAAAAGGCAGGCAGACAAACAATGGAAAGGCAAATGGGTAGAAAAACAAGGAGTAACACGAGACAGGAGCACTGTCAACTAGCGTTGGGAAGAAATCAGTTGCAACGCACCGGTTGCCACACCTGACAGTTAATTATAGCCTCTGTTCCAGCGAGGCTAGAACGTAACGTCCAGGTAAAGGAGGAGCTCAGTCCTTCTTCCATTGTTTCCATCTCTTCCACAGGCTCCATGGGTGTTTCATGACAGGGGGAAGGAGAGGCCAACGGGGCAGCACTGTAGCACTCCATAAGGTAGACCACCAGAGTACCCCCGGGAACCAACCCCAGTACCGAGAGGCTGCTTAGGCTTTCCACTAAGAAGCCCACTAAAACAAACTCTATAATAAGTGGTCTCCTCTCAGCTGGGGCCTTGCTTTAGATGTAGTATAGAAAAGTGCCACTAGTATGATAAGAACTCTTCAAAAGACACACATTTGTGGTATGCAGACCTTTGGTTGGAGCAGGAACAAAGTCAGTCGAACCTGAAGATTCGAGAATATTGACTTCTGACCAAACAGCACCAGGAAGAAGTGAAAATTAAAAACAAAATGGTAACCTCAGTTGTTATATCCTCGTCTTCTTGGAACAATTAGCCAGAGGTCAACATCAGTGAATGACAGTGAGTGAGGTGGAGTCAGGCACCAGCAGGACAATGAGACCAGTAGGAACAGTTCATGGGACTCTCCACTAATGCGGTGGAGATATGAGAGGTGTAAGAAGCAGAAGAGACACAGTGGAGGGAAGGGACCCGTGAAGCCGGTGAAGTGGCGACACAGAGGTGGTAGCTGCAGAAGCCTGGAATAGAGTCAGCTTAGAGAGTACTTGGAGGATAAAGTGATATGACTTTACTAAAGCGGGACCCCGGTCGATGAAGGCACAAGACAACCCAGGTTGTTGGAGGTGTTCTGAAGCGTTAAGGTTGTGGTGCGAATATGGGAGATGGTCTAGGTAAGGGCTTTGCCTGCAGAGTAAGAAATGCAGGCGACCCTGCCACAGGAGTTGGGAGATCACCTGTGAGGGCTTGATAGAGGTGAATATCTGGACAGCAGTGTGCTGCAAAAAATAGAGCAGGCCTACCAAATGAAGTGGTAAATTGGAGGGTATCAAGTGAAGTTATGTACTGAAAGGCTTCTTATGTGAATTTGAGAACCAAAGCGAGGATGAACTCTAGTTCCTATCAAGTGACGTTGGCTGACAGTCACTGTTGGGAAAATACGATACAAGTCATGTAGAGTCTGTAATGGTGAAACAAGAGCCTTGAAGCCGCTTTCTAGGAAATGTAGTGAAACTACTAAAGTATCTCTAAAGACATTGTGAGATAAAGAGGACCATGACACTGTATTCTGGAAAACATAGTGCAAGTACTAAAGTATCAAAAGGCATTGCAAAATAGCAGCTGTGTGTTTATTTCAGATTTTTCAATCCATAAACTACAATTTGACAGCGCATTATGTAATCACAGCATAAAAAGTACTGCAAAAAATGTACGTTAAGACAAAATGAGGTGAAAGCTCCCTGCTACCTGCCTGGATCTTGCAGCTCTTACACCCAATCTTCTGCTCTGTGGTGGAACATCACGTCTTTCTCTCCTCCAGCATTTATTTTAATTGTGGAACTGTTCCTGCTGTACTCTGCTGACCCTTTGTTCCTAATTTGAGTCCCTTGTGACCTTTTTTTGTGGACTACCCTTGTGCTTCTCATCGCTGCTGCTATTGTGCCCTCTCCATTGTGTCCTGGAAGAGGCCTCCCTACATCTTGGATCCTGTGGTTCTGGACCTGGCACCTTCTGGGACTCTGGAAACTGAACTGGAGGTCAGAACCTCCAATTAGAAAGACCTAATCATGACACTAATAGTGAGCTCTGCATCCGCATTTTACTTGGTAATCTTTGCAGCATCCTTCAGACTGGGGAGCCTTCCACAGATCCTCCGACATGAATCCTGCCACTGGTTCTATTCTGGTGGGTCTATGGTTGTGTGTGCAGTCCATCTTCAAGGTCCCCCTGATTGTAACAGCTTTCATCAGTGAAATGGTGGTCCACTTCACAGTGGTCCAATCCGGAGCCTCTGGTCATTGAACCTGTGCCCAGATCCTTTCTGGTGGGGTCCTCTTGATATCCCAGCTGGTTGGTTACAACCTTGTTCACTCCTAAAACCTGAAAAGAAACCTTTCCTTTTACCTATAAGTGTGAGTAAACTAGTCACTTTGTGCCAATGGTTTCTATGAATAAATATTCTTGTACCAGTGACTGTTACCTAACTTATGATACTTTGCTGCCCATTCGGAACCTGGTGTTTCTAAACTATTCACTGTAATTGTACTACTTACCTGTGATGTTCATATACCTACTTGTATGATGAAACACAGCAATTCACTCTTGTGTAGCCTTATAAAGTAGATAGTATTGTGCTGTTTTTTGTACTTGTTAGACATTATGAGTAGGGTGTTTATAGAGCCTTTACTGTTTTTCGTTTTAGCTACAAGTTGGCAAAGCCAACTTTGCCGAAATATGCCTGTGTATATGGAATTTCAGATTGATATAAGAATACATTGTAATTCAGCTCTCTCTTTCCTTCCTGGTGCGTTAACATCTAAGCTTAGTGAATGCATCCTATCACGCCTGTTTTGGTTTAGGCACATATAAGTGCCTGCCATCTTGTAGTGCACCCTTCATCACAGTCTTCCTTCGTCATAGTGCTGCTACTTCGATACAGCCATTTTTCTATATTATAGTTCTTCACAGACCTTTTCCTTCCTCTAAATCCTTCTTTGTCAGTCCTTCATTAAAGTCCTTCTCCTTTGTCGTACTCCATCTCCTTCATCATGATTCTTCTGCTTCATCACAGTCCTGTTCTCCATCAGTGTCTTTTTTGTCACAGTACTTCTGCTGTATCACAGTCCTTGTCCCCATCAGTTCTTCTTTATCACAGTCCTCTTTCATCACAGTTCTCCTACTTTGTCAGTCTTTTATCACAGTCCTTCTCCTTCATCAGGTCTGTGGCACAGTCCTTCTCCTTTGTCACAGTACTTCAATTCTGCACAGTCCTCATTCACAACATTCTTTCCCCTTCATCACAGTCCTTTTCCGTCATCAAGTTCTTTTGTTTCATCACAGTCCTCTTCCTTCGTCACAGTGTCAGGTTCATGCAGGTTGCAGCTGGGTATCACAAAGTCCTCTAGGCAACCTGTGGTAGCTCATAGGGAGAGTGGCTGTCCTACCCTGGGATGGGATGTAGGCAGTAGGTTTTAATTAGAGAAGGAATTACTTCAAAGATTTGACTGGTGATGTTGGCGGGTTACTGGTTAGAAGTTTTGTAGGTGTGTGTGTGTGATTTAATTCTTGAGTTCCAATTTAATTTTCCTTAACTAGATTACCAATGTAAGAGGCAGGTTCTTTTCGAAGCCAAGATGGAGGAAAAGTCTTAGAGTGATGACTTGCAGCAGGCTTCAACAGTATATAACACTGGCCCATCCTATGAAATAAAAGGCCAGATGTATGTTTGTCCGATCCAGTCATGCGCAGTAGAGACTGCTCGTTTCGCCTGTTATCACTGCTTAGAGGGAGCTGTTGCCTTAGGAAATATATAGTGGCTCCTACAGGTGAAGAAAAAACATATCTAAGTTCGGATTTCATTGACAATCAGACAGATGAAGATGCTCAAAACTATCCCATAGAATTTCTAAACGAGTTTGCTCCATCGGCAATGCATCTTCATAAATTGAAAATGAAAGTTGGCAGTATTATTATGTTGCTTAGAAATCTTAACACAAAAAGAAGTCTGTGCAATGGAACCAGATTGTTAGTTAAAGATCTTAAGCCCAATCTAATAATTGCAGAGGTTCGTACAGGAACAGCTCAACACCAGATGGTGTTTATCCAACAAATAGATTCAGCACCTGCCAACACTGAACTGCCATTCATTTTGAGAAGGAGACAGTTTTCAAGAAAACTTGCCTACTTTGCGCTCTTTGGCCGTGTACACAGCCTTTTACACTAGTATTCTATAATTGCCTTTCATCTTCTGAAATTGGGGAAGCAGGTTCCTGACACGCAGATTCTGTGAATAAGTCCTTTCAGTGGGCTTTCAGCCAGATAGAATATCGGAAACTTTTCTATCGCACCAGGTGGCGTATAGCTTGTTGGCGTCAACTTTGTCCATAGGTCTGCTGCTCGAATCCGGAAGAGATGATGCAGTGTGTACAGAAGAAGGCATGACACCTGTGACCACAGCTCCATCCCTTTTTCCATGTGCTCGACAGCTGCTGGAATCATCAGGGTGAAGACCAAACATATATATATATATATATATATATATATACATATATATATATATATATATATATATATATATATATATATATATATATATATATATGTATATATATATAAAAAAAATATATATATATATAGTATAAACCTCAATATGCTTTCTATTGTGTTCTTTTTCTCTCTTCCATTAACTCATTCAATGACTTCGAGGGACATGGTCCTTTGATCTATGGCGGGGCCCTGTGAACTAAAACTGGGCTGTCAGCTTGATAAAGCCAGATCATTAACACTGCTCCAGTAAAACTGAAACCTCAGTTAGGAAGTCAGCTCCAAACTTCAACTTTTCGTCATTTCTTCTAAAGCAGGAAGCGTGTCTCTGCACTCAGAGGCAAGAGTAAAAAAAGACAATTACGCATGAGCTTTTGCTGTACTTTACTTACTGTAGTTGAGGAAACTGAAGTCTTCTGTAGGTAGGACTTGCTGAGATGCTACTCCAATACTTAGGGAGCAGCATCTGTGATCATCTCTGAAGCTGTCTGTGACTAAGGTATAATGCTACTTCTTGGCTCGGTTTAGTATCTGTCATTATCAGAGAAAAATTACTCATCCCTGGTAATGGTTTTTCTGATGGATGTTCCTCCCATGGATTCATCACCTTAGATATTCGTTTTTTGCTTCACAGTTCTCTGAAACAAATTTCAACAGCAGGTGGTGCCATGCGGCATCAGTGTTGATGTCCCTCGACAGTCTCCATTCCTGCATCCGGATGGGATGTCAGTGATAGTATAAATAGCACACGCCATGCACCATTGCCTCAGTTCTCAGTTTTTCTTCTCCCGGTGCTCAGCCATCTTGAGAAAAGTAACCAACTTTGCATAGGCATTGAAAGAGAGTAGAAGTTAGAATTTCTAACGGACCCGGAATAGTGGGTCGACATGTGGACAATAGAATCACTAGATTACTGTGTGGGGTCACTTAAATTCTGCTTGTGGAACGTCAGAGGGTTGAAATGTCCCATAAAGCACCGCAAGATACTGCTGTATATGCAGAAACACAAGGTTGAAATTGCATTTCTACAGGAGACACACTTAACAAGGGACAATGAAAACACCTTCGGAAGTACATGGGGCTGCCGCAGATATTTTTCATCCTACTCCACATACGCCAGGGGGGTTAGCACACTGATACACCACAAGGTTGGGTTCCATCAGACCACAGTGATTAAGAATGAGGGAGGTAGAGGCCTTATAGTGCAGGGCACTATACAGGGGAAACTGTATACATTAATCAAGTACTATGGGCCCGATAGGGATACAGTAGATACCCTCGATTGGGTAGACTGGCAGCTTGAAGGTTTGTCAACTGGGGAGGTGATCTGGGCTGGAGACTTCAATGCCGTGATGCAACCTGATTTGGATAGATCTAGAGGTGTACAGGGGGGAGTGAACAGAGGGACGAATCGTTTGCAAGATATAATACTCCTATGGGACGTAGCCGATGTGTGGAAGGTGAGAAACCCTGGGACAGGGCAGTATGCCTGTTACTCTGACACCCACGGGTCGGCATCGAGACTAGATTTATTTTCAAATTTCGCAATCACTGCTGGGTAGGGTCAGGAAGGTCAAGATCATTGCGCGCACCCTTTCGGACCATGCGCCAGTGCATCTCGAGTTGGGTCTGGAAGGTCGCACTAGGGTGGAACTCCCGTGGCGATTCAAGAGTTTCGGACACTATATTTAGAGATGGCCTGACAGAAGCGGTCGATACCTTCCTTGACCTAAATGTGGGCTCAGTGCTGTCCCCCGGGATACTCTGGGAAAGCCTGAAATGCGTGAGAAGGGGCGAATGCATATCCAGGGAAGTGGGCATTCTTAAATTAATTAGGAGGGAATTGGCGGTTAAGGAGGACATCATACAGAAGCTGCAGGAGTCCAATCCGGCTCCTTCGGACCAAACTCAAGCAGAGATCCTTAAGCACCGACAAGACTTCCAAACGCTAGCGCTAAGGGAAGTTACATTTATGAGCAATGTGACTAGTATACGTCAATACGGGGAAGGCAATAAAACCGGCCGAACCCGGGCACGGGCAACTAAAATGGATAACCTGACGGGGAGGATTCAAGCTATAGTGGATGAGCATGGGCATGATAGATTTGAGGACATGGAGATAGTTCAACAGTTCTTCCGGTTCTATAGGCATCTATACTCCTCTAACTGCACGCATCCCGAGCGGATATTGAGGACTATCTAGATCAAGTAGCGTTGCATTGGTGTACAGATGCCCAGAGGGAACACCTAAACCGCCCATTGTTGTTAGAAGAGGTAATAAATGCAATGAAATCCCTGCCGAATGGGAAATCACCGGGGCCTGACGGGTTCACGGCGGAATTTTATAAACATTTCGCGGATACTTTGGGGCCTCACCTGCTGGAGATGTACCAGCATAGTTTAGAAGCAGGAATCCTACCAGATTCACTGCGTGAGGCAATGGTGGTGGTGTTGTTGAAGCCTGATAAGCCAGGTAATGAATTCTCCTCATACCGCCCAAAATCATTAATTAATATTGATAATATAATCTTAGTGAAGATTCTGGCATCACGATTATCACCCATTATGCCAGCTATGGTACCAGCGGAGTAAGCAGGCTTAATCCCGGGCCGCTCCACCTCATATGGTCTCAGAAGAATGTTTGGGCTAATGGCAGCGGTACCCCCCGAGGACTCACTAGTGGCCGCTTTGCTAGACGCCACCAAAGCGTTTGCCTCTGTTGAATGGCCGTTTCTGTTTTCTGTACTTCGCTGTATGGGAATGGGAGCTCATTACATAAATATGGTGAAATTAGTATATACGAAACCGACAACCAGGGTAAGGGTAAATGATCGACTGATGCCGTACATCCCACTAGAAAGAGGAATGCGACAGGGCTGCCCCCTGTCGCCCCTACTCTTTGCATTGGTGATCGAGGCACTTGCTGAGAGGGTCAGGGAT
The DNA here is from genome assembly GCF_040938575.1 of Ambystoma mexicanum. Classification (NCBI taxonomy): domain Eukaryota; kingdom Metazoa; phylum Chordata; class Amphibia; order Caudata; family Ambystomatidae; genus Ambystoma; species Ambystoma mexicanum. Next base: position 1,345,761,826 of record NC_090923.1, read on the forward strand.
GCACAACTACACTGAGGGATCCAACTATAAATCACAAATTAATAATCTCACTGTATGCCGACGATACAGTATTGTTCATTAAAGACCCTGGGGTGAACCTGGACCCGGTGATGAGGGAGGTTCAGGGATTCAGGGAGGTATCGGGTCTACGGGTAAACATGTCTAAATCAGTGCTCTTTCCACTAACAGAAGCAACAGCCCAATTTCGAGATGCATGGGGATTCCAATGGCACATGACTTACACACGTTATCTAGGCATTTATATTGCAAGGGACCCACAATAACTACCTGGGGGCTTTGAATAAAGCCAGAGAGGCCCTGGGCAGATGGAGGAGACTCCCACTAAATCTATATGGCCGGATATCCGTTGTTAGGATGACGCTGCTTCCGAGGTTCCTCTATGTCTTTCTGAACGCTCGAATAGCGATCCCCAGGGACTACTTTCGTAGTTTGAAAACCGCAATTCTACAATTTATATGGGCAGGTAAGCCGGCCAGAGTCTCGTGGGATAAATTGATTGTCCCTGTAGCTGAAGGGGGACTAGCTCTACCTGAGTTCGAGGCATACTATAATACCGAACGGAACTAAACGCGAGAGCACCTCGAGATATCTGTACAGGGATTGAACCCATTAATTCATGAACACCAACCGTATATTATAAGCCTGAGAATACACAGTTATACAGCCCGTATTTGAAAAAGGCTAATGGTTTTAGCCGAAACACGTGTCATACAGAGGGCATAATGTAATAAAAACCTTTTCTTTCACCAATGGATTTGGCGCTGTCTCCAGTCTGAGCACTTTTTTTTTTTAATACTATAATGTGGCGCAAGCCGGGTTTTTGGTATATTGGCATAGGCTACAACAATACAGAAGCCATACAGAGGTGGAAAGAGCGGTAGCTGCACCCAATTTGCTTAGGGCGACTATTCTTCTGGCCCCGAGTCGCGTACATCCACCGAAGGACCTGGGTTAAACTAGAACAGCGGAGTCCTCTATTCACCCCAACTCCCAGTTATGTATACACTGGGGATACCAATTACTAGCGAAAAATGCTTTGTAGATATGACTAAGAAATTGGAAATCACATGCTTCAGAGATCTTTTCCCTGAAGGGAGGTTTGTGACCCTTGAGGAACTGGGGAGGAGGGGAACACTATCAGCCCTAGATGTATGTCTATATTTTAGACCGTAAGTGAGTCGCAGCCTGGTGTTTAGCACCTTTCCTGAGCAACCGCTGATATCCCCTATATTAGACAAGACACTTAAAGGCTTGATGGGGTGCCGACTGACCACAGGGTTATACTCGATGTTTATCCAATCCAGGGATATGGGGGCACTACACCCGCGAGAAATGTGGGAGAGAACATTGGGAAAGGAAATCCCGGGGGAAACTTGGAAACACTGCTGTGAGGGAATCAGGAAGGGAGCTATTAATGCCAGATTCAAATTGATTCATTTTAAATACATTCACCAATTTTATTATACACCTAAAATTGAGGAATTCTTTCCGGAAGCTACAGGGAGCTGGAATAGGTGTCAATCGGAAATGGCTGACTTTCTCCATGTTGCGTGGAGTTGCCCGAAAATACAACGGTTCTGGGAAGGGGTGTTCGATACGATTGGTGAGATTATAGACCAAACAACGGAACCCAATCCAATGATGGGATTACTAGGCTACACCAAGGAGGTTCCCAGAGGAAAGAGGAAATTAGTCACCCTGCTCCTCATTCTGGCTAAGCAGAGAGTGGCTATGCTGTGGGGAAGGGGGAGATGTCCCAAAATCTCACATTGGAAAGATGACATTATATATTGTAATGACATGGAGAACGAATGGGGATCGAGGAATTGGCAGCAATTCAGCGATACTAGCATGTGGGATACATACACACACTTTTTGCTCCAACAGCCCGCCACTGAAGACATGGGGGCATTAGCAGGTGGCACCGGAATGGAGAATTAATTGGCATGACAGGGGGACATGAACATTCTCACATGAGATGCCATGTACCATCTGAATCTAGCTAGAAGACGCTGAAAATCAACCCACTGTAACAAGGACAAATAATCATTTATGCAAGTTACATCTATGGAACTGATGAACAATGACAGGATACTGTGTGTCAGAGGGGCGGGAGGGTAGGGGCTTTGGGGTCTGTTAGCACATTGTGCTGGTTGTATGTTGTCTCTTTTCAAACCTAATAAAAACAAGGTTAAAAAAATAAATAATCATCCCTATCTGGGGGGATGGAAGGATAGGCCGAGGACTTGGAAGGGGAAGTGGAAACCTGCACTGCCAAACTTTCTGGGGTAGGATGCCTTGGTAAAAACTATGGATCCACAGAAAAAGGCTTTTATTTATTGACTAACTCCTTGCTGACGGCAGGAGTAGTATCTGGTTTCTTCCACAGCTCCAGAAGGGAGTCCCTTAGTGTTGAAGGGAAGGGCAATACAGGTTCTTTTGGGGTACCCCTGTTGAGGATATCTGTAAGGTAATCCCGAATGATGTCCTTGGCAGGACAAGCTCAACTGAAATATTCAATAACTTTATTCATTACAGACCTCTATTTTATTATTTTTTTCTTTGTATTTTATAGCGCGAAACCATGTCCCGGAGGCATGGAGGCGCTTAACAAGACGATAACAACGCTTAGCAATAAATCAGGTACATTAGCAGGTCTGGAAATCAACAAGCAAGAGGATTAACAAAACAGGGTGTTTTTCAGCCCCCATTTGCAGACAGTGATGTACATACTCTCAGGTCGGGTGGCAGAGCATTCCAGAGTTTGGGAGCTGTGTGTGGGAAGGACCCCTGTGCCACGCAGGAGAGTCTAGTCCGTGGAATTACAGAAGGGAGGCATTATTAGATCACAGTGTTCTTCGAGTTTATAGCCATGAAATGCAATTAGACAGGTACTTAGGCCCCTGTCCATAGAGGTAGCGGTGCGTGATACAATGTACACAAAATAGGATCCTGCTACTCACCGGGAGCCAGTGCAGAGCTCTTCTAGCTGCGGAAACATGATCTGTTCTGCACAGCCCTTGCACAATTTGAACAGCATTGTTCTGAAAGACCTGCAGACGGGTAAGCTTCCCATCGGCAATGCCAAGCAGGAGACTGGCACAATAGTCCAGTTTATCCCCTATGATAGCACGTGCAATGGTAGCGCAGTTGATGGTGTTAAAAAAGGGATGGAGCTGGTCCAGCAATTTTCAATTTTGCTCTTGATCTAGGGTGACTCCAAGAGTCTTCACCTTGGATTGGGTCCTGATGGTACAACACGCAATATTGAACAGCCGATATTCTGGGCTTAGCTTCCATAGTTTTGGTGAGGTACCCACAACCATGAGCCCTGTCGTAGACTCATTAAGTGCAAGCTTATTAGCTTGCATCCAAATCTGGATCAGACTATAGATTAGATTCATGGTAGTGGAGTCAGTGGCATAGTCAGTTCCCAAAGAGAGGAACAGGGCAGTGTGTGTCATCTGCATAATTGACATATATTATGCCGACTGCATCCAGTTTTATGCTACGATATGGCATTTATAACGCATCTGTACACAACTGTTTCTAGGCACGCCAAGACATAGTAGGGGGAAACAGAGGGAGGACAAAACAACCATCTTAGTAGGCCTTGTGTAATTCAGATCGCGCAAGTGCAGGGAATCAGAAGGGGAGAAATGCCGAGGGAGTTGGGAGAAGTGCAGAAAACTCCAAGTGCAGCCAGCAGGTGGCTAAGAGCAGGTAACTCGAAAAAGTGCAGCCAGCGGGTGGCTCATAAGTGCAAAGCGAGGGGATTGTAGGGTTGCATATACAGACCACAAGTGCGGGGGAGCCCAGATGTAGTGCAAAGGGCAACTGGACAAGCAGGTGCCTGGGCCCAAGTTCAGAGGGTAGCCTGGTGACCGTGTCGTAGAGTAGAGACATGAAGATTTAGAAAGAGGCTGTTGCAGTAGTCCAGCCTAGAGAGAACCAGAGCTCTGGAGACAGTGAGACTGTGGGGGAATGTGAGGAAAATAGCCCTGAGGAGGTGAAGCTGATAGTTTGAGTTCTTAGAGACGTCAGAGATGTGACGAGAGAAGGAGAGGGTGGAGTTCAAGATGACCCCAAGGTTCGTAGCCTCACAGGTAGTAGCGGGAAGAGGGCCCAGAGTGGGCAGCCAGAGAAAGAGAGGAAAGGAGGGAGCTGGTGTTCTGATGAGGAGGATCTCAGTCTTTCTGGCATTAAGGTAGAGATCATTGGCGGTGCACTATTCCTGAATTGCAGCCAGACAGTCTGGTATGAGAGAAGGAGAAGAAGTGGCAGAGGGCAGCCTGAAAGAGAGCTGGGTGCCTCTGTATAACACTGAATGTTGGAGCAGAAAGTAGTGATGCATGGGCAATAGGTGCGAGGTAGTGGTTGAACAGTAAGGAGAAAGGTTAGACCACTAGGGGACACCACAAGTAGAGGACCCAAGTTGGACCTGAGAGGGTCGGTCAGTGAGAAAGGAGGTCAGCCAGGCCAGGGCCTGATCAGTGATAGCCAGGTTATCATGGAGGCGATTGAGCAGGATGGCATGGTGGACCGTATCAAAAGCAGAAGAAAGATCGGGGAGAGTGAGGACAGAAGGCAGGTTAAAATCATGCTTGCAGAGCAGGCCTTCACAGGTTTTCAGGAGAGCAGTTTCAGTGCTTCTGGCAGCTCTGAAGCCAGACTGGTAGTCGTGGAGAAAACCAACAGATTCAGTGTGAAGATTAAGCTGGAAGATGGCCAGCTTTTCCAAGAGTTTGCCCAGGATAGGAGTGATGGAGATCGGGCGATAGTTAGCCGGAGAGGAAGGATTGGCAGAGGGCTTCTTTAGAAGGGGGTGCACAAGGGAGTGCTTAAGGGGGAAGGGTCGAGTGGCAAAAGAGTGATTGCAGAAACCGCCCAAGGCTGGAGCAAGGGTGTTGATTTGGTCCTTGATGGTTCTGGATGAACAGGGGATAACCTGCTTTGAGGAGACTTTCATAGATCGGACTTGTCTAGAAACAATCTAGGGTGAACAAGGGAAAGGAAGAGAAAGGAGGAGACGAGACAGGCAGGCCAGGAGTGGAGGGGGAGGTGGAGGTTGACGAAGAGAGGGTGGACAGGATGTGCTTATTTAAAAAAAAAACTTAATTTATTGCTGGCAGAAGAGGGTACAGGGTAATAGGAATGCAGTTTACATAAAACGGATACATATATTCGGTACAGAGAGTGGTGGATCACACGAGTCAACAATCACAGCGATTCAGCGGTCAGAGATAACACATTTCAATTAGGTTTGGGTACATCTGGGTCACAGAGGCAGGATTGGAAGGGTGTCCAGATATCTCAGGGTCTAGAGCTGGAGGGTAGAGGGGAAGTATATAGATCCTCGCACTTCTGGGCCCATATCAGTGTCACCAGCCATTCTTTTGCACTTGTTTTTTTTTGTTGTCTTTCCACCTCAATAAAATGTGACTCTTAGCAATCATGCACACTATAAACAGAAAGGAGCGGTGGGCTTTGAATGGATTTCTGGCCAGATGCCAAAGAGTATTCCCAAGCGGTTGCACTCCAGCGAGGTGGAAAGTGCCTTGGAAATTGCTTCCATAATTTGGACCCACTAGTTACTTATCCGTGGGCATGACCAGAACATATGTAAATGGTCTGCAGGGATGTATCGGCATCGTGGGCATCCCTGGGATTGCGAGCGGGATATCTTAGAGAGTCTAGCCGGGGTGTAGTAAAGCCCGGAGAGGAGTTAGAACTGCATACATTTCAATCTAAAGTTTATTGATACTTTCTGAGTATGCCTGCACATGTAGGTCCATTGGACATCGGTGAGCTTGGAGCCAAGTTCCCTGAACCATTCTTCTCGGGCATGCGGGGAGGGGGGAGAAGCAGTGTCTATTAGGATTGTATATAGTGTGGAGAGAATGTGTCTGCAGTCTCCTGAATTTGAGATGTAGGCCAGGGGAGCGGTCTCAGGGGGCTCATTTGGATAAGAGGGCCATCTAGCGGATACTGCTGCTCGCAATCTTTAATAATGAAGATGATACACCCCGGTATTCCCATAGCCTTGTTTCCATGTGGAGAGTGGGATGAATTTACCCTCGTGGAAAATGTCTGCCTAGGCGTTGCCATCTGATCTTGATCGCATTGTCCCATGTAGGTGCTAGTTCTGGGAATTTCCACAAGGGGAGCCACTGGTAGTAGGGCCTGTCAGTGTTTGAATGGGTGAAGAGTAGATGCCATGCGCGTAGTGTGGAGGTGACTGGGTCGAAAGGGCAGTCGTCCTTATAGATTTTGTCTAGTATGAGTGTATTTAAATCTGAGTTTGTTGCGGCTAAGGCCTCCAGTTTCACGTGTGGGGGGGGTCGATGACATTGGGGGTCATTCCGAGTTGGGCGGTAAGGGTTTACGGGCACGGGTAAGGATGCCGGTGCCGGTAAACCCTTACCGCCCTATTCCGAGGTCCCTTAGCGGGTCCCAGCAGGAACGGGTGGTCTGACCACACGTTCTCTGCGGTTCCCGTTAAGGGACCTTGGAGCTAATAATGGTACCGAATTTCCATTCAGTAAACCATTCCCCATTCCCATTGAGCCCTATGGGGGCTCAAATGGGAATGGGGAATGGTTTACTGAATGGGGACTTACCGGGCCCTCCAGGGTCGGAATGACCCAGTAAGTCCCCATTCAGCCAGACCGGACCCGGACCCGGTATTGGAGGCAGCCATGGTGCTAGTAGCACCATGGCTACCTCCAATCTCGGAATGACCCCCATTGAGTACCAGAACATGGCAAATTGAGCCTGGACAGCTACCCACTACAGTTCTAACTTAGGGGCAGCTAAACCGCCCTTATCATAAGGGTACGTCATATCAAGCCAATTCTTGCGGACTGCTCGCAAGTGCCACCGGAACTGTGCGAATAAGCTATGTAGTTCAGAAAAGTATGTTTTGCCCAGCCATATTGGGGCGTTGGTGAAAGGGTATAGCATCTTGGGGAGTATTATCATTTTGATTTGTGATAATTTGGAAGCAGGGGAGAGCGGGAGGGTTTTCCAGGTCTGGTATTTGGCATCTGTGTACAAACTAAGTGAGGTGTAGTTGTCTTGTGTCATGGATGACTAGGAACGTGACACTGTCACCGGCAAGTATTTAATATGGTCTGGGGACCACCGTAGAGAGGTAGTGCCGCGACAGTCCAGGGTTCCGTCTGTGAGGGGAAATATTTTGGATTTTGAGAAGTTGATTTTAAAGCCTGAAAGAACACCTATTTGAGTAAAGTCCTCGAGTATTGGTGAGAGGTTGGTAGAGGGGTCTCTTATGTACAGTATCACGTCGTCCGCGTATAGGGAGATGATCTCAGGGAGGCCGCTTAGGCGGATCCTGCGGTGTCTATGGTGTATCCTGACAAATTCCGCCATAGGTTCGATAGCCAAGGCAAAGAGGATGGTGGAGAATAACAAAGTACCTTCCTCCTAGTCAATAATCCCTGTTCCACCATACTTTTGGGACATTCCGTCCTGTGGGACTGGACCAGAGCACTTTTTGTAAAAAAGCATCAAATTGAAAAATGTGTCCTTCTGCTCTTTTTAGGCGGGGTACCACACACGGCCTTAACACCCTCTTTAGCTCCGCACCACGCATCGCCCTTCAGTCCTTTTCTATCGCCAGGTCTGAGACCATTTAAGCAATAATAGAGGATACTTAGTAGAGGGGACGGCGGGCGGGCATATGGAGGAAAGGGGACTATGGATTAGGAGTAAGATAGTCACTACAGTGAGTAACTTTGTTGTACTCCTAAGTCCCCTCCCCTTTCCTCCATACTTTTGGGAGATTACCAAGCAAGCCTCACAGGAAAATGGGTGGATGGAACTCCTTTACTGAAAGAGGTTTTTAAGAACCGCCTGCCCGAACTGAGCATCGACTTTGGAGTTCCGGTCTAAGCAGTAATGCTTACAAAAGGCTGATGGGGAAGCCCACGTAGCTGCTCTGGCAATGGTTTCCCATGGAACATATTTCTGGAAGGCAACGGCAGCCGCCTTGCCCCGCACAAGATGGGCATGTATTCCCTTTGGTGGCTGAAGGCCCTGAACGATATACGCCTCCGAAATACAGGAAGCAATCCATCGGGAGATAGTTGCTTTCGAGGCCGGCTTTCCTTTCGGGTCTCCGAAGGTCACAAAGAGCTGGGAAGAGCTCCTCAGTTTAGATGTTCTGTCCAAATAAAACTTTAGGGCTCGTCTGACATCCAAATTATGCAATACTCTCTCGGCATCTGAGGCCGGGTCTGGAAAGAAAACGGGTATGGAAATAGACTTGTTCAGATGAAAATCGGATACCACCTTTGGAAGGAAAGAGGGATTGGTCGGGAGGACAACCTTATCCTTGTGAAAGGTGAGGAATGGATGTTGTACAGACAAGGCCTGAAGCTCGCTTACACGACTTGCCGAAGTCACCGCAATCAGAAAAGCCATTTTCCATGAAAGGAACTTCAAGTCCACCGTAGCCATGGGCTCAAAAGGTTTATGGCATAAGGCAGTGAGGACCACATTCAGTTCCCACTTTGGATGCGGGTTGTGCACAGGTGGATAAAGATGCAATCGACCTGCAAAGTGTCTTTTAATGACAGGGTTTGTCAATGAAAAAGAGAAAGAGTCCGTCGACAGGTAAGCGTCGATAGCCGACAAATAAGTCCTACAAGACAAGACATGTATGCCTGAAGTTGCCAGATGAGAAACGAGTGACAGGACTGTGTCGATGGTAGATTCTCTGGGGTCCAGCTGCTTTGCTAAACACCAGTGACAGAAACTGAGCCATTTGCTCCTATACTGAGACCTTGTCAAAGGTTCTCTAGCTGCCTGGATAATATGCATATTATCTGCGGACAAGTTGAAACTTTCTAAAGATTTGAACTCAGGGACCAGGCCGCCAAGCTGAATGATTGTGGGGAGGGGTGCCACATCTGCTGATAGCTCTGGTGAAGCAGGTCGGGAATCAGCGGAAGCCTGATCGGTGAACAGACTGACAGATTCTGAAGCTCTGAAAACCAGAATCTGGCTGACCACCACAGGGCTATGAACAGGAGAGTGCAATTTGTCGTGTTGTTGAGTTTACATAGCCCCCAGTAAATCAGAGGAAGAGGCGGGAAGGCGTAGGCCCTCCTTTTGTGCCATGGAATCTTGAGAGCATCCCCAGGGAAGAAGCTCTGAGCCCGTTCCTGGAAGCATAAAGAGGAAGTTTCCTCTTTGATGATGTTGCAAAGAGGTCCACTTCTGGAGTGCCCCAATGGTGAAAAAGGTCAGAGAGGATCTCCGTGTTCAGCTCCCACTCGTAGATGACCACCGCTGAGAGAGTCTGCAGTCGCATTCAGCTGGCCCGGAATGTACACAGCCAGCAATCAAACACTGTGCTGAATGGCCCATTCCCAAATCTGAATGGCTAGATCTACAAGGGGAGGTGACCTGGTACCCCCTGCTTGTTGATGGAAAACATGGATACCGCATTGTCTGTGTGGATGCGGACCACTTTGTCCACAATCACTGGCTTGAAAGCTTTGAGCGCCAAGAAAATCGCCAGAAGCTCCAGATAATTTATGTGAATTGTCTGTCCTGTGGCGACCACAGGTCGAAAACCTTTAGATGATCCATTGTTGGGCCCCACCCGATAAGCGAGGAGTCTGTTGTAATTGTCGTTTGAGGGGAGGGCTCCTGAAAAGGACCACCCACCGACAGATTGCTGGAAGATGACCACCATACGAGATCTGTCATAATGCAAGGTGGGACCGGAATCATTTTGGTGTCCGGGTCCACTGTCTGAAGCCAGGACCTCCGAAAAGCCATCTGTGTGAGTCGCATTTTGAGACAAGCAAGGGGAAGAGCAAGCACGCACAAGGCCATGAGGCCTAGAAGCCTCTGGAACCACCAGGCCGACATGCTCTCTGACTGAATGAAAACCTGATATGCGGTTAACAGATCTGCCATACTGTCCAGTCAGGTGCACTCTGCAGCCGATCGTGTTCCAACGGAAACCCAGGAAAATCAGGTCCTGAGAGATCGTCATGGAGGATTTTCATCAGTTCACCGACAGCTCAAGCCCAAACAGGAGCTGAAGGAGAGAATGAAGATTGCTTGAGGCTTTCACTAGACAGGGGCTGCGCAGAAGCCAGTCGTCCAAATATGGATACATATGAATACACTGTAGCCGTAGAAAAGCTGCAATGACTGCAACATCATCTTCGTGAAGACACGTGGCACTGAGCTGAGACCAAAAGGGAGCACTCTGAATTGGAAGTGCTCCTCTCCCAGAGAGAACCACAGATATTGTTGATGCGGGCTCCAGATCAGGACATGTATATATGCCTCCTGAAGGTCCACAACGCTGAGCCAGTTGCCCTTCTGAAGAGAGGACTTTATTTGGCAATGTGTGATCATCTTGAATTTCTCTTGGTGAAGAGAAAGGTAGAACTGGGAAAGGTCTTGAATGGTGCGCAGGCCAGCTTGGTTGGGGTTGGGCACTGTAAACAGACGAGAGTAGAAGCCCTCCCCTTGTTCCACTAGGGGAACGGGTTCCACTGCCTTGAGGTCTACAAGCTTCTGGACCTCGGCTCTGAGGGAGGAAGTCCCCGACTGCTGAAAGGGAGGATTGAAGGGTGGGTAGGGGCAAGCGGAAGCCCGCCCGAGCGATGGACAAAACCCAACGATCTTCGGTGATGGTTTGCCACGCCTCAAGATGAGACGAGATTCGTCCTCCCACCGGACTCTCGTGCAAGCGACAAAAAATATAATTTTGCAGACTTTTCGGCGGAGAGACTACCTGTCCCTGAAGAGGAGGCTGAAGACCGAGAGAAAAAACGACCTTGAATTGCTGTCTTAGACGGGAGTTACCTCTTGGCGGATCAGTCCTACGAGACTTGCGGTCCTGGAACCCTCTGAAGCCCGAGGAGGACCGAGACTGGAATCCAGATCTCTGAGCGTTGACTGGGGGCTTCACTAGCACCGACAGAGATTTGGCAGTTTGTGTGCTCACCTTAGTCTTTGTAAGCTTGTTATCCGTTGCAGAATGAAACAACTCTTTGCCATCAAAAGGCAGGTCCAGAACTTTATCTTGGACCTCCTTCGAAAACTTTGTTGCATAAAGCCACCCCCAACATGAAGCCTCGAGCTGAGGTGTCGACATGGTGAGCCGCAGCCTCCAGCATATCTTGCGCCAAAACCCTGGCGTCTGACAAACCGCCCTTAAAGTCATCCAGCCTGTCCCCCGGAATGAACTCCTGGAAGTCCACCAAGTCCCTACACAGTTTCATATTCACCGCCGCCAAAATGAGGTCCGCGTTAGCCTGACGCAGTTTCAGCACCGAGTGGCCAAGGAGTCAAGCAACTTTTCTTCCTTGGTCAGAACTTGAGCTGCGGCAGCAGAGGTCGCAGAGGCCGGATTGGATTGCAGAGTGGCGGCCGCAACCACCATTGAGGAAGGGACCGGACATGACGCCAAGGCTACTTCCTCGGAGATGTGAAGCCTGTAACGGGCGTCAATTCTCTTATTTATATGTAGCCCAGTGTGGGGTTTATCCCAGACTTAGCAGGACTCGGTCAGAACGTCCTTCTGAAGGAACAGGCCGGTGCACTCCTGTGGAAACAAGGTGAGTGCCCCCAAAAGCACCCCTTGCTGCGGAGCAGGTGCCTCAGCTACTGGTATGTTAAGGAGTGACAACATGTCCAGAAACCGGTCTTGGAATGCTGTGACAGAGCGGGGCTGGTCCTCACTATTCTGGTCTGTCTGAGGGTCATCCAGAACGTCAGGATCCGCGTTGCGATGCGCCCGGCATCAAAATGACGTTTTGCTCTGCTGGAGGCTTGTCAACCGGAGACAACAGAGGCAGAGGCGGAAGAGGTGAAGGCGGGCTGGGAGGTAGAGGTGGTACCGCTGCCGGAGCGACAGGTGCCGTGACTGAAAATGCCGGGGCAGGATGCAGCACCAGAGGGCAGATCTCCCTAAAAAGACCTTTAAAGTACTCCCTCATGGCATCAGTGTTCATAAGAGTCTGAAACTTCCCAAAAAAGGCATCCTCTGCGGAAACTTTAGGAACCGGGATGGGCAGAGGCTGCTCATGAGGGGCAAACCCCCACAAACGTAGTGAGGAAGGCTGCCAAGACGGACCGCCACCAACAGGGTCTACAGAGATCAGTGAGGCAGAAGCAGGAGGAAGCGAGACCTTATGCGGTAGTGGCATCCGAGCGCGCAGTCATAGGAAGGGCGGAATGGATTCACACTGTCCCGTGGACCAGGTTGTCCACCAAAAAGAAGGCTCCCAGCACCCGCTGTCGATAGCGTGGGTGTGAGGGAAGAATCCAAAATGGCCACCGTAGACCACGCGGGAAGGCCCACCATTTTGTGACCATCTGAGGAGAACTGCGTGACATGTGTGGGTGAGGCAGGTGACTCCACAGACTGATCAGGGGACTTGATCGAAACTTTAGCCTTGACACAAGGATCCTCGGCAGAGCCAGTACCATGGGGCCTGGGATGTTTACTGGACATCCTGTCGTGACCCTTTGAGTTCGCCTCCAAGAGAGGAACCTCAGCCAAGCTGGTAACAGAAGAGAAATGGTCGGCGACCTCTCCCTGTGCCCCCTCAGCAGAACCGGTAACACCGCGAGCGCGGGAAAGTTGAGGAATCCACCTCACAGACAAGACCTTAACAGGTCTCTCAGTTCTGTTGGTACACACCTTAGCCTCGATAAGAGGAACTTCGGAACAGAGTCTGGTTTTTATAGCTCCCCCGAGAGGGGCCTCGAACCGTGGTTCAGCCTCAACGGAGGCCTCAGGGCGCACCCCAGTGTCTGTGTGGGAAGCTCCAAACAAGGAGACCTCGGAGCGAACTCCGGTACCCAAAGCCTCAGCACGACTAGGCTGGCTATTAGCACCTGATTGGTGAATCTCGGATAGTGATCCGGTATCGGCAGGCCCCTCACGGGAACCCTCTGAGAAAAACCTGGTACGCCAATTAGGCCTGCGAGGAACCTCAGGAGAAACCCTAGTAGCAGAGCTTTTGAAGCTCCCCCCGGACTTGGAGGACCCCGGGAAGGAGTACCCCGGCCGGGGTGCCCTGAAAAGTAAGGAATTTACCGGGTGTCTATTCTTTCTGTCGATGAAGAGTTGGAAATGCGATGGAGGAACTCTCTGGAAGATCTCCTCCCACCGACGAAGACGACGTTGAAGTGCCCGGACCGAAAGGGAGTTGCAGTAGAAACACGAGTCCCAACGGTGATCCGGTCCCAGACACTCCAAACAGAGAGAATGGGGATCCGCCCTAGCGAAGCGACATTTGCAAGAGGAACCAGCGACAAATCCCAAACGATCCGGCATAGACAGAGGACTACGCGACTGCAGAACCGGAGCAGGAGAGAAGGACAATGTGAAAAGAAAAAAGGTCTTCCCGGTGATGCAAGTGGGTCCAGCCTCGACCGCACAGAGAAAGGGACTGAACAGCAATGCGTGGGGTGGAGGTAAGGAAGGCTAGGTTACGGCCACGTATGGTACCCCACGTAAAAAGAGAAGGACACATTTTTCAATTTGATGCTTTTTTGCAAAAAGTGCTACGGTCCCGTCCCACAGGATGGAATGTCCCAAAAGTATGGAGGAAAGGGGACGGGACATAGGAGTATGGGCAACCTTGTCGGGTTCCCCTTTCGGGCTGAAATGTGGTGGATGTACATGTACTAACGAGAACCTTGGCAAATGGACATGCGTACAGGAGTTTAATGTAGCTCGGCATATTAGGGCCGAGTCCCATTCTCTCCAAAGTTGAGAATATGTAGTCCCATGAGACCATATCGAACGCCTTTTGGGCGTCAATCGTTATCGCTATTGCCTGTGTCCCTTGGTCTATTCTAGCCATTATGTTGAATAACTACTTAATATTGAGGGTGGTGGACCTTCCCGGGATGAAGCCGGCTTGGTCGGAGTGGATCAGGTGTGGCATCAGTGGGAGTAGATGATTAGCTAGCACCTTCACCAGTATTTTAGTGTCACAGTTTATGAGGGAAAGGGGTCTATATGAACCGCATTTGTTACTGGGATTGTCTGGTTTAAGCATGACTGTGATTAGAGCTTCCCTCAAAGATTCTGGGAGAGTATGAAGGTGGAGGGATTCTTCCCGAACCAGCAGGAGCACCGGAAAGAGAGCGTTGTGGCATATTGTTGATAAAATTCAGCCGTTAAACCATCTGCACCTGGGGCTTGCATTTGGGAAGGGTGGAAATGACCGCCACGATTTCCTCAAGAGTGATCGGGAGTTCTAGTTCATCCCTGGCTTGAGTGCTGAGGCAAGGTAACAGTATAGATTGGAGGAAGGTGTGGATGGCTTGTTCATCGCTCGGTTTTGGTGCTAATATTCCCATGCATATCTAGGATTGAGTCCACCTGATCTCTACTGCGTTCGGAGCAGACCATCCTTGCCATCGTTCTACCCGGTCTGTCACCCTCTCCGTATTTCCTAGCCACGGGTGGGCGAGCAAAGTACTGGGTTTCTCTTAGGGCCAGTCTCTCGAATTTCTCTAGTTCAGAGCGGATTTTAGCGAGCATTTTAGGATCGAAGGTTCTAGAGTGCTCTTGTTCGAGGTCTTTGAGCGACATTTCGGCGTGTTCAAGGTCTCTTGGGATGCATTTGAGGACACCTGACTCCCTCAACATCGCCATTCCCCTGATATACACTGTGAAAGCTTTCCACCTAGTACTGTGAGAGTTATCACCTGGGGCGTTAGTGTCGAAGTAAGTGTCGATGTCGGATTTAATGTCTGCCCTAAACACCACGTCCACCATGTCCAGTAATGTTGAGGATTTAAATCTCCAGGAGCAGATCAAGGGAACTGTTTTGAGTTTCAGGGTTAGCGAGACCGGGAAGTGGTCAGACACGGTGCGGGGTCCTATGTCCGCCTCTAGAACCCTCCCCATTAGTGAGCTATAGATGAGAAAAAGATCTATGCAGGAGGACATATCGTGTGGAGAGGTGTATTCTGTGGATAAGGGATGCGTGGTGCACCATACATCCCTGAGTTTGAGTGTTTGCATTAGGGAAAGCAGTTGAGGAGCCGACTTGGTCTGGGGGCGAGGGGCAGGGTTGGATCTGTCGAGAGCGCAGTCAAGGATAAGATTCATGTCCCCCCACATATCAGGGTAGGCCCTGGTAGCCGGAAAAAATGCCCAGCAGGTGGTCAAAGAATTCAGGGGAGTCGGTATTGAGGCAGTAAGTATTCATGAGAATGAGTTCTGGACCGTCCAGGACACCATAAATGATCAGAAATCTCCCTTCTGGATCTACATGTGTGCGTTTCGTCATGAATTTCAAGGATTTGTGGATAATCACCATGACACCCGTGCTTGGGTAGAGAATGAGGTATAATATCTATTTCCCCCCAAGGAGGTGGCTACATTGCAACAGGTGGTTTCTTTGGCATGCCTTTCTTGTAGAAACAGTATGGTGGCTTTTTGCCTGTGAGCATAAGACATGATTTTCCGTGATTTGGTGAAGTTCCCCAGACCATGGACATTCCAGCTAGAATCTTCACCTGTTGTGCCATGTTTGTCTCATAAGGTCACGGCTGTCCCTATCTGTAATTACAATGCAGGTTAACTGAGTGTGTGTTTCCTGTGTGCCTGTGGGCCCATCTGGCAGGGTTTTAATAGTTTCCATTCTGTTTACCAGTAATAATGCGCAACCAGTGCATGGAGAACAACCTGCGCAACAGGCAAACTTTATGGCTGTGGGGGCAGGTTCAGTCCCCTTAGTGCCAACTTCCGGCCCCTCCCTCACTGCCTCTCCCAACCCAGCAGTGTAGTCCCCCCCCTTTTCCCAACCTCAGCCTTCCCCCAATGCCAACTGGGGTCTGGGGATGAGGGCAACATCTTGACTAGAGCAACTGCAAGTGGGAGCACTGTTGCAGGGTGGTAGTTATTAACAAAAAGGAGATCATGTCCTAGCGCTGACTAGTGTTTAGGTGGCAAAACTTACAACGGGTTACAATCAGCGCGTATCTGATACATAGGCGTTAGGCAATGGATTTAGTAATCATGGGTCAGCAGGTAGGGCAAGTCATTATGTCGGGTCAGCCGCTGGGCCGGCTTCTGGAATCTGTGATTCAATAAACTTCACTGCCTCGAATATAAATACAGCTTGCCACGTAATTGAAGTTTGAGGCGGGCCGGGAATAGCATTGCGTATTGAATATTTCTCTCCCGGAGCGTCTTCTTAACTCCGATGAATTGACATCGCTTTTGTTGAACAGGAATGGAGAAATCCGGGAATAGGCGGATGGTTTGGGATCCCAGTCTTAGGGCCTCATTACACAGAAGGCGGTAACCATGGCAATATTAGCCCCATGGTTGCCGCCGGTAATTTACCGATCCCGCCATGGTGAATGGTGGAATTACCGCCCCATTCCAAGGTTGGTGGGGCCGTAATTCCCCATTCACCATTGTCCCTTCCCCATTCCCATTTGAGCCCCCATAGGGCTCAATGGGAATGGGGAAGGCGGCAGTTACGGTACCGCAAATTGCGGTGCTGTAATTGCCTCCAAGGTCCCTTTGCGGGTCCTGTCCTCAAAACGCCTGGTAAAACCAGCCGTTAAGGTAGGGACCAGCAAAGGGACCTCGTAGTAGGGCGGTAAGGGATTACCGGCACCGGTGCCCTTACGGGTGCCAGTAATCCCTTACCGCCATCCGTGTAATGAGGCCCTTAGTGTTTTCGTTTCCCGAGCCAGTTGAGAAGGGTGTCTCTGTCTCGGTAGCTCAAGATTTTAGCTATAATGGGTCTAGGGAAATCATCTGCTTTCGGTCTTGGTGAAAGAGAGCGTTGTGCCCAATCCACAGCGAAGAATGGTGAGAGGGCAGGTTGGTCCAGCAGGTCTCTGAGGAGGTTTTCGAAGAGCCAGCTCCATATTACTGGTCAGTGCGTCCTCCGGTACTCCTACTATTCTGATATTATTACTTCGAGAGCGAGATTCAAGGTCATCGCACTTGGCCTTGACTTTTTCATCTCTTTGGAGAGGGTAGCCACTGTGTCCTGCAGAGTATGGATATTGTCTTCATTAGTGCCAATCCTGTCCACAGCTCCGTTTATTCAGGCTCCTTCATGTGCCAGTTGGGATTGCATTGAGGACATGCTTGCATTGATGTCATGGAGTTTTTCATGTACTGCTGCAAAGCCTTTTTCCATGGCCTCCATCATTCCCGTGAGGTCTGGTATGAGCGGTTGTTGTGGAGACAAAGTGGAGGGTTCCGGTGGGGCAAGGTGGGGCAGGGCGAGATCGTCACACGCGGTTACTTTTGCAAACCTGTCCATTTCGCCCGCTTTCTTACCCCCTCCAGTTCCCTTAGTCATGTCCGACGGCGGTGCTCCAGGTCCGAAGTGTGGACAGGGATTGGATCTAGTAGGCAGGACTTAGTGGGCGGGCATGTGCAGTTCCTGGGGACCAGCCGGTGCTGGAAGTGGGATTGGAAGGGGGTACAGTGATCCCACACTGGGGAGATGTGGGCCGGAGGCAAGCTCGGGTGTCCTTGGGGCCTGGGGTGGCCCTTTAGCAAAGGGGGGCTAAGCGGGGCATTACCATTAGTTCTTTGTGGGCCCCACCAGGTGCTACAGCCCTCACGTGAATATCCAGTAAGGTGTATTAGAGTTTATGTACTACTAGATGGTATGACGATAATTAGCCCAACAGATGGATTCTGGCACACTTAGCAGAAGTTTTCTTACACCCGCTGGTTGTTGAAGGTGTAGGGGAGGGGTCTGGGGCTGTGTTTATTATTTCTAGAGGATTCTGGCTCCTTTGGCTCTCTCCCTGGACATGAGCGAGATGGGATCCGTATTGATTCGTTCAGCCCGGCACCTCATTCCTAGGGCCGGGACGCAGGATGAGGTGAGCAGCAGCACGCCAATATTATAGACAGAGTGTGGCGGCTCGGCTACCTGAGTAGGAACATGTATCCCAGTTGTGGAACGTAGGGGTCAGTGTACCCATCTCGTGTTTGGGGAGTCCAGCGGTGTGAGAGGCCCCCACGTGGGTTGCCTATTATCGCAGCTTGAGATGGGTTGCAATGAGTGAAGGTAGAGCGGGTATGGGGCTTGGAAGGGGCTCTCACCTGTAGGCAGCCACCACGCTGCGTGTCAGTCGGATCGCCTGGGCTTGCTGAGGCTGCAGGCTTATGCAGTGATAGGTGTTGTCCACTCTATACAACTGGCCAGAGAGCGAAGTTCAGCAGGGGCGGCTACGTCGGTGTGGTCCACCGAGGGATGTGTTATCGACCTCAGTCCTTTGACAAGGCTGTAGTCGCGTGTCGCTGGGTATGGGCAGCCACAGCGCGGTTCTCTGTGCGGTCGGCTGTCAGTGTGGGTTTCCGCCTAGGGTTCGGGTACTAGGCAGGAGGCCCGTGATGGGGTGGCGATGAGGCAGTCCTAGCTCTCCGGTGAGCGGCAATGCGGGCGGAGCGGCAAGAAGCGGGCGGAGGGACGGGAGAGGTATCTCCAAATCTGGATTAGATTTTGCTGGTGCTAAAGCGTTCCGACAGCAGATGACGATGGGGCCAGTGGCAGTCACACCTGGGGTGAGGCGCTTGCCGGTGAGCCTCCGAACCTGCAGCTCTTGCAGTGGGTGTCTGGTAACACGGCGGTGTCACCCCTGAGTGTGGGCACCAAGGTGAATATTGTTGTAGCCGATGCGTTGGCCCATCGCAGGGGGTGTCCCTTCTAATACTTGTCGCTGCATTGCTGCGCAGCCCTCGCTCCCAGGTCTGGAGACGGTAAGCGCAATCAGCCGGTTAGGAGGAGTGTGGCCCCCCTTTGGCGGTTATGAACGTGCAAAGGTCAAGTGCCTCGGGCGGGCCTCCAGATCCAACCACATGTGTTCCGAGCCCCTTCCGAAGGATGCTGTGCGGCGGGAGCAGGGTTGATGTGTGACGGGGGGTCGAGTGCAGGAATCAGGCTGGTTAGGGCTCCGCCACTGATGCAGGGTTTTGCTACGTCACGGGTATGTGCGTCACAGGGCCGCTGTGGTCTCCTTTCCCCTGCCGCGGTAGGCACCTCGCACAGCCGGTCGTTTCTCAGCAAGGCAAGGCCGTCATCCTCCACCACTTTGTCTGGACAGTCTTCAGAGGATCTGAGTCCCCACAAACTGTTTTTATATAGCTTATCTGGCTCTATCTGCCACCTTACTGCAAGTACTTCTGCTGTGTTGTGGAGCACAGTGGCTAAGCAGCCACTTTCATTGGCTGCTCAACAGCGCCCCCAGGATGTCCTGAGTTTTAGTGATGAAATGAGAAGCCAAGGCCGTGCAGAGTGCCTTGGAGGGAACAGGAGAGGTAGAGACTGCAGCAGGATTGGCCAGCTCCTTGCAGATTTTGAAGAGTTTGGCCGAGGTGTTAGATGCCGCAGAGGCGCAGGCTTCAATGTGGGCTCTTATTTTGGCGAGGACAGAGAGTCTGTATTACCTTTGGAGCAGGTGGCAGGCCAGTTTCTCAGGGGGTGCACCTGATGCCCTCCACTTCCTCTCAGCCTCACAGCACTTGCATTTAAGGGTGACGGGGTCGGAGTCGTACCAAGTGTTGTTCTTGGATTTGGGCTTCAGGCTGATCCTTGAACGAATAATGGGAGCATGAAGATGTTGAATAATGTAGGCGACAAACATGAGCCCTGCGGCACACCACAGGTTACAGAACGCCTCTACCCTAGCCTCTTTAAAGAAGACTCTGGCCTTATGGCCTGATTGAAATGATTATAGCTAGCCAGCAGCTGAGTCAGAAAAGTGTGCTGTGCTAAACAGTCTGTGCGCAAGTATGGAATGATCCACCAAATTTGAATGCTGCAGACAGATGTCATATGTAACGCTCACCTGATTCCCACGGAGGCGCTAACCCAAACTGGACTGCTACAGTTGCTTCTATGACTATGATGAGGCGTAGAACTCGGAAGACACTCTGGGCAGGACCTCCAAATATTGACTGTCTGGCTTGTAAGGTGAGTTTTCTGCAGGTGGAAGAAAAAGGGGTAATTACAAGCTGGTTGGATAAGTTCTCCCACCAATCTTCTGCTTTTCCCACTTCTTGGTTCTCGACTGGTCTCCACGAACTCTCACCTTTGGTTTAGTAAAGCTGAGCTCTCCATCCTGCTTCTGGTGCAGGGGCGCGTGGAATCCAGTTACGTCACTGGATGATTTCAGTGTTTAGGCTTAGTGTCCTTTTGTGGCTTGTAATAGTCCTTCAGGTGCCGAGGAGCTGTTGGCGACACCACCACTGCTGTGCAAGAAGAGGCTCGTGAGTATAGAAGATCTGAGGCCGCTTCTGAAGGAGCACCCTTTTATAATGTCCTTTTCTGTCTTTCAGGTGCCGAGATGCTAATGCCGCCACTGTTGCACGTGCGGTGGCACGTAAGTATAACTGAATTGTGGCCGTTTCCAAATGGGCGTCTCTGATAATGTCTTTTCCTTCCTTTCAGGTGCCGAAATGCTGAGGGCGATGCTGCCGCTGCTGCGCGTGAAGAAGCGCGTAAGTATTACTGAATTGTGGCCACTTCAAAATGGGCACCTCTAATAATGTCTTTTGTCTTCCAGGTGCTGGGATGCTGCCGAAGCGAAGGCCGTGGTGAACTCCGGTGTGATCACGGATGGATAAGGTAAGCGAGCGCAGCTGCGAGCGTGTTGCCCGTTTTCAAACCTTATGTCTTTATTTGCAGGTTGTCGGAGACTGGACTCTTGTGGCTGAATTCTGGTGAGTAGATGTTCCTGTGCCTTTTCTTCATCCACAGGTTGCTGCTTGAGAAGCTGAGGGTGTGTCTGGACCTGGAATGCAGGAGCCGACTCAGTGAGCGTCCTGCTGCTGTTGCAGAATAACGCGAAGCACGTGAATTCTATCGGGCGTGGTTTAAATAGTGGAGAAGTGCTTTGGTGCGTATTATTCCTCCAGCCTCACCCAGGTAAGAAAAGAGTTCCTGTAACAGAGGATTGGTCCCTCCCAGCCAGTGGCTGGGACTTCACCCAGCTTGGATTGTTCTAGGTGAGTATGCAGCATGGTCTGCCACAGGTAAGTCCACCCAATCACTACTGCACACTTTAAGAATATGAGCCCGGCGCCCATGGCGCCGGGACTGTGGTTCCTTATGAGCCTGGCACCAGAGGTGCCAGGACATGGTCCAAAGGGCCCCTGTAGGGGTCTGCTGGAACCGGGGGTGTGGATGATGAGCCTGCTTCCGGGGACGCTGGGCCAGTCTTGGCTCCTCGGGAGTAGCGCTCATGACAGCACCCCCCCTCAAGGCCCCTCCCAAACTTGTCCTCCCCGGGGGTTTTAGTTTATCGGGAAAGGTTTGGTGGAATTTCCTGACTAGACGAGGAGCATGGACGTAGTCATAGGGTTCCCAGGATCTTTCCTGGGGTCCATAGCCTTTCCAGTCGATTAGGTAGAATAGTTTTGATTTGATGATCTTGGAGTCCAAAATGTTTTTAACTTCAAATTCGGGCTCTCCATTCACCTGAATGGGTTCTGGAGGTCTGGTCAGTCTGGTTCCAGGTTGCATAGGTTTCAAAAGAGATACGTGAAACACAGGATGTATTCTCATATGGGTTGGCAAATCTAATTTAACGGCCACTGGATTAATTATGGCCGTAATTGAATATGGTCCCAGGTATTTGGGGTTGAAGGTGCGAGGTCCTTTTAGCGATAAATGTTTGGTGGACAACCAGACTTGATCCCCAACCTGGTATTGAGGGGCATCGCTTCGGTGTTGGTCTGCTCCTTTTTTGTACCTTTCTTTAGCTTGTTGTAGATGTGCAGTTGCTTCCTTGAAAGCTTGGGTAATAACAGAGTGCAACTGATCTACGGCGGGTGTTCCAAGATCTTGAGTGGGTCGAGGTTGGAGGTTCGAGGATGAATTCCATACAAGATGTAGAAGGGACTCTTCCTGGTTCCCGAATGAACTGAATTGTTGTATGCATATTCAGCTATCCAAAGGATGTCCTTCCAGTTGCTTTCAGACTGTTGTAGCATGCATCGTATATATTGTTCGAGAGTCTGGTTTGTTCTCTCGGTTTGCCCGTCGGTCTGGGGGTGATGGCTGGTTGAAAGTCTTACATCGATTTGAGCTGATCGACAACAACTACGCCAAAAGTGAGAAATAAACTGGCTTCCTCTATCAGAGATTAGTACCGACGGGAAGCCGTGTAACCAGACAATGTTTTCAAGGAATTCTCTGGCTAGTACTGAAGCTGAAGGTAAGCCTTTTAGCGGAATGAAGTGGGCCATTTTAGAAAACAAATCCACAATAAAGAGAATAGTGTTGTACCCGGAACAAGAGGGTAAGTCTGTGATGAAGTCCATGGAAAGGGTATGCCAGGGACACGGTGGAATGTCTAATGGTTGCAGAAGACCAGCCGGCCTTTTCTTTTGACCCTTGTTTTGAGCGCACACACCACAGGACATCACAAATTCTTTTATGTCTTTTCTCCATGAAGGCCACCAGAAGTGTCTCTTCACTTTTTCTGTGGTTTTGGCGATGCCAGGGTGACCCTCCATTAATGAATCATGATAACAGGAGATTACCTGTTTTTGTAAATCGGCGTGTGGTAGGAATAATCGTCTCCTCTTTGTAACCAGCTCTGTAAGTCTGATGGGGTCACAAGTTGTTTAGTTTTTACCTCAATATCCTCGATGGATTGCGAAGAAATCAGACCCAAGATCCTTTGTTCAGGAATTATTGGTACGGGTTCGGGATTGACAACGTTATCTCCCATTCCAATTCGGGAAAGAGCATCCGCTTTGCTGTTCCTGTTGCCCGGGCGGTAAGTGATCAGCGAAGCTGTCTGGAGGATTGAGCTTTGGCGGTTTTCAGATACTGTAGATTTCGATGATCGGTGATCACCGTAACGGTGTGTTTGGCCCCGAGGAGATAATGCCGCCAGGCCTTAAAGGCGGATTTAATAGCTAAAAGCTCTTTGTCCGTGATGGTGTAATTAATTTCAGGCGCCGAGAACTTTCGAGACCAAAACGCCACAGGATGCAGTTGGTTAGTCTCTGGATCCCTTTGTGATAGAACTGCTCCCATTGCTAAGCTGGAGGCGTCGGTTTCAACGATGTAAGGGAGATCCGGGCGTGGGTGTTTCAATATTGGCGCCGAGGTGAACTTGGCCTTTAGCTCTTGGAAGTCTTGTTCAGCTTCTGCAGACCATTCAAAGCGCTTATTTTTTCTTAAGAGGGATGTGATGGGTTGTACCACTCGTGAAAACTCTGGAATAAATCTGCGGTAAAAATTGGCAAAGCCTAGCATGCTTTGAACGCCTTTCACGGAAGTAGGAGATGGCCATTTGAGGATTGCGTCAACTGTTCTCGAGTCCATGTGGACTCCTTTGGGTGTCAGAATAAATCCCAGAAATTCGACCTTGGTGACATGAAAGGCACATTTCTCGAGCTTGGCAAAGAGTTTATGTTGGCAAAGTTTTTCAAGGACCGCCCTAACATGATTTCGATGATCAGCTTCCGAAGATGAGTACACAAGAATGTCGTCTATGTAGACGACAACACAGACATCAATGAGCTCTCTGAGGACGTCATTCATGAAATATTGGAAGGCGGCCGGCGCATTGCATAGTCCGAAGTGCATCACTTGGTATTCAAATAGCCCATACTTAGTGCGAAATGCCGTCTTCCATACATCACCTTCCTTGATCCGTACCAAATGATAAGCTCCCCGGAGATCAAGCTTGGTAAAAATACAGGCGTTTTTCACCTGGTCGAGGAGTTCCGGGATCAGAGGTAAGGGGTATCTGTTTTTTACTGTTATCTGATTCAGAGCACGGTAATCAATACAGGTTCTGAGGTCACCTTCTTTTTTTGGTACGAAGAACAGAGCCGAGGATGCAGGAGACTTTGACGGACGGATAAAGCCATTGGCCAGATACTGGTCTAAATACTGTCGCAGATGAAGGTTCTCAGGCTCGGTGAGGGCGTAAATCCTACTGCAAGGGAGAGTTGCACTGGGTAGCAGATCTATCTGACAATCGAATGATCTGTGAGGTGGCAAGGTGTTAGCCTGTTCCTTTTGAAAAACATCTTGGAACTCTCGATACTCTTGAGGTAATTGTGGACCGTCAGTCGTTGCTGACGCTAGGCCAATGCTGGGTCGTGGATAGCAGGTTGGTGCACACTCAGGGAACATTATCGTCTTTGCTCGCCAATCAATCTGAGGGTTGTGTTTCTCCAACCAAAGGATTCCTAGGATTACTTGGAATTGAGGAGCCTTGATCACGTCAAACACAATTACCTCCCGATGCCCGTCTTGGCCTAGTAACGTCACTTCAGCAGTGGTATGGGTTACCGGTCCGGAGGCGATTTCGGTCCCATCCACCGTGGTAATGACGTCTTTAACCGCCTTTGGACAAAGAGGTAGGTTCATCCTGGAAGCCAATTCGCGGTCCACGTAATTTCCTATTGCTCCACTATCAATGTATGCCTTAATAGCATGCAAACGTTCTGGTTGCTTTGGGTTTACGAGGACCATAGGCATTATGAAGTGCGAGGTCAAAGAACTGGTTTTTAAGCTCGGCAAGCGGACCTCTACACTTGTCGGGCGAGGTCATTTCCCGGCTCAGGCTTTTCAGAGTTCTTGTCAGAAGCTCCTACTGTCTTCTTAGGTGGTTTTACCGGGCAATCTCGAAGAAAATGTCCAGAGTTTCCACAATAGAGGCACAATTGCATTTGTCGTCTTCTGTCACGCTCTTTCTGGGTTAAGGGACCCTTTACGGCCCCAATCTGCATAGGTTCAACGGTGTCGACCCCTTTGGCGTTGCTTTGTGTTTTCGTGAATACTCGGGTTTCAAACCTGGATCGGTCCGCCTTTCTGTTTTGGAGCCTATGATCCAATTGGACCACCAAATCAATATATTCCGAACAGTCCTGAGGAGGATTCACGACCTGGGCAAGGACGTCTTTAAGTTCACCACACAGACCTCTGTGAAATAGCGTGATCCTTTTATCCTCGGGCCATCTAGTTTCCACAATTAACCTATTAAAAGATGCAATGTAGGCTAAGAGGTCCTGGTTGCCCTGTCGCAGGGAGAGGAGTTCGTTGTCCAGGGCCTGCCCTTGGAAATGTCTTGCAAAAAGTCTCTCCATACTCGCCTGGAAGGCTGAGAAGTTCCGAAGAATTGGGTAATCCTGTGTAACCAGACGGATCGACCAATCAGCGGCGCTGCCGCTAAGATACGAAAGTACAAAGGCTACCTTGGTCTGGTCAGTTGGAAAGGTTGCGGGTCTACAAAGAAAATGCAGTCGGCATTGATTTATAAACACTGCAAATCTTTTGGGTCACCAGAAAAGCGTTCAGGTGGTGCCAATTGCACATTTCCAGGTAGGTTGATTTGAACGGGATTGGTTGAAGTAACTGGGGTATAATTCCCCCCTGAGTTAGGTAGAGGAGTTTGCCCCGCTTGACTCTGTAATAACTGTCTGGCGAGATCGTCAGTTAGTTCTTTTGACATTATCAATTCCCTCTTAAGGGCGTTCGTTTCCTGGCGAGCAGCATCGACTTCAGCTCTTAATTCCCCCAACAACTGGGCCAATTGGTCTGTGTCGGAAGTTTCCATAGCGCCTGGGTAGGAGATTATGGGTAGGCTTTGCGTTCTGTAACGCTCACCTGATTCCCACGGAGGTGCTGACCCAAACTGGACTGCTACAGTTGCTTCTATGACTATGATGAGGCGTAGAACTCGGAAGACGCTCTGGGCAGGGCCTCCAAATATTGACTGTCTGGCTTGTAAGGTGAGTTTTCTTCAGGTGGAAGAAAAAGGGGTAATTACAAGCTGGTAGGATAAGTTCTCCCACCAATCTTCTGCTTTTCCCACTTCTTGGTTCTCGACTGGTCTCCACGAACTCTCACCTTTGGTTTAGTAAAGCCGAGCTCTCCATCCTGCTTCTGGTGCAGGGGCGCGTGGAATCCAGTTATGTCACTGGATGATTTCAGTGTTTAGGCTCAGTGTCCTTTTGTGGCTTGTAATAGTCCTTCAGGTGCCGAGGAGCTGTTGGCGACACCACCACTGCTGTGCAAGAAGAGGCTCGTGAGTATAGAAGATCTGAGGCCGCTTCTGAAGGAGCACCCTTTTATAATGTCCTTTTCTGTCTTTCAGGTGCCGAGATGCTGTGGGCGATGCCGCCGCTGTTGCACGTGCGGTGGCACGTAAGTATAACTGAATTGTGGCCGTTTCCAAATGGGCGTCTCTGATAATGTCTTTTCCTTCCTTTCAGGTGCCGAAATGCTGAGGGCGATGCTGCCGCTGCTGCGCGTGAAGAAGCGCGTAAGTATTACTGAATTGTGGCCACTTCAAAATGGGCACCTCTAATAATGTCTTTTGTCTTCCAGGTGCTGGGATGCTGCCGAAGCGAAGGCCGCGGTGAACTCCGGTGTGATCACGGATGGATAAGGTAATCGAGCGCAGCTGCGAGCGTGTTGCCCGTTTTCTAACCTTATGTCTTTGTTTGCAGGTTGTCGGAGACTGGACTCTTGTGGCTGAATTCTGGTGAGTAGATGTTCCTGTGCCTTTTCTTCATCCACAGGTTGCTGCTCGAGAAGCTGAGGGTGTGTCTGGACCTGGAATGCAGGAGCCGACTCGGTGAGCGTCCTGCTGCTGTTGCAGAATAACGCGAAGCACGTGAATTCTATCGGGTGTGGTTTAAATAGTGGAGAAGTGCTTTGGTGAGTATTCTTCCTCCAGCCTCACCCAGGTAAGAAAAGAGTTCCTGTAACAGAGGATTGGTCCCTCCCAGCCAGTGGCTGGGACTTCACCCAGCTTGGATTGTTCTAGGTGAGTATGCAGCATGGTCTGCCACAGGTAAGTCCACCCAATCACTACTGCACACTTTAAGAATATGAGCCTGGCGCCCATGGCGCCGGGACTGTGGTTCCTTTTGAGCCTGGTGCCAGAGGCGCCAGGACATGGTCCAAAGGGCCCCTGTAGGGGTTTGCTGGAACCGGGGGTGTGGATGATGAGCCTGCTTCCGGGGACGCTGGGCCAGTCTTGGCTCCTCGGGAGTAGCGCTCATGACATCATAGCACAAGCATTGCTGTATTCCCCTTTTCAAAGATATTAGATAAGTTGGATTTTAAGTCCAGAAGGGTCGACTCTGTGCTATGAGTACGTTGTAACCCAGATTGATTCTGTCTCAAAATATTGTGATGAAAATGAACTCCTCAATTTGTAGCTGGGTGACCTTGTCTAATAATTTTAAGAAGTAGGGGACATTAGTAATTGGCCGGTAAATTACCCGGCACGCTAGCATCCATGGATGTTTTTTTAATTAATGGAGAGACTAGGCCTCTTTGATGTTCCCAGGGACCGAATTTTCCCAGAAGGAAGCATTCACAAATTTGGTGATCAAGCGGACCAGATGTGGAGCACACAGCTTAACCGTGAGGGAAGGACAAATGTCTCCCTTGCAAATCGCGGGCTTTAGTTTCCTCAAAATCTCAACTAAATATTGTTCGGTAACAGGCTGGAACTCAAATCTGGGATATTTTGCATCAATACTTGGAGATGAAGAGTCAAAAATAAATCTGCCTCCCGTCTCACCTTTAGCAGAGCTATCCATTCGAATGTTCTTCAATTTGTTTATCATGGCATTTTGGATGGACAATCACCATTTAAAATCTTTGGTGACCTGCGAGGAAAGGGGACATGGGTCCTCCAATTCTTTAAGGATTCTGAATAGCTCCCTAGAATTGCAGGTTGCTCTAGCAATTCTTTGGTCATAAAAACTCTTTTTTGCATCGGATATAGCTTTTTTATGTGCTTTGGCTGCTACGGAATAGGTGATGTTATCTTCAGTAGAGTGGGGTTTTTCCATTGCTTCTGCGTTTTAATCTTATTTGCTTTTAAGATGTGGATATTAGTAGACAACCACTTTTTATTTTCGACAAACGTGATTACACAAGGGTCACACAATTAATGGCTTTCTCAAGTGTATCGAGATATGCTGCAGCCAGCTCATCAGACGAATTCGGGTTTGTCAAGTTGTTAATGGTAGGTGAAATAAATGGGGCCATAGCAGAGGATGTCAGCTTGCAAAGGTTTCTTTATGGGACCCAGCACTTTTCTAATCTGCTTTTTTGAAGGATGTCTATTGACATGCTCCATTCCAGAAGATAATGGTCGGACCAGGGGCATGGGTTACTTCCTATATCTTCTAAAGTGATATTATGAGTAAGTAACCATTCTAATATCCTACCTTTATTATGGGTAGGCGATGGGTAGGCGATTTGATGTTCTGAAAGAGACCTAGGTCAAGCAATGTGGTTTGGCCTAATGTGGACAAGGAATCTGACTCACCCGCGAAACCCAGGTTAAAATCTCCCAAAATAAGATTTCTCGCCTTGGGCTTGAGACTGGGTAATATCACATTGCTTGGATTAAGCAGAAGGTCGAGCATGCTGTGTGAGGGTCTATGCCACATTCAGATGAGAATGAACATCAGGGGGCTCAAACTCAACCTCTGGACATGTGTCGAGTCCACTTGCATCCTTAAGGTAGGAGATCAAGCTTTCCATCCGAGACTCCTCTGAGATTAGTTCCTCTGAGACGTTCGAAGCCTTGAAAAGCTCAAAACGAAAAGGGACTATATCATCAACTTCATCATCATCCTCAGAAAAGGACATGAAGGACTTGAAAAATCAATCTTTGATTGTGGTTTATACCAATACCTTTTGTATTTTAGTCCCCTTCAAAGAGGAGATCGATGCGGTCTTGGGCCTCAGAGAGCTTCCAGCGGTCGACGATGTTGACAACTTCATTGGCCATCTCAAAGTTCTTCTGAGTTGAGCTTTTGGGCACGTGGGTCGAAACCTTGGCAGATTCTCTGCCGGTCTTGAAAGACGGAGTGGGATCTGGAGCCTAAATTGTCCCTTTCGAAGGAGCCGCTGGAATCGCATTCTAAAATACCTCCCACATTTTCAACCAGTAATCCTCAAATTGGCCCACCAAAGCAGTTTTCTGGGGGAAATGGCTCTGGCGCTTGTCGGGAGAAGAATCCAATGAGGGAGAGCTGTGTCGTCTTCTTTTACTCTTCTTCGAGGACAAAGAAGAGGAATGGTGAGAATCACTCGTAGACCTAAACATTTTGGAGTGTTTGGACAATTTTCTTTCGGGAGACTTATCACCCAGGGAGCTCCGACCTTCAGAAGACAGGGCGAGCTTCGGCCTTTTCTCCTTCAAGACCTTGTTCGTCATCAACTGACAAGAGCCACAGTCGACAATGTCATGGGCCTCGCCCAGGCACCAGAGACAGATTCTGTGCGGATCTGTGATCAACTTCTTCAAATCACAATCGACAATCTCTTGAAGCCTATTTTAGGTGTAGACAGCGTATAGAAATCACAACAAAGTATGCCGCGCGTTAAAGAAAAGAATCTCTGACATGTAGTCAAACCGTTCTGAGAGCGTGTTGAGCATGTGGAAAAACAGGACTGACACAATGGGGTGCAGTGCATGCAATTTATACTATCTTCGATGTCACATCCTGATGCAGAAATGGAGACTATCGAGGGGCTTTGATGCTGATGCCGCATGGCGCCCCTGCTGTCAACTTTGTTTCCAGAGAACTGTAAAGCAGGAAACTAATAACTAATATCTAAGAGAGAATAGCCATTCAGCAGAAAGAACATTACCCTTGTAAGTAATTTGTTCTTCTAATGGATCATGTCCTCTCACGGATTCCTAATTTTCAAGGTTTTTTGCCTCACAATATGGTGAGGGGAGGGGGCCCAAGGAGGGCGGCCAGAAAGTGGGAGGGAAGCAGGGGGAAAGCATCCCAATGAGAAGGGTATCAGTCTTACTGGCATTAAGGCAGAGATCGTTAGCAGAGAACCATGCCTGGATAGCAGTCAGGCAGTCAGGTATCAGAGAGGGAGAGGAGGAGGTAGAGGAGGGAAGCTTAAAGGAGAGCTGTGTGCCATCAGCATAAGACTGGAAGTGAGGAGAGAAGGCGGAAATCAAGTGAGCCAGAGGGGCTAGGTGATATTGAAGAGCCGTAGCGATAGGATAGAGCCCCGAGGGAGACCGCAGGTAGAGCGTGAGGTGGCGGAGAGGAAAGGACCCAATCGCACTTGGGATGGTCAGTTTGAAAGGAAGGAGGTGAGCCAGGTAGGAGTGCCCGGTCCGTGATACCAAGGGTATCACAGAGATGATTTATGAGGATGGCATGATTGACCGTGTCAAAGACAGATGACAGTTCGAGAAGGATCAGAACAGAGGGAGAGTTGGAATCAAGATTTGAGAGCAGGTCTTCACAGGTATTCAGGAGAACAGTTTTCATGCCTCTGGATGCTCAGAATCCCGACTGGTGGTCGTGGAGACAGACATTTGTTCAGGAAAGGGGTGATGGAGATGGGACGATAGTTAGCTGGGCAGGAAGGTTCCTCAGACGGCTTTCTTAGAAGAGGGTGCACAAGGGAGTGCTTGAGTGGTTGTGGGAAAGAGCCAGGGCAAAGGAATGGTTACAGAAGTCAGCCAAGACAGGGGCGAGAGAGGAGATGTTGGGCCTCATTCTGAGTGCGGCGGTAAGGGGTTAACGGCGCTGGTAAGTGTGTCGAGGCCGTTAAACCCCTTACCGCCGCATTCCGAGGTCCCTTAGCGGGTCCCACTAAGGACGGCTGGTTTTACCAGCCGCCCTTAGCGGGAGCCGCTAAGGGACCAGGGAGCTAATAATGGGCCCGCTATTATTGGGCCCATTATTAGCTCCCTCCCCATTCCCATTGAGCCCTATGGGGGCTCGAATGGGAATGGGGATGGGTGTTTTGAATGGGGATTTACCAGGTCCTCGAAGTTTGGAATGGCCCCGGTAAGTCCCCATTCAAGGAACCCAGACCCGGACACGAGTTTGGTGGCAGCCATGGCGCTAATAGTACCATGGCTTCCTCCAAACTCGTAATTAAGCCCATTGTCTTTGATAGTTCTGGAAGAGCAGGGGAGCACCTGCTTGGAGGAGACTTTTATAGATCGGACTACTCTAGAGACCTTGTCCGGTGCAATGGGAGAGAAGGAAGAGAGAATGGCCGATAGGGATAGGGGGGCCAAGGGAGGCATGAGCGGAGAGGGTGCGGGAGGGAAGAAGAGGAGAGTGAGAACAGGATGTCCTGAGTTTTGGTGGAGAAGTGGGAGGCCAGTGGAGTGCACAGGGAATCGGAGGGAAGCAGGGAAGAGGAGGCTGCAGAAGGTTTGGCAAGTTCCTTGCCGATTTTGAAAAGTTCAGCCCTTCTTATTGGTAGCCCTAGAAATGCTTGAACATGAGCCCTCTTCTTGGAGCGGATGGAGAGAAGATATTGCAGGCCAGTTTGTCAGAGGATGTGTTTGAGGCCTGCCACTTCCGCTCAGCAACTCTACACTTGCGTTTTGAGAGTGGCCATGTCAGAGTCATACCAATAGTTGCACTTGGAGGCAGGCTTCATGCAGAACCTCATGACTGGGGCAAGGATGTTCAGAATGTTGCAGATGGAGAGATGGAGGTTAGGAAGTGCTAAATCGGAATGAGAGTCCATAGCAGAGGTGGGAGGAGGAATGAAGGTGGCAGTAAATGCAGCGACTGACAAACGCTTCTTCGGTCAAATGACGGAGAAGGATACTGACAGTTGCGGGCAGAGGCATTGTCAGAGGGCCAGGGAGCTCCAGATGGGAGGAAAGGAGAGAGTGTTCAGACGAGGAGAGAGGGGTAGTTAGAGGGTTGGAGAGTGATGTCTGCTGAGATGAGCACATCCAAGGTGTTACCAGCAGAGTGGGTCGGGCCAAAGGGAAGAATTGTGAGGGAGAGTCACAGAGGTCGCAGAAAAGAACAATGGCCTCACCACAAGAGTGTAGATAAATAGTGACCAAGGAAGAGAAGTGTGGGGGAGCAGGTCAGGAGAGAGGAGGAGAGGTCAGCCCATTCATAGAGGAAAAAGCGAGGGAGAGGGTAGAAGAGACATCCATAACCCATGGAAAGTAACCATGGATCATTGTTACAGCACACAACGTCATCCAGAAGAGACAGACAACACAGAAGATGTTTCAGAATTGCTTGCAGACCCGCTCACACAATCCACACTCTCTAAAACATTTAAATCTAAGAAAGATTCTATGTTCCCAGTTTCCCCAAAACACGTGGAAAATCTGGATATATCACACACACTGATAGACGATTGTGCTCATGATCGGGATTTCACTCTTCCTAGTGTGGAGAACTTGTCCACCACCTGTAGGACGACTGGCTTCTAAGGGAGACAAAATACTGCTGCCTGATCGAGATTATGAAAATGATAAAATGTGATAATAAATTATGTAGGGGGATTTGTGGGGAGTTTACTTGTGTAGTCAAAGGCACCAACCTCAAGGTTTTTTGCCTCACAAGATGGTGAGGGGAGGGGGCCCAAAGAGGGTGGCCAGAGAGTGGGAGGGAAGCAGGGGGCAGGCATCCCAATGAGAAGGATATCAGTCTTACTGGCATTAAGGCAGAGATCGTTAGCCGAGAACCATGCCTGGATAGCGGTCAGGCAGTCAGGTATGAGAGAGGGAGAGGAGGAGGTAGAGGAGGGAAGCTTAAAGGAGAGCTGTGTGTCATCAGCATAACACTGGAAGTGAGGAGAGAAGGTGGAAATCAAGTGGGCCAGAGGGGCTAGGTGATATTGAAGAGCGTAGCGATAGGATAGAACCCCGAGGGACACCGCATTAAGGCAGTGATCGTTAGCAGAGAACCATGCCTGGATAGCAGTCAGGTATGAGAGAGGGGGAGGAGGAGGTAATCTAAGAAAGATTCAATGTTCCCAGTTTCCCCAATACACGTGGAAAATCCGGATATATCACACACAGAAATAACTGAAGCATCTTCACAACTGATAGACGATTGTGCTCATGATCTGGACTTCACTCTTCCTAGTGTGGAGAACGTGTCCACCAACATGGAATCGCAAACCACTGTACTGCAGGACGATTGTCTTCTAAGGGAGACAAAATACTGCTGCCTGATCGAGATTATGAAAATGATAAAATGTGATCATAAATTATGTAGGGGGATTTGTGGGGAGTTTACTCATGTAGTCAAAGGCACCAACCTGAAGATCAAGGGTAGCTGTGACCACAATCATAACACATTTTCATGGTCTGCTCATCCTATACGTGGAAAAGTGCCTCCAGGAAATGTACTTTGTTCATCTGCTTCGTGGTTTAGCGGATCAATGGCCAGTACAATTTCAGGTTTCTGTACATTTGTGGAGCTTGAGTTCCTTGCTAAAACCCAATACGACAAATATCAGAAGAATGCATTGTTCCATGCTATAAGTCAGACCTGGATACTCAGACAGATATCAACGAACAATGCTCTCGCTGGCAAAAGGCCCAGGCTTGCTGGTGATAGACAGTGTGACAGTGCTGGTTTTTCTGCTAAATACTGCACTTACCACTTCCAAGAAATGGAGAGAAAGAAATAGTGAGTTCAGTCGTCATGCAAGTGTCTGAATGTACATCTTCTGTTGCCATGGAAAAATGTGGTTTCATTAAATCCATTGAACTTCTGCAATCCAGAGGAATGCAAACAGACTTGATTGACACTGACAGTCACGTTGGAATAGCAAAGGCCAAGCGAGAGCAGTTCCCAAACATAAAGCATCAGTATGATATATGGCACGTCACAAAATCAATGACTACAAAAATTACAGATGCTGGTAAAAAGAAGGCAACAGAAAACATTTAAATTGGTCACTGTTTATCAGCAACCATCTTTGGTGGAGCTCAAAAACCTGTGATGGATCTGTAGATATTCTGCTTGAAAAATGGCGTTCAATGCTGCACCTTTGTTCAAACATACACTCTTGGGAAGAAAACGACAAGTTGCATGAATGTGCACATGGACTATTGAGCAAGGAGCAGGAGTGTAAGAAAAGATGGTTGGTGCCAGGCTCTTCTCCTCACACAGCCCTTAAGAAGATGGTGTATGACAAAAAGCTTTAAAGAGACATGAGGGGACTAACCGAATTCTGCCACAATAGAGAGTCGGAGGTG
This sequence comes from Ambystoma mexicanum, assembly GCF_040938575.1. Taxonomy (NCBI): domain Eukaryota; kingdom Metazoa; phylum Chordata; class Amphibia; order Caudata; family Ambystomatidae; genus Ambystoma; species Ambystoma mexicanum. The sequence goes on from NC_090923.1 coordinate 1,345,795,864, forward strand.
TTCCATAACATGTGCCTAAAGTACAGGCTTGAAAGGGTGCATTTTGCCATAGACGGTATTGAGGCAAGAACAAGACTGGCTGTACTTCCACACAATGAGAACATTGGTAGGGAACAAGCAAAAACTGCAGGAACATTCAGGATGCTCTGTTACAACAAGGCGTTTACCAAAAGAAGCAAACAGTGGGGGGCAAAGCCAATATTCCAGCAGAGGGAATTTGAATGTGTTAAAGATCTGACATTGAATGTGCTCGCTATGCAAATGCATGGAAAAAGGTTTGTTCTCCCAAAATTGACTTTGTTGAAAGGTTGACTTTAAGATTCAAATGATGTGTATCTGTTTCAAAATGTTTAACAAAGCCAGTTTCAAGCTGTTGCACAATGTTTGGAAACTGTTTTGATTGTACAAAAAATTGAATAGTATATGACCTGCAATGTAATTGTTCAATAATTTATTTTTAATTAATTGTTTTTTGTGAATTAATCTTAATAGATAGGCATTAATAGTTGCATTTTTCTTTGCCTTTTTTATTTATTTCCCTCAATATATAATTGATTTATATTACAACAATAAATGTCAATCTCATTATTTTAAGTGTGTGCGTTTCTTTCTAAGTCATTATACAGTCTTTTTTATTAGATTTCTAAACACATATGCTATTTTATTCTCAAACTATTCGTAAATAGTCTAAGCAAATTGTTTATTACGAGAAATAGAACATTCACAGAATGTAATGCAATCACTTACTTGAATATTTTAAATACAACAGATGCAAAATGTACTATTCAAATTGTTGGAATGTATCTTGCGCACAGGACATGTATTGATGGAACACTAACTATTAATTGTGTTGCACTAGGAGTTGCATTGGCTTAATAGTCAAGGATAAATATTTTGCAACAGCCACTCAATGTAATGATGATTTATACTTCTATATCACTTACCCTATTTTACATACACCACACCATATGGTGTTCTTCCATTGCAGCATATCAATCCTTGATGCCCCTTCATCCCACGATTACTTACAATAATATTTCATGCATATGTTATCAATAAAACAAAAATAAATAAATTAATTTAAATACAATAAATAAATAAATACATTTTTCACCATCCCTTCATTCTTTACTGTCTTCCCTTCCCTGGCAAGCAACCCCTTTCATTTTCCCACATTGCCTTTTGAGTGATTTCTTGTAACTATCCCCCTTCCACACATGTACATGACAGATCACATTTATTTGCCATTAATGTTATGCAAGACACGAGAAGAAGTTGTGGTCAGGCAATTGATGGTAATTGTGGATATAGGGACTGCTCATGGTCAACACAGTGAAAGACACTGAGTGGACTTGACATTTAATTTGCTGCATATTTCAATTCATGGAAGCAGACGTAACTGCGTGGGGTGTCATCCATGGATATAGTGATGGAGATGGAGTAAGTCTGACCAATAATATGTATTTGTGGTGTGCACGAAGCAGAAGAGCTTTCCTTCGAAAGACTTACATTTTCCTGAACGGGGTGAAAAGGATGGCATCTCAGATGCGGACATTCTCGCGGCATAGCACAGAAAAAGCTGTAAGCGCACAATATTGGCTAGTATGTGCATAACATATGATCATTAATGGTACTATTTTAATAAACTATAATATCTGACTGTTACATCCTTTTGGCACGTGTTATTGACATGTGCATAAAAGTGACTACCACAATCTACCATAATTGCATAATTTGTGGTTATTACTGGTGGTGCTACCAAACTATTGATTTATAATGAACTCACAATAGTTCAAGAATCTCAGCAGAAAATTGTAGCAGCAGACACACAGAATAAAGCAAGGAAAACATCTTTTAAGATATGGAGTCTTACTTCATTGACAAGTAGGAATAATGCTAAGTGGATGCAGATTGCAATAGACCAAAGGTTTATGTGCCACAGTGTTAGTCAACAATGAAATAACGGGCGAAAGAATATGTCATTTAACTGCATACTTGGCCAATGTGCACTATGAACATGCGCCTGTGGCCTTTGCTCATTTTCATCTTACTATGAAGACCCACAGGAGGACACCCAGGCGCGCCTGCATCAATGCAGAAATCAAGATGATTGCTGTAATAGATTGTTAACAGAAGACAGTAAGCATTTAAAAATTGAACTCATTCTAGGCATGCTGGAATTTTTGGGATGTCATCTTTTTTTTGTATTTTTGCTCATTGCACGTGTGGCCCTGGATGCAACCGTCCGCCCAGCCTGGTGCAAAATTGCCTCTTTAAGCCACGGTCTCGGTCCCCTGTCTCTATATATATACCCACCGCTTTACATCCATCTATATCCATCTATATCCATGCATCTGTATTTCATTCTGTAACCATCTATATATGTCAAATATGATTACTGAAATGAGTTTGTGCGTTTAAATCCGCACTGAAGGTGGGTAGCAAATAGCTACTTAGCTAACAGCAATACATACTTATCAGGTGTAGGTAACTAGGTGCATTGAGTAATGTTGCAATAGGTTGCATAGTCCCAACAGTGAAATTATTTAACCAATGGACAGAATTTCCGAAGTGGTTGTATTCGGGTTAAGGTGGAAAAGCCTGTTTTCATAATTTGTATTCGAATTCAGTTTTTTTGAGAAAAAAAGTGGCAAAAAGAACTGGCCCACACTATCATTTGGCATTTTTGGTTCACGCATTGCCCTATTGCCGTATAGACCAGTCCAAGCCTATGTACAACTAACCTATGCGCATCTGTGAAAGAATCCATAAATGTTGTAGGACCAGGCGCCTTGATATCATTAATGGAAGTAAATATTTGGCGATGTGGAATACTTTAAATATTTCATTCTGTTTCACAGCACAACTTGCCATTGAAAACAGTTAATTGTCCTTGAAACAACAGTACTAACAATTTAAAGGAAACAATGGGGCTCATTACAGGTCCGGCAGTAACTGTGCTGGTGCTACCGGTGGGTTGCTGCCGGACCCGTAAACATTTACCGGCGCCTGACTTGTCGGTAACACCGGGGGATTACAACCCCAGCGTTCCGGAAAGTCAGGTGCCAGTAAATTGTAATTTCCCATTTCCATAGAGTCCAATAGGACTCTGTGGGAATGGGGAACACGAAAGCACCGGCGCTGCCAATAACGGTGCTGGTGCTTCCATAACGGTCTGCTTACCATGGCTGCTGTGTCCAACAGGGTCTGACCTCTCGGGCACAGTGGCTCCGCCATGCAGACCGGTACTGTAATATGCCGGTCTGGAAATAACTGTGCCGGTAAGCTTACCGGCACCGTTGTTTCTGGACCGGCAGGCTCAGAATGAGCCCCTGTGTCAAATATCCACCAAGAATTGATAAGATTCACTATATTGAAAGCAGACCTAGGAAAGTTACATTTCTATTACTGAGATCTGTCTTTCGAAGTGGTTGGTCATCGTTCACATTGGGCCTCATTACGACCCAGGCGGTAAGGGAATACCGGTACCGGTAAGGGCACTGGTGCCAGTAATCCCTTACCGCCCTATTCCAAGGTCCCTTTGCGGGTCCTCCCTTAACGTCTGGTTTTACCAGGCGTTAAGGACAGGACCCTCAAAGGGACTTTGGAGCTAATAACGGTACCGCAATTAGTGGTACCGTTATTAGCGCCTTCCCTATTCCCATTGAGCCCTATGGGGGCTCAAATGGGAATGGGGAAGGGCCATGGGGAATTACCGACCCGCCAACCTTGGAATGGGGCGGTAATTGCTCCATTCATCATGGCGGAATCGGTAAGGTTTTGGAGGCAACCATGGAGCAAATAGCGCCATGGTTACCGCCTGGGTCGTAATGAGGCACATAGAGAGAATGGAAACTCAAGACATTGGGCCTCACTACGAGGTTGGAGGTAAGGGATTACCGGCACCGGTAAGGGTGCCGGTGCTGGTAATCCCTTACCTCCATATTCCAAGGTCCCTTAGCGGATCCCGCTATGGGCCCCTGGTTTTACCAGGTGCCCTTAGTGGGAGCTGCTAAGGGGACAGGGAGCTAATAACGGGCCCGCTGTTAGCGGGCCCGTTATTAGCTCCATCCCCATTCCCATTGAGCCCTATGGGGGCTCGAATGGGAATGGGGAATGATTCTCGGAATGGGGACTTACCGGGTCATCCAATGTTGGAATGACCCGGTAAGTCCCTATTTCGAGAACCCGGACCCGGAATGCGGTAAGGGGGTAGCCATGGTGCTAATAGCACCATGGCTACCTCCAACCTCGTAATGAGGCCCATAATGTAAGCATATCTTTACATACTATTTAGGCGAGTGATGATGGCATGTGTGCTGTATGCTACATGATTAACAATGTGATGGATGAATGTTGAATTTGATGCAAAGAATAGACATTGTACGTGTTAATAATAGTTAACATATTTATGCACTGTGCATATTGTATTGTAAACTCAGTACTGAAGTATATTTATGCATTCTCGATTTTTCATAGTTATATTGTACCAATGTGCACTTGTCATGGGTTCAATTTTCCACCTGACGACTTGCTCAACTATAATTGTACAATAATCAAAAACAACCCATCTGTGACAACCATTATCAGGGATGATCGCCAGATACCAATCTGTCCTTTCGCAGTTGCAGTAATAAAGAGCAACATGGCAGCCCATAGGGTCTGAAAACATGCAAATGTGAAAGTGTTGCATTTGAAAGTAAAACCACTGATTTCTTCTCTGTCAATAATGGAATGCCATGTGCGTCAATGAAACATCGGTAATGGAACCCAAGAACTTTCTCTGAAGAATGGAAACAGTGGGATTAATCGATAGATGAACAGGAATCGGCTTTATAAGATCAGCTTTCACAGTTATACAAAAAATGTGAACCATGCAATGTTTACTAGCTGTAATGCCTATTGGCAAAAGTTATAAATGTTTTCGTTGACATATGGGCCTGATTATGAGTGTGGCAGTCTGGGAACAAGGGTGCTGGTAAGCTTACCGGCACCCTTGTTTCCGGTTATACAAAAAATGCGGACCAATGCAATGTTTGCTAGCTGTAACGCCTATTGGCAAAAGTTATAAATGTTTTTGTTGACATATGGGCCTCATTATTAGTGTGATGGTCTGGAAACAAGGGTGCCGGTAAGCTTACCGGCACCCTTGTTTCTGGACTGCCACACTTTGAGTCTGCCTGCCGGGGTTGCTGCACCCGACAGGTCTGACCCTGCCAGGCGCAGCGGCCCCGGTAGGCAGTCCATGGGACTCCCCAGGAATGGGGACTAACATTTTACAGCGCCTAGCTTCCCGGTCCGCCGGGACTTTTAAGACCCCCGTGGGACTGGGAAGCTATGTGCCGGAAATGGTGTTACGAGGTCGGCGGAAAACTGTCGGTCGCAGCAGTGGGTTACCGCTGACCTCTTAATGAGGCCCATAATCTCCTCTTTTTAGTGTTGTATCAAAAATAAAAGTACTTGTTACGCTGACGACTATTGCAGTTTTCTTCTAAATAAATGTTTATTTATCCTTTTTGTGAAAAGAAACAAAACCTTTGTGTTTTGTGTGGAGGTGTGTGTTTATGATCCTTGTTCTGTGTTAGGTAACGTTATGACGTGGGGGATGACAGGGTACATTTGGCTATGCTGCCCATGAACGTTATTAAAATAGGTGGAGCATATTGTTCTGACTAGTGAGCTCAGCTTTAGGGGCGGGTGATCTGAATTACTGCCATGAGGGCATTTGAACTTAGGGTGATCGATCAACAGAAACATTAGCACATGTTGGCGGTATTCGAAACCTTTTTTTTTGCATGTGTAAAAGTGAGAAAAACTAAGGTAATACGCATTGGACATTTTTTTAAGATCGATCGATGTATGCTAAAAAATACATGCCTGAACGATAGGGACAATAACATTTCTGAGCGAACTACCTCTTTAACAAACCCTTTCAAAGTTATAGGTGCTGTACAGTTGTTCAGCTAGAGATACACTCTCCACAGCACAAAAGGAGAGACAGATAGAGACCTTTTTAAGTGGCATTAAAGCTAACATATTAATACATAGGAATGGAGCCAATTCACGAAAAAGAGTTTGACAGTTAAACAAGTATTAAAAGCCCCGAGGAAGCCCATACATTTGGTCGAAACACGTGTTGGCTGCTTATTCAAAAAATGGTATTTAGTATTATGAAATAGTGGTTTTGTGATTATCTCACCACTGAGATGTGCATTTTCAATCAATAAGTGTAGGGCGCAGTGGCCTTTTTTTACCTTTTTTAACAAACACATTACAAATCCTTGTTTTGTAGAAAATCAGAACTGTCACAGCGTAGGTCTATTGATAATGTCTTAGGTGAAATACAAACAGGTAGATAGAAACATATACCCAAAGACAGATACATAGAGAGATAGAGGGATAGCTAGATAGATAGACAGACAGGTACGCCCACCCAAAGACAGATAGGCGTATAGCTAGATGGATAGTAAGATCGATGGATCCAAAGATCCAAGGACAGATAGATAGATGGATAGAAAATACCTGAGACATATAGTCAAACTCTAGGATAAACTGATAGCTAAATACATAGAGGGCCCCAAATACAGATAGACAGATAAACAGGTACAGAGAGTGACAGGTGCAGAGAGTGACACAAAAACAGATAGACCCTAAGACTGATAGCTAGATCAATAAAGCAACCCAAGACAGGTAGATAAAAGACCCAAACAAAGACTATTGGGTAGACAGATATAAATATAGAGACCCAACGATAGACAGTTAGACCAAGAAAAAAAAAAATATATATATATAGAAAGACAGATAGATGTATGCATAGAGACCCAAAGAAAGACAGATTGATAGATATATAGACCCAAGATATATAAAGAGAGATAGATAGACTGAACTTTACATGGGAAAATGCAAAAATGCTTTTCCCTATAACGTTTGAACATGTGGCTGGATCTTCACCCATTTGGCAAGTAACTGACTGCGACCGACCCAATCAAGAATGCCAAATGTGGTAAAAATCCACGTACTGGTTGAAAAATTGCAAGAAGGCGATTGAAACACATGTTTACACTTTCTTTTTACATGCGTGGAACTCCAGTAGTGTATACCTACTGCTAATGTGTAATTCGAACAAACAAAAATATGTCTCGAAACTCATGTAAAAATAGTCCATTCTCAGCACAAATACATGTAGCCTTGTTATGTAGAAAATTGGAACTCTTGTAGTATCTGTCCAATGTTAATTTGAAATACAAATCCTTTGACAAACAAGTGAAATCAATGGCCGCGGTCATCGCCTACACCTGTAAGCTCATTAGGACTGGCAAACTCTTTCTGTCGAGTGACAACTGCATGATCCTGGCCAGAGCCCTAATACTCTCCAGGCTAGATTATTGCAATGCCCTTTACATCAGCGCCAATAAATCAATCCTCCAAAAGAACGCCTTAAGAGCTGCACTTGGTGTGACCAGAAGATCACATATGTCAGCGACTAGGCACCAACATAACTGGCTTTCTACGGTTTATAGTGATTGCATCGAATGCCAAAGCATCGAATGCCTTAGCATCTAAAAAAAAGCAATGAAAAAAAAGCATTGAATGCATTTTTTTTAATGGGTTGGGGGACCCTCCCAACCCCTGTTTTTTTACTCCTTAAAACCCATTATAACTAAAATAAAATCTTTACCTTTAAAAAAAATGCATTCGATGCAGTTTTTCGATGCTTTTGGCATTCAATGCTTTGTATTCGATGCAATGGGCCTCATTACACGGACGGCGGTAACCATGGCGCTATTAGCGCCATGGTTGCTGCCGGTATTTTACTGAGTCCGCCATGGTGAATGGCGGAATTACCGCCCTACTCCAGGGTGTGTTGGGGCGGTAATTCCCCATTCACCATGGCACTTCCCCATTCCCATTTATGCCCCCATAGGGCAAATTGCGGTACCGTAATTACCTTCAAGGTCCCTTTGCGGGTCCTTAAGGTCGGGAGCCGCAAAGGGACCTCGTAGTAAGGCGGTAAGGGTTTACCGGCACTGGTACCCTTACCGGTACCGGTAAACCTTTACCGCCATCCGTGTAATGAGGGTGAATGACTGGATACCCTCTCTACCCACAATTAAATCTTACTAAAAACAGCATCCCTCACCCATAAAGCACTAAACAATGCTGCCCCCAGCTACCTCATGGATAGACTCCTCAGGAGAAAATCAACCAGACCTATGAGACTTAGTAACGCCAACTGCCTCACTATCACCAGATTCAAGTTGACCAAGGTAGGTGGCAGCAGCTTCCCAGTGAAAGCAGCCCAACTTTGGAATTCTCTGCCACTCTCTTAGAGAAGATCAACCATACCTGAACTTCAGACGTAACTACATTAATTTGCTCAAATCCACTGACCGGTAGGCTGGACCGTTGGTCCACATACACCTCTGTACTGTAGCTGCATATTCCCTAAAAGTACTTCTTAACATAGGCCTGATGTATATATGTATTATTATGTATTATTCCTGCTTATAATTTGTATATATGTTTTTATTCCTGATGTATATATGTAATACTTCTGCTCATAACCTGTATATTTGTTTTATTTCTGCTCATAACTTGTAACTATGTTAGCTAAGCCTTGCATTTTCTTTAACTGCTGCACCCTGATACCTCCGGGTCTGGTGCGCATTAGAAATTAATAAACAAACAAACAAACAACCGAGGAAATGGGTCAAATTCATCACTAAAAATGGGGCACCCTGTCCCAGCATAAACAACTGCGCAGAGTTTCATATTCAGGACATCTGAAAAAATGCTGCAGCTACCATATGCACTGTGATGAAGTCCCCAACCTGGCTCTTTGGACCACAAGAAGTGCTACTTAAGGGTCAAAGTGCCTCCTCGAGGCAGTGAATGATTGGCCTGGAGGTAGTATGGGGATGAAAACCTTGTCACCCTGCTTTGGCCCTTATAGCATGGAAGGGGAGAGTCACAAAAAAAGCTTCTATGGACTTGCTCCCCAACTGCGGGAGCTGGAATTTCTCCATGAGGACACACAAAACTCTACAAAGGAAAAACAAAAAATGCACTCTATGCCGAGTCAATTTCATCCTCAAGCATGTAGTAACAGTTGTCTTGATACTGTTACAGTCTGTGTCTGTGCTTGATACAATGTTGCAATTTCGTGGTCTCCCAAACATGGATTTCTGTGTGTATGAGCTCCTGTCACATATGCTCGATGCAATGTTGCAAGCAAGTGGTTTTACAACCGTGAATTTCTCTTCTTGTGTTCAAGAGTTACCAACTGTCTCCCGCAGAGTGTTACCCTGCTGAAGATACAATGTTGAAAAATCATTGCAAGCCAGCAATTCCTCTACATTACCATAACCATTTGTAACTCTTCAATAGTTTTTCCAATCTGCAAATTACATGCTGAGGTATTAGGATACCTGATCCCTGCACAGCAACGCTCAAGTGTGCCAGGGAGAGAGCACTGCAATCCAACATTGCAGACAGGCCAGAAGAAGGCTTGGTCCAGTTCACAAGGCCTAAGGTGAGGACAGGTGCAACCAGGAGCAGCACGTAATCCTAGCCCTGCCCTAGTTACCAGACACAGGTGCAGCCACTCACCACAAGCACTACTTAGGGAGAGCACTATAAAATCCATGGATACCAGTCAGCCAGTGTGCATTGCTGGAACACAAGGCTGGAGTGCTTGGCGAAGAGAGAGGATTGTAGAGAGTGTGAGCTGCAGAGATGGGGGAGGTTGGAGAGGCAGAGGAGTTGAGGGGGAGAAGAAGCTTCTAAGAAAGAAGGAGAACTTACTGACTGTAATGTTCTTTCGATGGATTCTTCTCCCGCAGATTCCTCATCTGATAGATATTCCCACCAGCTTGGCTGCTTCTGAAAAGTTTCGATAGGGAGCGTAGTAGACCTCGACTCGGCCGTCGACCATCGATCCGTCTTGCTTGACGCCTGGTCGTTGGCTCCAGACGTGACGTCAAGCGTTGTATAAATACCATGTCACTACGCCATAACCTCAGTTCCCCCCTTTTTTCCCCGAGCACCACACGCTGCATAGGAAAACAGAGAGAGCAAACGGGCTAATGAGCCTTTGAAAAAGTAACTATAGACCTCCAAAGGTGAACAAACACCAAAAGTAGTTTTACAAAAATCTATTTTTTTTTAAATCAGTGGCAGGAAGACAGAAAATGGACACAGAGGACCATCACTAAGTCAACGTGAAAGAGAAGATACACGCCAACCACCGACTTTCTGAGAGAGGAGATGAGGAATTTGCAGGAGAAGAATCCATAGAAAGATCATTACGGTAAGTAATGTCTCCTTCAATGGATTGCCTTATGGCTCACAGATTCCTCATCTGATAGATTTCCAAAGCAGTAAATGAAGGAGGCGGGCAGAAAGTTATACCAAGACATTTTGCAGCACTGCCCTGTCAAAACATGCATCAGCTGTACGAGCCACATCCAGGCTATAGTGCCTAGCAAAGGTTTGAAGGGATGACCATGTCGCAGCGTGACAAATCTCCCCGGACAGGTACACCCCTCTGCAATGCTGTTCATGCTGAGACTCCCCTTGTCGAATGGGCGCTGATGCCTGCTGGTAATTCCTTCCCAGTGGACTGGTAGCATTCACCTATGCAGAAAATTATCCATCGGGATAAAGTCTGCTTGGTTATGGGCAGGCCCTTACGGGCTAAGGAACAGGCCACCAAGAGCTGGTCAGCTCTCCTGAAATCAGCTGTCCTCGCAACATAATAACTTAACACCCTCTTGAGGTCTAGACGATGTGACCGTTCCTCCTGCTTAGAGGGGTGCAGAGGAGGGTAGAGGACTGGAAGGTCGATGGACAGCGACAGGTTAAATTCGAGACAACCTTGGGGAGGAAGCCAGGCCTTACTTTGAGTGAAACTTTCTCTGGGAAAAAACGCAGGAAGGGTGGTTTACAGCACAGGCTTGCAATTCACTCTTCCGCCTAGTGGATGTAATAGCCACCAAGAAGGCTGTTTTCAAAGAGAGGAGTCGTAAGGGACAAGAGTGTATAGGCTCAAAGGGAGCCACCATCAGAAATGTCAGAACCAGATTAAGGTCCCAATCTGGGACAACAAAGGGAGTTGTTGGAAACTTATTTACAAGGCCTTTCAGGAATTGTGCCATTACGAGGATTGTAAAAAAAGGGCCTTGATCCGGGATCGTTTAAACACAGACAAGGCTGCCATATATCGTTTGACTGTGGTGCGCTGAAGGCCTGCTGAAGCCAGTGACAGATGGAACTCTATCACTGTAGTGGTGGGGCAAGAGATGGGGTCAATCTCGCATTCCGTGCACCACACCTCAAATCTTCTCCATCTGCATGCGTACAAAGATCTTGTAGATGGCCTGTGTGCAGCCAGCAACACCTCAAGTACTTCCTCAGAGAGGTCCCAGTCATCATATCGCATCCTCTCAAGTGCCACGCATGTAGGTTTGGTGATTCTGGGGTCGGATGGAGTATCTGACCTTCCGACTGGGTTAGGAGATCCCGACGCCGAGGCAGTTGGTGAGGTGGACAGATTGACAGATCCAAGAAGTCGAAGTACCACGTTCCCCTCGCCTGGTCCGTGGCGATCAAGATCAGGGTCGCTCCAAACATCTTCAACTGCTGGAGAACCCATGGAATGCCGGGAATCGGAGGGAACGCGAAAAGGAGAGGGAAGGTCCAATCGACCAGAAACGCGTCCCCCAGTGCACAGTTCGCTAGGAATTCCCCCGAGCAAAACTGTTCGCATTTCCTATTGGACTCAGTTGGGAACATAACCACTGATAGGGTGCACCAGGCAGTGAAGACCTGGGCTAGGACTTCCTGGCACACTTCCCACATGTGCGAGACCATGCTCTGCCCCGTGCAGAGGGGGCAGGAGTGCACACCACCTTGCTTGTTGGGATAGTGCATTGGCACTGTGTTGTCCGTCAGAAAAAGGACATGTTTCCCCTGCAGAGACGGACGAATGCCTTCAGGGCAGGCCTGATAGCTCGAAAACTCCAGCCTGTTGATGTACCACCTGGCTTCCGTCGCTGACCAGAGGCCACTCACCTGCAAATCCTCCCAATGAGCGCCCCAACTTTTCAGAGACGCAAACGTGACCACTCAGGTCTGAGGCCAGGGAGGCCAGAAGGGTTCCCTCGCTAAGAGACTACTGTGGTCCGCCCACCAGGACAGGTCGTTGACTACTGATGCAGACACCTAGAGGAGATCCGAGAGAGAGCCAAGTCACTGAGACCTGGTCTCTCAGGAGCCATTGTAGCGATCTCATGTGCAACCTGGCCTGAGGCACCAGAAAAATGCAGGAGGCCATGAGGCCTAGGAGGCAAAGGAAATAAGCCGCTGGTAGAGTGGCATGGATCTGGAACAAGTCGACCATTTGTCAAGCTGACTACTCTCGCCTCAGGAGGGAAGGCTTTCCCCACCCGGGTGTCTAGAACTACTCTGATGAATTGGAGCCTCTGGACTGGTATCATGTGGGGCTTCTTTAAATTTAGGGAGAAGCCAAGCTTGTGCAGCAGCAAGCTGTGTACTCTAAATGGGACGAGACCTGCACTGCAGACTTCTCTCGGATGAGCCATTCGTCCAAATAAGGAAATATGTGGACCCCAGATCTCCTGAGGTGAGCCTCAATGACCGCTATGAGCTTGGTGAAGACCCTTGGGGCGGAGGTCAGACCAAGGGAAGCATCTTGAACTGATAGTGCATATCTCCTATGGTGGACTTTAGGAACCTCTTGTGCTTTCGGTGGATCGGCACATGGAAATAAGCGTTCTGTAGGTCCATCGGCACCAGCCAGTCCTGTAGTTGGGGAGCTTGGAGAATTATAATAACTGTTTTTTTTTTGTTTTGAAACACCAGAGAATCTCTCTCAACGTCACCATCCTAAATTTGTCTTTCCTCAAGAACTTGTTCAAGGCCCTGAGGTTCAGAATGGGACGGAGACCTCCTCCCTTCTTGGATACCAGGAAATGATGGGAATACCAGCCCGATTCTCTCTGCTCGGGAGGTGCCTCTTCCACGGCACCCTTCAACAACACGGCTCTCAGTTCTCAGTACTTCCTGGAGCTCCTGTCCCAGCTAGATTGGAGGTGGGGGCTGTCTGTCCGGTGGTTTTCTTACAAATGACAGACAATAACCCCACTGAATGAGCTGAAGAGCCCAGGCATCAGAAGTAATTCTCTGCCACTGGAGCAAATGCTCCGTCAACTGTCCTCCAACCAGTCTGCTGTGAGAGGGCAAAATCAAAGCGGCTTTGGCGGCTGGGTCGGCCCTGCCACTGACGCTGCCTGTTGACCTCTAGAAGCCCCTCTGCCCTTTCCGGAGAACGAGAAACGCTTCTACCCTTGCCTGGCCGGTGGGAGCTGCGCTTTCCTGCCATAAGGAACATATCCCCTGTAGCCCTGTGCCCTAGAGGCGAAGCTAAATGCAGGTTTGGCCGGCTGTGCAGCTAGGCCTAAGGACTTGGCAGCAATTTTGGATTCCTTACGTTTTTCTAAGGAATCATCAGCTTTTTGGCCAAACAGAAGATTGCCCTCGAAGGGCATGTCCAGAAGCTTGACTTGGACATTAGGTGAAAAACCAGAGGTTTTTAAATAGGTCTGTCTTCTTAGTGTTATGGCTGATGCCATAGATCAGCCCACACAGTCGGCGATGTCCTGGCCCATTCGCAGCGACTGTCTGGCCACCTCTTTCCCATCCTCCACTAGATGTGCAAAGCCCTTGCACATTTCTCATTCTGGGACATACTGATCAGCATTTTCAACTGCTGTTCATAGACTAAAGGAGTACTTGGCAAAACTGCTTGCCACATTTGTAGCTTTTAGGGCCATGCTACCTGAATTGAATGCTTTCTTTGCTATGGCATCTACTTTTTTTGCTTCCCTCTCTGGAGGCAGAGTGGATGTAGAAGATGCAGGTCTAGAAGAGACAGTAGCCGCCTGCTCAACAAGCCCCTCCGGGGAAGGGTGAGAGGAGAGGTATGAAGGGTCTCCTCTAGTCGGCTGTATTTCCTGGAAAAGGTGGAGAAAACGGGAGGAATGGAACCAGAGTTTTGCAACAGAATTTATTAAGGATCTGCAATGGCTGGGTTTAAGGGCATATTACGTTCTGTGGTGAGGCCTTCATCTAAAATGTCAGTATGTCATAACCCTGTACAGGCACCATAGATGAATGCAATCTCAGGGTGTCAATAACCCTTTCTACCAAAGCACTGAATGTAGAAGTATTATAAAGATAGGGCTGGGATTGCTGAAATTCGAGGTCTAGGGAGGTGTCCAGTACGCTGGCATCCTGGAGGCCTTGAGCCAGTTGTAAAAGCTGATTCTGTTCGTCAAAATAATCTACCCCTCCTGAACCCAAGTAAATACGGTTGACATCCCACAGTCATTGGCGTCATTACCCTCCAAAATACCTGCCATAGTGTTGAAAAATTCGGACCGGGGTTGTGGGGTGAATGTTTTCTAAGCAACAGTCGACGTTGAGGGTTTGTGTCTCTGTGCCGATACGGTGGATGTCGTGTCGATCGGGATCAAGACACTGTAGCGGCGACATCCTTGGATGCACAGGGTTGATCCGGGTTCCTTTGGATCTCTTTCAGTGTCGAAAGATTGATCGGCACCAACATTGTCGGTACCGGGGCACTCAAGGGGTCAGGTACACTGAGTCCCGCTCTTGGCTCCAAAGACTGCTGCATGGGTGGGGGTTAGCCGCGCTGACTGCAGCATGCTTTTTAAACATGTCAAGCATCGAGGATTTGGAATCCTCCTACTCTTGCCGGGTGGTAGGCCCAGCAGATGGCTTACCTTTATCCGTCAACGACTCGGAGTACTGACAGTGGCGATGACGCCTTTTCTTCTTTCGGGATGAGGACAAGGAAGAATGGCTCCTCGAGTGGGACCGTTTCTTCTTCCGCCTATGTTCTTTCTCTGAGGTGTGCCCCTCAGTGTCGGCCTCCAAACACCAAACCGTCAACCACCCCAGTGATTTTGAAGGCAGTAGACCCAGAGCGAGTTTCGCAGCTGGATCACGTGGGGATTTGGGTTGCATTTTGGCACACATCAGACACCCGTCATTCCTGTGACCCATGCCGAGGCACCAGAGACACAACTCGTGTTTGTCAGTGATGGACATCTTGGTGCCACAATCAGAACACCGTTGGAAACTCGATACCAGAGCGGCCGACTGTAAAGATACTGGTGGGGGGTGCCTGTACTTCCGTTCTCTATATGGTAGAGGAGAGGCACAGAGGACCCCAGCCAAGATTCTCTATAAGGTAGCAATGGACGAGCAATCAAGGCCTAGCTTCTCAGAAGGTGATGCAGGCTGGTTCTTAAGTACAGTGTAGTCCCCACAAAGGAATGTCCACACACTGTATTACTGAAAACGCAGTCTTTATATAATTAATATTCAAAGGTATGTACATGATCCCAATAACGCACTTTGTACTCGGAAATCAACAATGATAAATATATACAATTCTAAAGTGGTACCACCAATGTTATGAAATCTCATTAAAGTGCATCAACTGTACGGTTAAAATGTCACACAGATCAATAACAAGGAAACCAGCAATAGAGATAGGAAGGAACGCAAGATGGTTGAAACAATAGGCAGAACACTGGCTCCTACCGATAGACACAGTTCTGTGTGGCGATCCCCCCACCTGGGCAACCTGTAAAATAAAGATATATAGCACAAGCCCAGTCCATATATTGTTCAATAGTCTTATTTCCTCCTATAATGTTTTACCCCCCAATGTACCTGGTGGAGTAAAGTTCTTCGAAGACGCGTCGAAGGATCCTTCTTGAGTGACTCCCTTTAAAGCAGGAGCCACGGGTCGTCGAGAGGCGTTGAAGATGGTGAACTTGTCGTCGACCGCGACGATGAGAAGTTCGAGGGTGCCGAGACCACGGCGTCGATCCAGGCGGTGCTCGTCAGCGACGTCCTGCGAGGATGAGTTGTGCGGGGCACCTCGGCGATTGATTGTTCCGGACCGCAAAGAGTTTCAGAAGAACTGTGGCCCAGCAAGGGCGTCGAGTCGACGAAGTCTTTGTGGCCTTCAGGTGGCGGGAAACCCACCAGCGGATTCTCCTCGGCGCGTTGGTCGTCCTCGACTTTCTCCGGCGGGACAAAGCGGCCGACGTTGCGGACAAGGGAGTCCTTTGATTCAAATGTTCTTAGGCAAACGATCGGGCGGCTCCGGTCGTCGGCGGCACGGCGTCAAGTGGTCCCCACGGCTGGGCAACACAACTTCGACGGGCCTCCAGCGGTTACGAACCCTGGTCGACGGCAATAGACTTCGACAGCGGCGAAGTCCCAGTGCTTTGTTTCGTTCTCCTTGGCAGTCCCATCTCGGGTCGGCAGCCTTTCAAGGGTCTGACTTCCAGGGAGCTTCGGCGAAGGTTAGCGGTGCTCGATGGCCCCTCGGAGCACGGGAAGAGGGCGCCTTACCAGGTCATCTCTCGGATCAGACTTCGACGAATTTGGCAGCTTTCAGATCAGGTCGAACCAAATGCAACACAAGTCTTCTTCTTCCAGCTGGGCGTCGAGGATCAGCAGTTCCAGTTACTCTTCAAGTGTAGACACAGCTTCTGAACAATTTCCAGTGGTGAGAGGTCCCCAGATATACTATCCTGTCTCTCATCCACACTGCTGGGTCACACGCAGCAGCCAATCATACAGAAGGGCATTCATGCAGTCAGTCAGCCAATCAGGCACACAGTGCATTCAGGCCATCCCCCTCCCTCTCAGACACTCAAAACAAGGAATGTGGATTGGGACAAGTACCCAGCCATTCAACACTACACACTGCATTCAGGCCAGTTTCGGGCAGGGGTGTCTCAGTCTTTGGGCCTCATTACACGGTAGGCGGTAGGGGTTTCCCGGTACCGGTAAGGGCACCGGTACCGGTAAACCCTTACCGCCTTACTACGAGTTCCCTTTGCGGGACCCGACTTTAACGGCTGGTTTTACCAGCCGTTAAAGTCGGGTTCCGCAAAGGGACCTTGGATCTAATTACGGTACCGCAATTTGGGGCAAAAATGGGAATGAGGAAGAGCCTTGGTGAATGGGGAATTACCGCCCCCGCTCACCTTGGAGTAGGGCGGTAATTCCGCCATCCACCAAGGCAGACACGGTAAGATACCGGCAGCAACCATGGCGCTAATAGCGCCATGGTTACCGCCTACCGTGTTATGAGGCCCTTTGTCTCTCATACCAGAAACCAGACAGCCACAACAAGAAGTGCATATTGGTCACACACTCCATTCACCCAGGTCCCACCCACAGGGTGTACCCACAACATACAGTCACTGGGAAGGCTCCAGCCAGTCTGGACTGGACTTCACAACAACACCATATATGGAACTTCGACCCAAAAGCCAGTCAGGGGGAAGGGACAGAGTCAGGGCTTCCCAGGACTTTGGGAAAACAAGGTAACAGGCAATAGAAAGCAAGAGGCCACAGGGGCCATCTTGTTTTCTATCAGGAATCAACTGATTCCAGTGGCAGGGCCTGGGTATCCCAAAATGGAGGATACTCAGAGCACCTGTCAAATTCAGCATGGAGCATGCCACCAGCCCATACCCTGCTCTGCCGGCCACCCACAGGTGCCCAAAAACATACACTAGGGGCACAGGGTTGTACCCCCACCCATGGGTGCCGTAAGGGTATCCCATGGGTCTGTTCACCAAACCAAAACAGAGAGAGCTGCACCGCCAGGAGTCCCACATGAACGCCTGCGATGAAAACACGACAGAACACACGATAAATAGGCAGTAAAAGACAAGGATACGGAGGCCCTGTCCCTCCGATGCATTTCCAGCATCGCAGAGGCCCCCCCCAGACTGAGGTGGAGGGTGCCTAATCTGTCACGGGATAGACACCCTCATCCAGACGGTCAACATACCTTCTGGAAAGGCCATCTGCGTTATCATGAATCTTCCCTGGTCTGTGCTCTATGGTGAAGTGCAGGCTGATGGACCACCTGAGCAGTTTCGGGTTTTCACCCTTCATCTGCATAAGCCACTTCAGGGGTTTATGATCTGTTTGGACCTTGAAGGTAGACCCCGTAAGGTAGGGCCTAAAACGCCGAAGGCTCCAAACTATACTGAAACATTGCTTCTCAACAGTAGCCCACATAAGTTCTCTACCCTTGAGTTGTCTACTGATGAAGATGATAGGATGTTCCCTCCCTTTGTCATCTAACTGGGACAAGACAGCTCCAATTCCGGTGTCGCAGGCATCCGTCTGGACGATAAAGGGTCGGCTGTAGTCAGGCGCACACAACACAGGTGCCCTACACAGACTTTCTTTCAAGCCATCAAAGGCCCTCTGACAGTCTTCCGTCCAATTAACCTTCCTAGGTTGTTTGGGTGAAGTCAGAGCTGTCAGTGGTGCAGCTATGGTTCCATAGTCCGCCATGAAATTGCGATAATACCCAGTGAGGCCCAAAAAGGCTCTCACCTGGGTTTGAGTAGTGGGAGTCTCCCAGTCCTGTACATCGTGTACCTTACTGGGGAGAGTTTGGATTTGACCCCCTCCTACCTCATGACCAAGATATGTGACTTTCCCCTGAACTATCCGGCACTTGGTGGCCTTGATAGTGAGGTTAGCCCTTTTCAAGGCCTGGAACACCGTACCCAGATGTGTCAAATGCTCTTCCCAAGTGGAGCTGTAGATGGCGATGTTGTCTAAGTAAGCCACACAAAAGGCTTCCAGCCCACTGAGCGCATGGTTGACCAATCTCTGGAAGGTGGCAGGGGCATTCTTCTGCCCAAAAGGCATGACCCTAAACTGGTAGAGTCCCTCTGGTGTTGAGAACGCTGTTTTTTCCTTGGCATGGTCCGTCAGAGCTATTTGCCAATAGACTGAGGTAAGGTCAAAGGTGCTCACAAATTTGGCAGCACCTATGGTGTCCACGAGCTCATCAGCCCGGGGCAATGGGTGCGCGTCAGTTTTGGTGACGGCTTTGACTCCTCTGTAGTCCACACAGAACCTCCAATCCTTGGTACCTGCCTGGGAACTTGCCTTGGGGACAAGGACCACGGGACTAGACCAGGGACGGGACTTGGAGAATCCCGGAAACCCCCATAGGTATACAGGAGTACCTCACCGCTCCAGTGGGTAAGACTGTTCCAGTTGTTTGTGTTTGGCTAGTGGTTGTTGTTAGGCGCATAACTTAACCAGCGCTTTCTTTGCAGTGGTCCAGGGTTCGGAGGGTCTGCGGTTCCGGAGGAAGAAGATCTCCCACCTGTGGCCTCAAGGGTTGCACAGGGAGTGTATTTTGTTCCTCCCTGTGTGGCACTTGTGGACAGAGGACTCTCCTGACTACACGACAGTCAAGACACAACAGACTCTGAAGCCAACCTGTCGTGTAGTCATGGAGGGGGCCGCAGATGAACCCTTGGCTGCTATGGTACAAGCCATAACCGTGTTACGTGCTGATATGGCCGAAGCTAACAATGCCTTACATCAACGCTTGGACAACATCCAAAGCACTAGACATCCCTTGCCTCCCGATGCCAAATTCGGGGATACCCCATCAGGTTCCCAGCCCGCTCCGCCTCCTGTACCAACACCCCAGGGTCCCATACCGGTGATACTTCCATCCCCCTTCCCATTGGCTGCCCTCGAGAGATACCATGGGGACCCCAGTAAATTCAGGACCTTCTTGAACCAGCGTAAATTGCACTTCTTGTGCAGGCCCCAAGCTTTTCCAGACTCTACCACTAAGGCAGCCTTTACACTCTCCCATCTAGCTGGTACAGCAGCCGCTTGGGCCAATCCCTTCCTGGAGAACGACAACCCTGCCCTTTATGACTTCGATCTACTAGTTGCAGAAATGTCACGGGTATTCGATACACGCCATAAAGTACAGTCCCGTGATTTAGAACTCCTGGACCTAGGGCAAGGGAAGGGTTCTTTGATCCAGTGCATTACCAAATTCAATCAGCTGGTAGCAGAGACGTCTTGGCCTGAAAGCAAGAGGTCTGTTGTGTTCTACAGGGGCCTATGCAAAGCCATGAAGGACGTCCTTGCCGTTGCTCCCTCTTTGCCAACCACATTCCAAGACATAGTATACCTAGCATTACAGGTAGACGCCCGGCGTTCGGAACGCAGGGCTGAGGCTGGTTTTCCAACGCCTCCTGGCGCTTCGGCTACCCCGGACTCGGCTCATGAACCTATGCAGATACGGGGCATACGAAGTCCTATCACGCCAGTAGAGCGCGAGCGTAGGAGAACGGACAACGCTTGCTTCTATTGCGGATTAACAGGTCATTATGTCAAAGAATGCCCCCGCAGGCCGAAACACAAGATCTCAGTTTTCGGACTGCTCGACCCTAGAAACGGGGACTGGGTCGAGCACCTCTTGTCTTACCCCGAATCCCATACCCGCTTTCGGTCGCATCAGGCCGATCCATGTGCAAGCAGTTATCCAGCCCACGCCCGGAATCACACACCAGGTTACGATCATCATAGACTCCGGGGCCATGGGTAATTACATCGACATCACACTTGCACAGTCCCTGAACCTACCCCTTTTGACCAAGACCTTGCCCGGACCAGTACACGCGGTTGATAGCACTTCGCTGATATCCGGGCCTATTAAACAGCAAACGGCACTGATGCTCTTGACAATCCAGTCAACTCACACCGAAACCCTGAGCTTTGACCTCTTTTCTATGCCCCAGTTCGGCCTCATATTAGGAATCCCCTGGCTCCAGGAGCATAACCCGTTGATAGACTGGAAGGCCGGTTCCGTACACTTCGAGTCCGACCTTTGCCAACACTACTGCCTTCCCGCAAACACCAGGGACACCACACCTGCTCAGGCTTTGGGATCCATTGCACATCTGACCATCAGGGACACCACTGCTCCGGCTTCCCCGATAGAACACCGTACAGTGGGCTTGGTCTCCACGCACGTACCGGCCCAATACCAGGATTACGCAGGAGTGTTTGATCAGGGTTCGTCAGAAGCGCTTCCACCACACCGCCCATACGACTGCCCGATAGACTTACTACCCGACAGTATCATTCCCACCGGTCGGATCTATTCCCTTTCCCCAGCTGAAGACCTGGTTTTGAAGGAGTATATCCAGAAGTCCCTCTGCTTAGGCCACATCCGCCCTTCCACTTCTTCAGCAGCTAGTCCCATTTTCTTCATCCCCAAAAAAGAAGGTGACCTGCGCCCATGCGTAGATTACCGCCGGATCAATGCTATCACAGTAAATAACCGGTACCCCATTCCCTTGATTACGCCCCTACTCGACCGTCTCTCTCATGCCTCCATCTTCACTAAATTGGACCTGCACGGGACTTACAATCTGGTTCGTGTGCGCCCTGGCGATGAATGGAAAACTGCTTTTTGCACTCGCTACGGGCTGTATGAGTATACGGTAATGCCCTTCGGTTTATGCAATGCTCCGGCCACGTTCCAGAGATTCATGAACGACATCTTCTCCGATATCCTGGACGTGTTCGTTGTGGTATATCTGGATGACATACTAATCTTCTCCCGAAACCTAAATGAGCACGTACAACACGTACGCGAAGTGCTTTCCCGTTTGCAGTTACACTCCCTATTTGCCAAGCCAGAGAAGTGTCTGTTCCATGCTGATTCTGTGGAGTTTCTTGGTTTTTCTATCACTCCTGGGGGGCTGGCCATGAACACTTCCAAGGTACGGGCTGTATTAGACTGGCCTGTTCCCAAGACCCTGAAGGCTCTGCAATCTTTCCTCGGCTTCGCTAACTTTTACAGACGCTTTATCTCTGGGTTCTCTTCTCTGGTGGCACCACTCACTCCCCTGACCAGCCCTCGTAGTCCTTTCTTGTGGACCTATATACATCAACAGGCCTTTGAGGCCCTGAAACTAGCATTTACTACTGCACCCGTCCTGCAACACCCGGACCCGGAACTACCCTTCATCGTGGAGACCGATGCCTCCTCCTTTGCTTTGGGCGCGGTGTTGTCACAGATATGCCCCACCACTGGCCGGCTTCACCCTGTGGCTTTTCACTCTCGCAAATTCACTGACGCCGAATAACACTATACTGTGACTGAAAAAGAATTGTTAGCAGTCATGGACGCATTTCGTGTTTGGCAGCATCATCTTTTGGGAGCAAAACACTGGGTCACTGTGTACTCCGACCACCAGAACCTGCAAGACTTGGCGTCCTTGAAATGTATCAACAGCAGGCAGGTCCGGTGGCATTTGTTTTTTGTTGCTTTTGATTTTGTCATCAAGCATCGTTCAGGCTCAGCCCACAGAAAAGCCGACGGCCTGTCTCGATCCCCTGGGGGTGTGGCCTTGCCGGTGTACTCTGACACTCTACTAGATTGTGGCAAGGTGATTTGTCTGTTCACCCCGTCTATGCCTTTGCTCAAAGCAATAAGGAAGTGGGTTGCCATACACCACAATCAGCTATCCGAATGGGATCCCGTGTACTGTGACGGCCTACCCTTTGTATCAGACAGATTGTTCTTGCCCACTATGGATACTCGCAACATGGCTCTCAAATGGTCCCATGACGCCCTTGTACACGGACACCTCGGTCAATCACGTACCTTGGCGTTACTGAAACGATGGTGCTGGTGGCCTTCCATGAGAAAAGACGTGGAGTGTTACGTTAACACCTGCGCCATTTGCGCACGATGTAAACACCGTAGGGGTCGCTCTGTGGGTCTCCTTCTCCCCTTGCCCGTTCTCCCCAGACCCTGGCACACCGTAACCATGGACTTCATCACTGATCTACCGCAAGTCCAGGGTTTTGACACTCTGTGGGTGGTTGTCGATTCGTTTTCGAAAATGGCCCGCTTTATTCCCTGTAAAGGTATACCTACCGCTCCTGCCATGGCCAAGCTCTTTTTTGTACATATCTTCTGTCTCTTCGGGCTCCCTTCAGCCATCATCTCGGATAGGGGTTCACAGTTCACGTCCCGCTTTTGGCATGCGTTGACCAGACTGCTCGGTATAGACGTCCGTTTCTCGTCGGCATACCACCCTGAGACGGACGGTCAGACCGAGAGGCTTAACCAAACCCTAGAGCAGTACCTGCGCTGTCTGACCATGCAACAACAAGCATCGTGGTTGCGAGTGGTGCATCTTGCTGAATTTGCGTATAACAATGCTGTCCACTCTTCCACTGGGTTCTCCCCCTTCTACGTCCTGTACGGGCAGCATCCCGTGTGTTGCCCATCCCTGATCTGTCCTCCACTTTCAATCCGGGCGCGGCTGCCTGTGTTAGGGATCTGGCCTCCATCCATGCTCAGACCTCGACCTACCTCCTCGAGGCTCAGGCATCCATGAAGGCGCAGGCCGACAGACGGCGGGTGTTGGCCCCGTCGTATGCCGTGGGGTCTTGTGTCTGGTTGTCTACTAGGCATCTGCGACTGGTGGGGTTTAGGAAGCTCTTGCCTCGGTTTGTTGGTCCCTATCTGGTGTCCAGGGTTATCAATCCCATGGCCTATAAATTGGCTCTCCCGGGGTCTTGGCGGATCCACCCCGTGTTCCACATCTCGCTGCTCAAACCCTGTCCTGGTCCTACGCGGCTTCGTGCCCCCGCGGCCCTGGTGTCCTTGGTCTCCCTTGATGTGTTCGAGGTCTCTGCGGTCCTGGGCTCCCGGGTTTTTAGGGGTGCCCTGCAGTATATGGTGGACTGGTCGGGCTTTGAGCCCAAGGAGCGGTCTTGGGTTCCCGCCGTGGACGTCCACGCCCCCCGTCTGGTGGCTCGGTTCCACCGGGACAATCCTTCTTGACCACGGGGTCGTGGGCCTTTGGGGGGGATCTGTCACGACGGCTAGCAAGGTTCCCTGTCCCCCCAGTTCCCCCGCCATTGTTTCTAGTCCCTCCCGACCCCATGCCCGGTTCCGGGATTCACCTGTGCCCTCCTCGCTTACTTTGCCATCACCTGGACTCCAGCGTGCTTCTACCCGCTCGCTGCAATGTCTGTTTCGGTGGCGACTCCCATGGCGATTGAAGGATCGGCTTCGTGCCGTCGCACTTCCGCATACCAGGAATGCGTCCCGCTCTCATAACATGGCTGAAGTTCAAGCGACCCAAAAGATACACACACGTGCTGTACCCGCAGATCACGTGACCGGAACCTGCGGATCACGTGTCCGAAAGGGAAGAGAAGCGCCAGTATTTAAACGGCCGCGTCGGTCCAACCGATGCTTCACAGCTGTTTAATTTTGGACACTGTTCGGCGCTACGTACCTGATTTCTTGATCATCTGGATATCGACCTTGGACTGCCTCACGGATTGGTTTTGGATCTCCCTGGTTTTTGTCTTCTGCATTGCCTATCACGGATCACGGACTGCTTCTTGGACTCCCGCTTGCTTTATCCCTTGGCACTACATTTACTTGGTTCTTGTTCAGGACTCTGACAATGGGTGAGCCCGGCCCATTAAACCCACATCTGGCCTTCCTGCACTTCCCTCGGAGTAAGGGGAGCCCTTGGAGAATCCCGGAAACCCCCATTGGTATACAGGAGTACCTCACCGCTCCAGTGGGTAAGACCGTTCCAGTTGTTTGTGTTTGGCTAGTGTTTATTGTTAGGCGCATAACTTAACCGGTGCTTTCTTTGTAGTGGTCCGGGGTTCGGAGGGTCTGTGGTTCCGGAGGAAGAAGATCTCCCACCTGTGGCCTCAAGGGTTGCACAGGGAGTGTATTTTGTTCCTCCCTGTGTGGCACTTGTGGACAGAGGACTCTCCTGACTACACAACAGTCAAGACACAACACCATTCAGGAGGACACTTCTCAAAAATCTACGGGTGTTCTGTCGTCAGTACTTCTGCGTACTGGTCCCAGGCCCCAAGGGACACTAAGGAAATCTCTACAGGAGCACCAAATGTGATCCCTGTAGAGGAGGGGAGGACAGTGGCCTCCACCTCAGACATGGGGTAAGGGTAGGTCAGGCTGACAGCCTGTACTCCAAGTGCCTTACCTTTACACTTGGAGTCACCCCTCTTGTGATCCAGAGCCCCACAATCCCAACAAGTTCCGGGAGTGCGGGGTACGGTACTGGCACCACTGTGCAGCAGGTGGACCACTACTCTTATTCCCACCCACAGATGACTTATCCCCACTAGATTTTTGGGTCTTAGGAGAGGAGGGTTTAGGTTTACCCGACTGTGACTGCTTTTGGGACTCCTCAGCTTTCTGAGAGGCCCCCTTTTCTTCAGTAGACAACTCAAGGGTAGAGAACTTAGGTGGGCTACTGTTGAGAAGGAATGTTCTAGTATAGTTTGGAGCCTTAGGCGTTGTAGGCCATACCTTACGGAGTCTACCTTCAAGGTCCAAACAGATCATAAGCCCCTGAAGTGGCTTATGCAGATGAAGGGTGAAAACCTGAAACTGCTCAGGTGGTCCATTAGCCTGCAAGGGCTAGACTTCACCAACACGTCTAGTGAGTTGAAGACTCTGTGTTCTCAAGCAGCGTGTTAGCATGCAGAAAAAAGGAACTGAGGTTGGGGCGTAGTGACGTGGTATTTATACGACACCTGACGTCACGTCCCGAGCCGATGACCAGACGCTGAGCAAGACGAATTGATGGTCGACGGCCAGGTCGTGGTCCACCACCCCCCCCTGTCAAAAAAATCTGCGGGAGAAAGGAAATCCATTCCAGGTACTAGTTAGAGAGCTTGAAAGGAGGTCATGGAACATCTTCAAGAGGTTGTTATAGTCAAGGAAGTTGTTGGAGTGACTTAAAAGGTTCCTTCAACTTTGCAACTTGTTGGTACATGATGGAGGTGGTTGGTGAAAAGCTGTAATATGTGATAGGAGAAAACATCAGGTGGATGTAATAATAGAGAGATGTCAGAATTAGGTGGTGAGCAAAAGACATCAGAAGGAGGTGGTAAGAGAGGGATGGCCAAAGGAGGTAGTAAGCAAAAGATATCAGTAAGAGGTGGAAGGAAAGAGAATTTGGAGGAGGTGGTAAGAGAAAGAGCCGTAGGAGGACGATGAGCATCAATAAATGTAGTAGGAGAGAAACAACAGAGAGAGGTGGTTGGAGGAGGGGACATTGGCAAGAAGGTTGGTGTGGGGCAAAAGGAAGAAGGAGAGAAACTTTCCACCTAGGAAAAGTTGGTGGAGAAAGTAGAGAGGCTGAAGGGGAAAACCTGCAGAACCCTAGCCATGGGTAAGAACCCAGCCAGACTTCGTAGGCAGGTTTCAATGGGACACGTGAGCCTTAGGTAGAATCACAAGGAAGGAGGAGGAAAGAAATTGGGTCATGGAGGTTACCTCAGGAGTGGAGAGGTGACAGGGGGGAGCATCTGAAAGGTCATGGGACAGGGTAGACCGAAAAGGACTCCCCTATATTTCTCCAGGCCTGCCTCACCAATGCCTAGACCAACTGATTCATTGTGGGTTGGATTCTGCCACCAAGTTAGTCTTAGGGTTTGGACCCCAGAAGTCTGCACCAAGCTAGCAACCTGAAACAGGTTTCGGGAGCCCTAAAGCCCACAACACCCGGAGAGTAAAGTGGTGAAGAAACCGATCATGGATGCCTCAAGGAGCAGGAAGGACTATTTGTGGACAACTCAGGTCTCAAACATTTGATCATCTTGACCTTCTGTTTCATAAAGAACCCAGTTTTTTTAGTTAGCCAATGTGTGTGAATTACACCTAAAAAACTGTTTAAACGTAAGACTCTTGTCCTGCACTATTTTCTTGCTCCCAATACCATTGACACAGCACCCTCCGCCTTTATACACACCATGAGATTCTGTCACCATGTGTACCCTATGCCGGCATCCGTCAACACCCTTCACAACCATCTGCCCCCTACGTCACCATCACCATCCACACAAAACTGCAACATGCTCCATTGCACTCAAAACCTTTTGCCGCCCTACACACCCTCAACCACCACCCATCACATTTGTTTCTTCCCCCGTCTACACATACACACCATCAATCCATGCAACCATATGTACCACTATACAGACATACCTGCATCTGTCTACAACACTATACACACCCTCTGCCACCATCCATAACCTACACTATCATCCATAACTCTGTTAGATACACACTATCATTCACGCATACTCACCATCATCTTACACCACCATATGCAACACCATCCACACATACACAACAACAGTCTATGTAACATACACACCATATGCCACCATACACATCCTATGCCACTACCTACCCCTTCCCTATGCCACCATCCTCACAGGAGTCACAACATGACCCATTCTACTCAAATCTCTTTGCCACCATATGTATCCTCCACTATTATCCATGACATCATCCTTCCGCACTATGCACCAACATTCACACATACCCATCATTAGCCTACACCACCAGGTGCACCTTACATCACCATCCACTGCCACCATATGCCACATTCCACACCCAGTGCCAACATACACAGAGCCACAACATGTCTCATTTCACTGAACAACCTTTTCTACCACATGCCCCCTCTGCTCTGCCACTATCCATACCTTCAGCTTCTGCCACAATTCACATCCTACACCACCATTCACCCATACCTCATGCACACTATGCCACCATTCACACAGAGACTCAACATGCCCCATCTCATTTCACACGCTTCCTCACCATATACACCATCCTCTATCATCCATAACAACATCGTCTGGCACCATACACACCAACATCCACATATACCCACCATTACCCGATGGCACCATTTGCACCAGCACCCATAGATAACCACCATCAGCCTACATCACCATCCGCAATACAATCCACATATACCCACATCACCAAATGCCCCTACATGCACCCTATGCCACCATCTACATGTCCCGTGCCACTTACCAAACTTTGTCACAATGTGCACCCTCTGCCAAAATCCACATGCCCCATATCAGGAAATTCCCTCTGCCACAATGTGCTAATATGCACTTACACTGTAACCTAAAAAGTGCTAGAAATCAGTGAAAAAAAACTTTTTTAAAAATAGGTAAGGTTACTATCTATACAAAGTAAAGTCTGCAAACTTTGGAAATACCAATGATAAGGCTATTATAAAAAGTCAATGTATAAGCACCATTATAGTCCCTCACACTACAAATGACTGAGACCTTATCTCACCCAACATCACTATTTCACAACAAAAAAGGGGAATTCTGAGGGCCGGTGGGAGCCACCCACTCTGTGATGGTACCCTTGGAGATGGTATAAGGAGGTTCCCTCAGAGCAAAATCATCTTACCTTAGTCTTCTGGCCACAGACACTTAGTATGTGTATGCAAAATATCAGTACATGCCCAAGAGACTCTGAGCTTGCTTCTAAGTAGCACCCTGCTGCAGGAGAGTGTTGGAGTGGTTGTATCTTCTGTTGCAAAGCAAACCAATTACCCTGTGTCCCCATAGGCAAGCATCCTTAGTATGGGTGTAACTGGTGGGTATTTGAGGACCAAGAGTCAATATTCAGTCGCCAGAACCTTCTCATTAGTATTGATTAATTTGTTACCTTTAAAATGAAGCAAACAACATCTAGCTCAGGCTGTCCTTTCAACGGTTGATCTCCCATGAACTTCATAATACCTAAAAATAAAATACAGAGTTTCAGCACTTAGCAAGCCGAATAAACATGCAATGTCAGCATATGGATCCTCTGCCCCAACTGTTTTGAATAAACAATCCATCTGGTCTCTAAAATCGCACTACCTCCACCCAAGCAGCTTTCTGATTTTGCAATGCAACAAATGTATCTGCGCCTTGAGCTGCTGAGACGGTCTAGCCCACGCTCACCACATACAACTCCCTGACAGGCTGCTTTCGTCGAACAGCGGACTGTCGAGGAACAACACATGCACTTACAGTGCATCCAGAGAGTGGGGCTGGAGGCGGCAGCGTGAGCAGTGTGATAAGGTGGTGGTTTGCAGAGGGGTAGGAGTATGTGTGTATGCATGTCTGTGTGTGTGGGGGTGCATGTGTATGAATGTGTAACATGTTGGGAACAAGAGGGTGGTTGGGAGATCCAGGGGGTGGCAGGGTGTCCCCCGCAGAACAGATGACATGGTGTGCGGTGAGGAGGGCAGTGTGGGAGAAAGGAGGTTTCAGGGGTGTCCCCCACATTGGGAGCTAACATGGGAGGGGGCGCTGAGAGGAAATGATGTTTCCTCGCGGCACCGAAACCGGAATCGTCAAAATGAGTTTCAGCAAAATCGGCCTGCGGTGAAACATCATAGAACCGTTGAGAGCCTTCACAAATGAGCTGAGGACCGAACTGACTGTTAAAGGCATGTCTGTTCCCTTGTTGCTTCAAGTATTCAGACAGTATGTTGAACATTGTATTAATTATTATTTTTAAAGTTGCATAGTTATGATAATTACTCTTCTCTGTCATCAAGAAAAAAGGACAGAAAATAAAACCTTATAACCCTTGCACTTCACTAGTTCTCACTAAGTACCATGGTTAAATTGAAAATCCTCTGCTTTGTCGACATTTCTCCAATAAAGCCCGAATGTATGCTGACCAAAGTCCACTTAGCTCTGCTCCACCAATATCTTCCACCTTACCATAACCCATTTCAAAAGAATATGTCACTGAGAGATAGTCACCTCATTATTCATAAACACTAACTGGAAAACATCTGCCTCCGAATCATATCCCTCCTTCTTCAGATAAACCCTCAAAACATCCCCCTTCAACGGCTAACAGACAAGCGTGTTGACACTGAGCTATCTTCTAAGCCAACATGACAAAAGGGTAAGACATGGTGTTCAGCAATTATCTAATTAGTAAGAACAAGCGGATATTAGCCCATTGTATCAAGGGGGATGTGGCGCCACTATACTAGCATGACTACGCTGTGTAACCATATGTTAAGCAGACAGAAGGTATCAAACAGGCATTATGTACCAAGCAAGCATATTGTAGCAAAGCAGGCTTATATTACAACAGGTATTATATAGCAAGCAAGAAACACATCTTGATACACTTAAGCTAATACTGTGCCCAAAAAAAGCAACCAAAATAAAAATGATAACATTAGAAAATCTGAACACAGCATTCTGTGAAATAAATTACTTACCTTGCTAATGTTCTTTCTGGTGGATATGTTAATTCCTTCCTCACATTCCCCCTTTTCTGATACATCCACCTGATGAAGTTAGCTCCAGAAACTTTTTTCTTCAGCCACCATGTGATGGAGTAAAGCGTGGAAGCAGACAAGCTCTTGTGCCGAAAAGATGTCACATGCATAAATGATCAGGGACGCAGCGCCGTTTTCCTCAGTTACACCCATTTTCCTCAGCAAGGCAACAAATGGCAAAAATAGTGAGGAATCTATTTCAGTCACTCTGGCAAAATAAATTAAATTGGAGAAATTCCATTTAGAGGGATGGAAGGATGGTGATGGCGAATTTGTGGGAGGAATGAAAGTATCCACCAGAAGAAACATTACTAAAGGGAAGTCATTTGGTTTCCTAATGGATACACACCTGCCGCAGATTCCTTATCTTCTGAAAGACTTCCAAAGTCAAATTAGGAGGTTGGGAGGAACAATAACAATTACAACAGGGAATTTCTCAGCATTCACTGCAGCATCCTCATCATCCGAGGAATGAAGGGAGAAGTTTTTAGTGAAGCACTAGATAAATGCCCAACTAGCCGTCTGATAGGTATCCAGGATAGGGAAACATCTCTGCAATGCAGAGTGGCCACCAAGCCCTAGTGGAATACATCTTAATGCTTCCACATAGGACAAACCATATTGATATTGTTCTTTTTTTGGTGGACTTTCATTTTTTTGCCCCGAAAACACAACAAACAACTGGTCTTCTTCGCTGAAGTTCTTTGTTCTTGAAAGATACAATTTCAAAATCATTCTTGGATCTAGTTTGTGGATGCTCTTTTCAGTCTTAGAATGGGGCAGAGAAAGAAAGAAATCCGGCAAATGAACGTGTTGCTAAAGTTGGAACTCTGGGACCATCTTCAGTAAGAATGGGGGCTTTACCCACAGGGTAACCTTGTCATTCGAACATTGTAGAAATGCAAGTAAACTGGAAAGTCCCATAAACTCTCAACCCTCTAGCAGAGGTAATTGCTACCAGAAATGCCACTAAAACATGGAAAAGGGGGAAGTCCATAAAGGCTCCAACAGAGCCACCATGAGGAACGCTAGTATTAGATCAAGCTTCCAAGCAGGAACCCCAAACAGCTTGGCAGGGAAAGCATTCCCTGGTCATTTAAGAAACTGGATGGCCATGGGAACTGAGAAATAGGACGCTTGCTGTGGAGACTTTTTAATGTTTGAGCGGGGTGACAAATAACCCTTTACCATATCTACATTCAGTCTGGCCTTGGCCAAAGAACAACAAGAACTGCACTAGTGGAGCATAGCAAGGGGTCAAGCTCCGGCACCCACTTATACATTTGCACAAGCGACAAGGGTAGTGTGATGTACCAGAAGAAGGACTTGCATGATTGTGAGTCATGTTTCAAGTGTTTTATTAAAAAGAAAAGGAATCAAATGCCTAACTTCCCCTATTTCCACTGCTACCACTTTAACTGTGTAGTACAGGCTTGTACCAAAAGTGAATTTGTACTGTCACTTGTAGTCTTAATTGTGTGTGGTGTTCCCAAAGGGTACTGCATATAATTCTGCCTAAAACTGACAAATAACCCTTCACCATATCTACATTCAGTCTGGCCTTGGCCAAAGAACAACAAGAACTGCAGTAGTGGAGCATAGCAAGGGGTCAAGCTCCGGCACCCACTTATACATTTGCACAAGCAACAATGGTAGTGTGGTGTACCAGAAGAAGGACTTGCATGATTGTGAGTCATGCTTCAAGTGTTTTATTAAAAAGAAAAGGAATAAAATGCCTATTTCTATGAGGGAAGTTCCCTACCTAACCAAACAAAAACTAAGGGTGGATGCTAAAGTCCAAATTAAAGCTCTTTAGTCCAAATTCTATCCAGCTAACCGGCCCTACCACTATAGAAAACGCCTAACTAAAAGAAGAAAAAGGGGAGGCTTTGTACACTAACCTCAGCAAGGTTTCTGCCTGGCCCAGTTTATACTTGACTTGTTTTCAGTCTTCCCAAAGTTCCTTTTCCCTAGTAGGACATTCTTTCAAACGTTGATACCAAATTGAGTTTTGAAGTCTCTCCTTTTAGTAAATAAAACTGTTTCTTGATGCAAACAATTTCATTACTCCAGGACTGCTTGAGAACACACACACAAAAAAAGTTTCTGTCCATTCCTCATCGTGGCGCTCGGACTCTCCAAAGTGCTCTAGTCCTCCGAGAGCTTCTGTTTTTTCCACAGAAGTTTTTTTGGATACGGTGGTGGGCCGCCCTGATTGTTCAAAGTTTTGCAATCTTTCTGGTTTTCTTACCTTGATTCAATTATTAATATCTTCTTCTTTACCCCTTTCATGTGTTAGTGGCATACTCAGGTTTCTCAGGCTTCCGTAACTGAAAAGCTTTTTCCAGCCGATATTCACAGATTTTTCTCAGTCACCCTTTCATAGGTTTTCTTACTCTCCGGTTTCTCAGGCTTCCGTAACCTGAATAGCTTTGCCAGCAATTTTTCACACTGTTTGTATTACTCTCACTCCCCCTATTATAGGGTATTTGCATACTTGGCATTCTCAGGCTCTCATAACCTGGATGTGTTCCCCAGCTATTATTTGCAATGTTTGTACCTTGCAGCAGTATGTCTTCCGCTGGGTTTCTCAGGCTCCCGCAACCTTGTCGGCTTTCCCCGTGGCTACGTATCTCTGTAGCTAATGTCCGACATGCACTGAACTTGGGGATCCAGGCTCCATCATACAGTCTGGTCTTGGCACCTGTTAACCGGCCTCCCAGTCCATCATAGGTCCTATGTGGTCACGCCACCAGACACGGTGGATGTCTTTCCTGCTCTGCTCCCATTCCGACTTGGGCTTCTAGGTCGGATAAAACGCTAACCTGTAGGCATTCGGTTAGTGTTTCGCTCACATCGGCTGGCTCCGCGGCCCAGCATGGCTCTGCGGCCCAGCATGGCTCCGCCCCTCCAGGACATCAATACTGCATACTCTCAGCTCTGCATAGCAGTCCCACTGCCTCTGTAGGAGGCCCCCCCTGCTTTACAATCTGTCCACTTCTTGTACACGTCACAGAAACAATTTGAACTGTGTCCTCCTTTGTTGACCATGGCATTCACGTTGTGTTCAGCATTGCCAGCAGCGAGAGGTAAAGCAGGTTCTTAGTAAAATATTGTGACTGCAGGAGTATTAAAATCTTTTCCATATTTATATATGCAGACAATGGGGGTAATTCATAGAATCCAATGCAGAAGTAGCGCATGTGGCTTGCACAGAGAGGGAGCGTGCACCAGCGTGCGCCAGCTACATGCGCTAAATCCCATTTACACCACGTATTCATGGAGTTCCCCATCCATATCCAGCTGTGGCGCAGCGACCATCCAGCAGTGGCAGTTACGCTCCCAACACCGCCCCTTGCGGCAAAAGCAGCCGCACAAATCCACAATATGATGCAAAGGCCAGTGGACCAGCATATAGACGCCCAACAACGAAATTGCGCTATAAACGCTTGCGTACCCCACACGCGCCAGCCACATTGTGTGTAAAACTCCTCGCGCACCCCTCGGAATACGGGTACGCGTATTCCGAGGGGTGCGCGAGGAGTTTTACATGCGATTTGGCTGGCACGAGGGGGGAACGCGTACTCCGAGGGGTGCGCAAGGAGTTTTACATGCGATTTGGCTTGCGCGAGCGAGGTATGCGTATTCCGAGGATGCGCGAGGAGTTTTACACACGGTTGGGCTGGCGTGAGCGGGGTACGCATATTCTGAGGGGGTGTGCAAGGAGTTTTACACACGATTGGGCTGGCGCGAGCGGGCTACGTATACTCTGAGGGGTGCGTGAGGATTTTTACACGCGATTGGGCTCGTGCATCCCTGGAATACACGTAGCCCGCTCGCGCCCGCCCATTCACGTATAAAACTCCTCACGCACCCCCGGAATACGCATACCCCACTCGCGCCAGTCCAATCAAGTGTAAAAGGACATGCATGCTCGGATCACACGCAAACGCATCTCGCAAGCAGCCCACGCCACAACAGACCCCCCAACACCAGTGCACATGCCAGCAGGCAGCCCACGCCACAGCCGACCCACCAATCACCCATGCACATGCCAGCAGGCAGCCCACGCCACAGCCGACCCCCCCATCACCCGTGCACATGCCAGCAGGCAGCCCACACCACAGCCGATCACCCGTGCACATGCCAGCAGGCAGCCGATGCCACAGCCGACCCCCCATCCCCGTGCACATGCCAGAAGGCAGCCCACGACACAGCCGACCCCCCCCATCACCCGTGCACATGCCAGCAGACAGCCCACACCACAGCCGGCCCCACCATCAACCATGCACATGCCATCAGACAGCCCACACAACAACAGAGCCCCCCAATGACAGCAACTGGCCAACAGGCCCCGACTCATGTCTGCCCACCCCCACCAGTGACGGCAACCTGCCAGCAGGCCCCGACTCATGTCCCCTCACCCCCACCAGTGGCAGCAACCTGCCAGCAGGCCCTGATTCATGTACCCCCACCCTCACCAGTGACAGCAACATCCTCCACTGGCTGGGGTCCAGTTACTGGGGTGACCACCTCTGCTGGTCCTCCGACTCCCGACTGTGGCAGGGATGTGTTCTCCACCAGCCTGGCCGGT
Source organism: Ambystoma mexicanum (assembly GCF_040938575.1). Classification (NCBI taxonomy): domain Eukaryota; kingdom Metazoa; phylum Chordata; class Amphibia; order Caudata; family Ambystomatidae; genus Ambystoma; species Ambystoma mexicanum. The sequence goes on from NC_090923.1 coordinate 1,345,830,574, forward strand.
GTGGATGGGGCAGGTCCACAGGGTGCCCAGGTGAGACATGGGCGGGAAGACGGCATGGAGGACGAATGGCGCATAGGGTGTGCAGATGAGGAGAGGGTCGCAAGAGCGTCCAGCACACAGAGGAACCCTGTGCCAAAGATTTCTCCTAGCAAGTCGACGCAGCCAAACAGATGTCTGAAATGATGTGCGTTGTCCTGCCTGGAACCACACACGTCATCCCGAATCACCCATGTGTGCAAAGCGACACCGACTAGGACAGGCTCAACCCTGTCACGGATTGCCTCGTCCGCAGGTAGAGGAAGGTCAGTTGACGTAGACACATCCCCTATTTGCGAACGGGCCTGGACAGAGGCATCCCTGCTGGTGCAGGATGATGCAGTCACAGGATCAGGGACAGGATTACACACAGGCACCTTCACGGCGACCTGTGCTGCCTCCTGCCCCTGCTCCTGGACTGCACCACTTGCACCAGTGGAACCGCCCCCTCCAGGCCCCATGCGTGGGTCTGATAAGGCCTCCTCTTCAACCACACCCCCCACCAACCTGGATGACTCTGTGCCGTCTTCCGTACTATACCCATGTGGGGGTTACCTGCCCCTTCTTCTGCCGAAGAGTCCACATCCAACTTTGGCCTCTTGGACCTCCCCTCGGCAGCTGCGGCCATGGATGCGGCACCAGTCCCCTCACTTCCGGAAGCTATTACTACCTGGAAGGGGGGCAGGGCCTTGCGTCTCCGGTTGGTGGTGGCATCCCTGCCGCTGTGCTCCACATAGCTGTCTCCACCCTCTTCATCAGTCGACGCTGCAGACAGAGAGAGACAGAACACAGGCATCCAGACACCGTACAATGGTCTGCTAGACACATAACTAGTGCACAGGAGTGGCAGTGTCAAACATCACAGACGGCATCACACTCCCCATCACTCAGATCAATTGAACCCACACACATGCACAGACAAGCAGGGAATGTGCAACAGGCATCTGCATCCATTCACATGGAACTGCATGAACCTCCTAAGGGTGGCATGACTTCACAAGCATCATGGAGCATGCCATTCACATGCACACACGCCAACAGACAGACATGCATCTGGACATCTCTACCTCCTGTCACAGTGCAATTATCGTCAACTATGTCACATCTGCCAATTGGGTACCTAGATGTCCGTGTCACATGCATCCATGGCATCTCACAGTCACACACATACCAAACAGACACACACGCATGTACACCGTGCACGTACATGAAGGTAGGACGAGCATCCATGTGTCACACCCCAAACATGGCTGAGTACATACATAGGCATACAAACATGTGTGCATCTTCACATGCAGTTGTACATCATGCATCGGTACACATACACCCCATTGATGTGCACCAAACATGACTGGACTCACGTGCAGCACAGTCATGTCCCTGCACATACACATCCATACATGGGCCAAGTCAGACATATATCCAAGCTGCACACTCCTGCCACACCTCAACATGCACTGTGTCGATTGAGAACGCATAGACACTTACCTCTCGACTCCGGACGGGTCTGCCTCTCGAGGCCCTGGAGGTGAAGCGCTGGGCAAAAGCGCTCCAGGACCCTCATCTGGTCGGTGGTAAGCAAGACCCTGCACCACACTTCATCCTCTGCGTCCAAGAGGCGCTGGGCCTTCCTGAGGGTCCTGGGCTTGTAGTCCTCCCAGCGCTTCAGGACGTGTTTCAAGTCGCGGTGTGCCACCCCCTCCGCGTTGATAGCATGATGTCCTCCCAGATCCTCCTCCGTACTTCCTTGTCGGTGCGCAATGGTGTGAAGAGGGCATCATAATGCCCCAGGACTAGCTCCACCAGGATGCCAACTTCATTTGCACTGAAGCTGACAGCCCTCTGCCTCTCTGCTGGGGGGTCGCCACTTTGTCCCAGATGGAGTTTGGCCAGACATGGCAACCCCCGAGGCAGGTGTGGGTGGGCAACTGGGTCCTGGGGCTGGGCTGTGGAGCGATGGTACACCAGTCGAGAGTCTTCTGTTCCAGCAGGGGTGGTCACAGCAACTGGACCCCTGTTGATGGCTGATGTGCAGGCACCAAATATCAGGGCACGTTGGCAGCAGGCAGGCAGGCAGCAGCAGATGGCTCGTAGAAGGCTCCCCGGGGGTCTGGGGGGCAGGTAAATGGCCTTCTGGGCAGGAGCGTGGTCTTCCGTGTGTTGTCGAGTGGCCAGCTTGATGCAGAGTGAAACCGCACCTGCAAAAACAGCACATCAGCGTGAGACTGCGTGAAATCCGAGGAAAGGCCCTTAGCGCGTAAGCGCGCAAGTGACGTTACACGCGCTGGCGTTTCCCTCTGAACAGGTTAAAGGTGAACACGGGCCAGCAGTTCGCTATACATGCATTTCGTGGACACCGACCGCGTGTGTTTCTTCTTCTTGTGGGTTCACACGCAATTACTTCACAGCACTTAAAGTTCGTACTTCTTGTTTTGATGGGGGAGTTGCCCACATGCACACGCGCGTGTGTTTTTCTTTTCCACGCAAGGCAGCCGGTGAGTCACGCATGCTTATTTTTCCCACTGTGGTTGCCCCTGTGTGTCACGCACCCATTTTCGAGGTCAGACTAGCCCGCATGTTCCACGCGTATGTGTTTTTTGTCTCCCTGGGTGCCACAGCGTACTGCAGGAGGTTTATTCCATGCACATGGGCTACCGGGGGTTGCGTGCACGTTTAATATCATTTTTTGGGGTGACTGAGCTTTGCGTGATCAGTCTTTTATCACCAGGGGTCCCAAACAGCCTTGCAGGAGCACAGGCATACATCTAACATCACATACCCTGCCTCTTCACCCCAATTGCCCAGAACAATTGTTGTGTGCACCTCCCATTGGCTACATACCATCGTGCCATGGATGGGAGGGCACCAAAAGGGAAGGGTGGCAAAGCTGGGCGGCCTCCCAAGGCTGGGCGTAATGGGGCACGTGGCCGGGTGGCCAGGGAGTTCATGGAGTCCAGAGAGGCCAAGATGGACGCAGAAGGGGACATGGCAAGGGTGTACCACTGGGGCAGGATGTACAGCAACTTGCTGGGACAGCCATGCCACCACCCCCAGCGCCTCAGGGAGATGCTGCTGCTGCAGTAATCCCCAGCGCACATCTGACCCCACAGGCACTGTCATCTGCTGGCACGGGCAACCAGGTGGTGGAAGGTGCAGCTGTGGCAACCACCACCCATGCTCGGGGTCAGCCAGCGCAGACTACCTTGTCACAGGGCTCCCAGGCAGATTTTCAGGGTAGGAAGGCCAAGCCATGTGTGTCCAAGGTAACTGTGACCAAGGCACATGTTCCTGGGGCAGTTTTGACATCTGCTGCCCCAAGCAGCCAGGTGGTAGGAGCTGCATAGGCAGATGCAGCCAACACCACCCAGGCAGTGAGTCTGCCAGCCAGGACTGTGTCGGTCACAGCCCTTGGCACTGAGGCAGTTGTGCTGCTGGGTCCTGGCAACAGCACCCAACAGCCCAACTGCTATCCAGGCCTTCCGTCCTCATGCCAAATCCTACTCCCATTGGCCAGTCTACCATTGCCACTGTCCCAACTGACTAGAGCGGCATTTGCCCCTCAGGGTCCGCACAACCGGCCAAGAGGAAGACGTGTACTTCTGCGCATGAGGCTGGGACCCCAAACACGGAATCGGCCTCCGAAACGGCAAGGAAGAAGCACTTCAATAAAGAGGAGCTGGACTTCCTTGTGGACTACATGTCGGCACACAACCACGATATGCTGGTGGGCGCAGGTTGCCATTCCACGCCTGGCCAGCGTCAGGTCCACTGGCAGTTCATTGCGGATGGTGTAAATGCAAAGGGATATGAGAGGCGCACAGCTCAGGAATGCTAAAAGGGTTGGACTGACCTCCGATGCTGTGCAAAACAAAAGCAGGCCTCTAATTGCTCCCTGAATCTGGCGACTGGCAGTGGGCCTCCACCAGATGAGGATGAACTCAATCCGCCCGAGGAAATCGCTGCAGAGTTCATCGATCAGGGACTTATCCAGGGAGTGGGAGAGATGCAGGATTATGATGCAACGTCCGGTGAGTCTTGATGTATGTGTGTCCAGCCCATGAGCGTTTTGCTTGTGTGATGTGTTGTGATTGAGTGCCAGTTCAGGCTATGTATTGATGAGTGCCATGTGTGACACATGCAATGCTTTAATGATGCGTGCTTGTCATCATGCAGTCTGCATGCAGGATATGTGCTGCACACAGGGGCAGTCCTCATCACCACACATGCAGCCTACTTACATGCAAGTCACTCGGCAGCCTCTCCTGTCCATGTACAGGCTCACTGACATGTTTGCATGTAGCCTGTGGTGTAGTTCCAGCCACGGCTATGTGAGGTCATCCTGCAAGCTGCTCCTCCTCATGGGCATGCATCCTTGCCTCTCCACCACCCTTTAGTTTATTGTCACCATGGTACTGGCGAGTTCCGTGTTGGACTACTGCTATGGGCTGTTCCCCTTTCATGTGTACAGGCACACTTCCCTGTGCAACTTTGCCATACCTGTGCTGTGGAGTACATCCTTTGTCCTTGATGCAGGGTGCTTCACTTGGACCATGCAGATGGCACATGCTCAGAGTGCACATGAGTGATCATTCATGGACCTTTGCATTCCTGAAAGCCCCTATGGGTCCATGGGAGGCTACTTATTGTACCATATCTCCAGTATTTTATCCGTCTCATGGTATTTGCTCATCCATGTCATGCTCACTCAGGGTCACTTCATCATCTAGGCGACTGGTGTTGTGTCTTCTGCCTGCATAGATGTACTTGTGATGGTTCCTCATGTGTCCTGCTTTCTGCCCCCCTCTCATCTGCTTTAGTCTCAGTTGATGCAATTGACACCTGCATACACTGTCTGCTATTTCACAGTATTGTGGTCAGCCATTCAGACCCATGCACTGTCTCCCTGCCATTCCCGATGGGGTGTGGGGGGTGCAGTGCATCCCTACAACCCAGCGCAAAAACTTTGCACATGATGACTGCACTTGCCCTTGTAGTGCTGTCATGTCACAAGATTGACATCACTACATTTCAGGTTCTGTTGATGGTAGAGGACTTATACATGTGCTACACTGCACCCACGCACCTCTGAGCCATGTTTCACCCTTCAGCATGCCTATTCACTGGTGTGTTGTCAAAGTGTTGTCAAAGTGACCTGCCATGTATGTATCCATTTGCCTCCCTTCACTGTATTTCAAGCCACTTGCGTTGTTGCATCCTGTGACACGTGTGCTTTTAATGATATTAATGTTCTTGTAGTGCATGTTGACATGCATTTTGCATGTGTAATGGACACTTCTATTTGACATACTGCAGTGGCTATTTGGAAATTGTGCCTTGGCTATGCTACCTGCCATCTCTTAGTTCATGTCTGTAAATGTTGCCACAGATTCATGCCTGCCAGAAGGTTGTGTGTGTTGCAGTTAATATGCAACATGCAGTACATGTGTGGGTTTTGCTTTTGACACACATCCATGTCTGCTTTCAGGGTCCCCTTCCATTTCATTGCTACTACATGCATGCCAGAGTTTGTGTCGTGTGTGACATGGCTGCCTCATGTGTTGGCCCTCAATATTGCGTTGTGTATGTGTGTGGTATGTGCTGCTGACGTGTACTTATGTTTATTTTAATTTCTTTACAGGTGATGATGCACCAGAAGCAGTAGAGGAGGAGATTGCAGACAGGATGGAGGGTTCAGGTCACCATCCCAGCACCAGTGGTGGTCTTGGGGTGGTAGGCCACGAACATCCCTCGGTGCTCCAGGCCATCCTTTCCAGGCCTGCCTCTGGGTATGGCTCTGAGGATCTCTCTGACTCTGATGTTAAGTTGGATGCTCATGAATCCATGCCGTCGACGGTGGGTGATTCTGCTATGGATTCTGTTCTGTCCGCCACACCTGCAGTGGGGGTGAACCCCTCAAGGGGCCAGTCAGTGTTGGTATGTCGGCCTGTGGTGGTTACAGGTGCAGAGTCACACTCCACACCAGTTGCTCCTGTTCCTGGGGCATCAGATCGACAGAGGAATGCTTTCCTTCAGCCGCAGGCTCTGCCAGCACAGCAAAGTCCACGTCTCCTTGGGCCCCGCAGGCGTGGTACCCAGCAACGCGGTGGCCATGCGCTACTGGGGAACACTGGGTGGGAGCAATCCATGTATGCCATTGCAGAGCAACAGGGGGGAGCAATTGAGGTGTTGGCTCAAGGCATGGAACGTGTGGCTGATTCCATCCTCCCCCCCTGATAGGCAGGTGGAGCTCAAGCAGCAGGCAACACAGTCCACGTGCCGCTCACTCAGGGTGGGCATGGCGGCGTCCGACAGGGCCGGCCGGGCTGAACTGGTGGCTCTGCGCTCAGCTATTGCTGCTGAGGGACAGGCCAACAGGGAATCCCTGAGGAAAGATTACTCCTCCCTCAGAAGTACTCTGGGTGCTCTCATCATGGCCCAGGATCAACGGGCAGAGCAGAAGATGGTGCAGCTTGAACGCACACTCTCGGCTGAACTCCGTGCAAGCCGGGAGGAGGTCCGCCTGGCATGTGAGGCCTCCCTGGCAGAACTCTGTGTTACACGTGAGGTGGTGCATGGGGACCTTGGTGCCATATTCATTTAGAACCAGGCTCACCAGGCCCGCATGCTTGCTGCCGTGGAGGGGCTTGCTGGGGCTATGCATGGTCAGGCAGCTGTGCCACGCGCACCTCCTGATGTACAACCAGGGGGTGACAACGACGATGACCTATCTCTTACTCAGGTCATGCCGTGAAGACCATGAGCCCATGGAGGATTTAATTTTTAGCCTCAACATCGACACATGTGGGTGTTGAGGTGCACCCTGCGCCTCCCCCCTCCTGGGTGGGCCCCCCACACCCCGGGTCCACTATGTCCATTTTTATTTTTTGTCTATTGTGCATTTATGTTGCAGTGTGGTGCTATGTGGATTCCGATGGCATCCACTGTGTGTTCCAGCTGGGCCCATACAGGCTTGTCTTGTGTTTGTGTTTCTGGCTTGGGGTACAGACACATATGCCACTCCTGCTTCCCCTTATCATGGGTTTGCAAGGATGGCACCGTGTGTCAGTAACTTACACAGAGGCATTGGACTTCCGTCATATCTGTGGCCAGTCTGAAGTCCAACTTGTGTATACACCCCTAGTGGGGATTCATAATGCTTTCTCCAGTGCATGGTTGGACTGCATTTTGGTGAGTATATTGTTGACTGTGCATGATTTCATTCTGCTAATTCATGTATTGCCTAGTCTGTATACATTGTTGATGCACTTCATGCTGTATGAAGTCCCATGCCCACTTTAGCTGTCGAGGCCACTCTCATGATGGTAGGGTGACATGTGGTGGCAATGTCACATTGAGGGACTTGTGCTATGGTGTTTTTCACTGTCTGACATTGTGACTGTTGGGTCCTGTGTTCATGATGTGTTATGCTGGTAAATTGATCGTCCTGTGTTGCCTTTGCTTATGATGTGTCACAGGGATCAGCAACATGTTTCCGTTGAAGATGTGTCCGCAACAGAGTGGTCAACATGGAAAATATATGCTACACTGTGTGTTCATGCATTTCCCATGCTAACATGCATTCAATAGCCCTATAAACACCCCCCCACAACACACACTACACACCCCCAAGCCCACCCCCGCCCCAACATCCACCCTCCCAATAAATACTTACCTTCTGAGACATGCTGTGTCCCTGCTGCACATGTTCACATTGACTTTCGTGATTGTGGACTGGCGCTGCTGGCTATTTTATTTCCTTTTTTTATGCAGCTGCAGGGGTTTCCAGGCCACTGACACCACTCACTGTACTGAGTGGAGTAGTGAGCGAGGTGTTGTGGGGGACAACCCAGCAGCACCCGCATTTATTTTATTTTTTGGTATTCCCTGTAATGCATGCCACCAAAGGTTCGAGGTTTTGGTGTTCAGGCATTTGGTGGCATGCATGTACGTGCTTTTAGTTTAGGTTTGATGTTTTTGCTCACTCTTTTCTTCAAAGTGCGTGTCTGAGGGGATTGTCTGTGGCCTGTTTCCATTTGTAACAGTGCGCTTTGTGACAGCTGTGTCATGTGTGTTGATATTTTTATTGAGGTTTTCACATTGCATGCCATGGCATGGTGTGTGGGGTGGGTGACCTGGGGTTGGGAGAGGTTTAGGTGACATAACAGCATTTGGATGTGCTATTTTGCATTGGGGCTATGCAATCTGTGCCTTGCATGTGTGCCTTTTGGCCACACAGGATTGTGTTTGTTTAGTTGGCTAGGGATGCACACAATGCTGCAATTCCAAGGACAAATTCTCAGGGTGTTTAGGTTGTGACAGTTGACTGTCCCTTTGTCATCATCGATTGTCACCTGGAATGTGCCAGGCCTTTGTTCACTCCACAGGGTGGGGGGGGGGGGGTTTAGGTGAAAAATGTAGCCACAAGCTGGGTACGGGTTGCCTCACCACGTGCCCTTTCCCCTCCCATGCGCAGCGGCCGTGCATGTGGTTGGGGATGTGGGGGCACCACCATGTCCACCGGTACGCCCTGCTCGATTGCAACGTTGTGCAGGACAAATGCTGCGACAATGATCCTGCACACTACTAGGGGCGCATATAGTAGCTGCTCACCAGAGTGGTCAAGGGAGCGGAAACGTGACTTGAGCACTCCGAATGTGCGCTCCACTATGCCCCAGGTTGCAATATGGGCTGCGTTCTATCTTACCTGGGGTGGTGTGGTGAGGTTCCGTATTGGCGTCATCATGTGGGTGCTCAGAGGGTAGGCACTGTCCCCTGGGGAGGTGATGATGGTTGTCATTAGTTGGGTTTGTTTATTTGTCTGTGTGTGACATGCATGCATGTGCACAGGCATTTGTACTCACCAATGAGCCATGTGTTGCCATGTCTCCCAGCTTCCAGGTCCTGGTGTAGGGCTGATATTCTGTATATGAAACGGTCATGGGTGACCCAGGATAGTTTGCATAGACAGAGGTGATGATTCCATTGGCATCGCATAGAACCTGCACATTGATGGAATGCCAGTGTCATAAATCTCCCCCGTCTCACCTGAGATCGCTTCTTGCTCTGTTCCGCGGGAGGATTCCTCTTGTGGACGGATCGGGTCTTGTATAGACTCGCTCGAGTCTCGTCCGGCTGCAGAGCGCATTCAGAGTTCCGGGAAGGTCGTTGTTCCAGGATGTCCAGGGAAGTAGGTAGCGGTCGCTTAGAATGGAGTTTCCAGGAGTCGAGTAGAAGGAAAGGAAGAAGGAAGAAGGAAGGGAACCAGGATCTCGGAGAGAAGAATTGCCGAACAGCACACACACGTCGAGTCACTACCTATTGATAGCGTTGAGACGCGCGCGGGCCGTGGGGGCGTGGCCAATTTATAGGACGTGCCATAAGCGTCGTGAAAGCTGGTGTGAGGCTAATTGCTTGTTGCGGCCATGTTTGGAGTAACAGGGAATACAAGCCCCGGCGCGATAAGGACCAGGAGGTCCAGAAGGGGCAAGTTCTACGGGTCATGACAGCATGCCTCCTCCGAAGACCTGTTCCACCAGGTTTGCCCTGGTGTATGAGATGGAATCTTTTGAGCAGTTGAGGGGTATTTAAGTTAGAAACTGGTTCCCAGGTTCTCTCGCTAGGAGGGTATCCTTTCCATTCAACCAGATATTGAAGTCGACCCTGCTTATATCTGCAATCGCATATTCGGGACACTTCATATTCTAGCTGATCATTCACAACAACAGGACTGGGCCTGCAGGATTTTCGGGAGGATTGGGTGTAAGGTTTCAATAGGGAGGTGTGAAAAACTGGATGTATTTTCTTCCAGGAATCGGGTAGCTTGAGTCGGAATGAGACAGGATTGACGACCTCCTTTACGTAAAATGGTCCATAGTACCGAGGAGCCAATGTGTTTGGCCGTAGATGTCAGGGTAAAAGTTTCGAGGACAACCAGACTTGATCACCAACCAGGAGGACGCTGGTCTTCTCTTGGAATCCGCATAGAGCTTAGTACGTGTTTGGGCCTCTTTCAAATGTTCCTTGGCTTCCTTGTGAATGTTGATGAGAGTCTGTATCCAAGAGTCGAGAGTAGGTACTGGAGGGACATGTGGAAGAACAGAAGGTAAAACGGACGGGTGAAAACCTTGACTGCAATAGAAACGCCTGACCTTGAGTGCAGAGTGATCGGAATTGTTGTAGGCAAACTCGGACAGGGGTATGAGGAGAGACCCGTCATCCTGAACCTTGGTGTCAAAACAACGAAGATATTGCTCCAGAGTTTGATTTACACGTTCCGTGGCTCCGTTGGTTTGTGGGTGATAACCTGATGAGAGAGCGTGTTGGATTCCTAGAAAGCGACAGAGATGTTTCCAGAATTGTGAGACATTTTAAGGTCCTCGGCCCGATATGATCTTGGAGGGAAGTCCATGGAGACGGAAGACATGTTCCAGGAAGATTCCCGCAAGTTCTGATGAGGATGGCAACTTATACAAAGGTGTGAAATGAGCCATATGGGTGAACAAGTTTATGGTTACCATGATGGTCGTGTACCCTCGGGAAGGTGGTAACTCCACAATGAAGTCTGTTGCAATACACTCCCATGGTCTTTTTGGCAGCGATGGTTGCAGTAGAAGATCCGCCGGTCTCTTGTTATCATGTTTGTTTTGACTGCAGACAGTACAAGCCTTGACGTACTGTTGTACGTTGGTCTTCATTTGAGGCCACCAAAACTGTCTTTGTATAAGACGGAGAGTGTTAGTAATACCACGATGACCGGAGTGAGGGGTATCATGGCAGAGGTTTATTATCTTGTCTTGTAATTTCAGTGTAGGAATGACCAGTGCATTGTCCTTGAATAGATATTCTTCCTTGACTCTTAGATTCCATGGATTCATCCTTGAAATCTCCTTCCAGAGGTCAGAGGACTGGGTTTGATCTCAGATTTCTTCCAGGAGGTTGATTGCCTGAGCTACAAAGATAGTTTGGGGAAACATCTTAGGATAGGCCTTATCCTCAGTGGTTGCGTAGTCTGGACGTCGAGATAAGGTGTCAGCAATCATGTTTTGTGATCCAGGGACGTGAGTGATTTGAAACTGGTATTGGGCAAAGAAGTAGGCCCAACGGGCCTGACTACTGTTCCTGCACTCCAAAGACTGTAGGATTTGGAGATTCCGATGATCTGTGCGGACCTGAACTGGATATCTAGCACCCAGAAGTAGGTGTCGCCATTCAGTGAAGGCTTGACGGATGGCCAAGAGTTCCTTTTCCAGGACGGAATAGTGAGTCTCACTGGGGCTCAGGGTTTGTGAAAGGTAAGCAATGGGGTGTTCCAGTCCATCCTCAAGTTCCTGTTTCAAGACCGCCCCTATGGCGTAGTTAGAGGCATCCGTTTCCACTAGAAATGGGCGATTTGTGTCAGGTTGGGTCAGGATGGGGGCTTGCGTGAACTCCGTCTTCAATCGTTGGAATGCCCGATCTTGCGAGGTAGACCAGATGCAGGGGGTGTCCTTCTTCAATAGGGCTACGATCGGCTGAACAATCTCTGAAAAGGTAGAAATAAACTTCCAGTAGAAGTTGGCGAGCCCCAGGAAGGATTGCACCTGTTTCACAGATGTGGGAGCGGGCCAAGCCAGTATGGCCTTTACCTTTGAAGGGTCCATGCCAATTCCTTCTGGGCTAAGAATGAATCCTAGGTAGTGAACAGAAGTAACGTGGAACAAGCATTTTTTGGGTTTGGCTAACAGTTTGTTTTCACGAAGTCATTGTAGTACTGCCTTTACCTGTTCTTCATGTTTTAAAGGATCTTTCGAAAAAATCAATATGTCATCCAGATAGACTATGACAAAGAGGAACAACATATCCAAGAACACCCTGTCCATAAAACGCTGAAAGATTGCAGGAGCATTGGCTAGTCCAAAGAGCATGACTAGGTATTCAAAGTGACCAAAGGGCGTTCTAAAGGCTGTCTTCCATTCGTCCCCTTCCCGGATTCGAATTAAATGGTAGGCACCCCGGAGATCCAGCTTCGTGAAAATTACGGCTTCTCTCACAGCTTCTAGGATATCCGAAATAAGGGGCAGTGGATATCGATCTTTGAGGGTGCATTGGTTTAAGCCTCGATAGTCGAGGCAAGGTCTGAGTTGCTTGGTGTCCTTCTTGGGAACGAAGAACAACGAAGCACCCGCTGGAGATTTCGAGGGTCTTATGGTGCCGTTTTCAAGATTGGTGTTGAGGTATTCACCAAGGGTCTTCTTTTCAGGTTCGGAAAGGATGAAAATTCGGCCGAAAGGAATTACAGCTGAGGGATCTGTATCTATGGCACAGTCTTCAGGCCTGTGAGGGGGTAATGCTTGGACTATGGCGGTAGAAAATACATCAGCATACTCCTGGTAGGTGTCTGGAACTTGTATGATATTGGAAACCATGAGTGGTATTTCTTGGTCTCTTGGAGGTTCTTTAGGAGTTATCGAGGAAGGGTCCAGGGATAGACAGTGGGACATACAGAACTCCGAGCCCAGGAATAAAGAACCTGCTGTCCAATTTATATACGGATTGTGTTTTTGTAGCCAGGGCATACCCAAAACCATGGGATAATGGGCTGACTTAATGATGCCGAATGTAATCCGCTCTCGATGATAATTTATGAAAAGTTGGATCTCTTTAGTCTGCAGGCTTATGGGTCCTGAAGAAAGGGGTCTTCTGTCAATTGCTTCCACCGGCTGCATGGTGTTTCCTGTCTCATACGGAATTTGATGACTAACAACCCAGTCTTGATCAATGAAAATTCCCATAGCTCCGCAGTCCACCAAGGCCAGAATGGGATAGGTCTTGTCTTTGGAGGGCGAAAGGAAGGCCTGTAGAATCACCAAACTACTTTGTCCAGGAGAGTTCAAGGATGGAATTGATGTGGAGCAAACATCTCTCTCCCGACACCTCGCTCCATCTAGGATCGGGAGCTGGCGTTTCCCGAACGCCGTGGAGGGGCTAGAGGGCATTCTCTAACAAGATGTTTATCCGAGGCACAATACATGCACAGGCCTGTGTGGATCCTTCTCATCCTTTCTTGAGGGGAAATAGGCCCACAGAAGGCTCCGATTTGTATGGGTTCCGAATCTGTGTCAGGGGTTGGGTCTGGATCGGTTTTAACAGAGGTCCCAAGGGAATTCTTTTGAAAAGGTGTCTTGGTCTTTCTTCTTTCAGCCCTTCTTTCCTGGATTCGAAAGTCTATCTGTAGGGCTAAATCCATAAGAGCCTGGAAGGAACTAGGACGAGCTACCCGGGCTAATTCGTCCTTAATGTCCTCGTTTAGACCCCTGCGAAATAGAGTGAAACTTGCTTCAGAGGACCAATCCGCTTCCTTGACCAATTGTTTGAATCTAGTAACGTATGTTAGCATATCCTGGATACCCTGTCGAAAATCAAGTAAACGTTCTTGAGCATTAAAAACCTGTTCTGGGCGGTCAAACATAGTCTTGAGTGCCTGAATGAATCCATCATAATCATCCAGGAGGGCATCCCCTGAGTTAACTAAGGGCATAGCCCAGGTTAATGCATTCCCTGTGAGGTGCGAGATAATGAAGCCCACCTTCGCCCTTGAAGTTGAAAAGTAATAGGGCTTAAAGGTAAAATGCACCAAGCAGGAATCCAAGAATCCACGTAAGGTTTTTACTGATCCATCGTATTTGTCCACCACTCCACCAAGTAACACACTGTCCTTGTTAGTGGGGTCGCGCGATAACACTAGCTGCCTTAGCGCAGCATTCTCAGCCTTTAAGTTCTGTACTTCAGTTGTGAGCTCTGGCATGCCACGCATAAGGTCCTGGACTGCTTTCTCCATAGCAGTATCGATGTCGGTCGTGTGGCGTCTCAAACTGTCATTAATCTCCCCCCGTCTCACCTGAGATCGCTTCTTGCTCTGTTCCGCGGGAGGATTCCTCTTGTGGACGGATCGGGTATTGTATAGACTCGCTCGAGTCTCGTCCGGCTGCAGAGCGCGTTCAGAGTTCCGGGAAGGTCGTTGTTCCAGGATGTCCAGGGAAGTAGGTAGCGGTCGCTAAGAATGGAGTTTCCAGGAGTCGAGTAGAAGGAAAGGAAGAAGGAAGAAGGAAGGGTACCAGGATCTCAGAGAGAAGAATCGCCGAACAGCACACACACGTCGAGTCACTACCTATTGATAGCGTTGAGACGCGTGGGGCCGCGGGGGCGTGGCCAATTTATAGGACGTGCCATATGCGTCGTGAAAGCTGGTGTGAGGCTAATCGCTTGTTGCGGCCATGTTTGGAGTAACAGGGAATACAAGCACTGGCGCGATAAGGACCAGGTGGTCCAGAAGGGGCAAGTTCTATGGGTCATGACAGCCAGTGCTTGCGGTTGCGATAGATGTGCTCAATGGCCCTAGGTGGACTAGGGCCACATGGGTGCAATCAATGACACCGAGCACTCTGAGGAAGTGTGCCACTCCGTAAAAGTCCTGGACCATGGCCTGCCTTTCGGCGGGTGTTCTGGGCATGTATATGTGCCTGCAGAGTGAGGGGCGTGTAGTCATGATTGCCAACACCTGGTGTAGGCAGCGTGACTGCGTGGGCTGTGAGACACCCCGACTATGGCAGTTGTCCGCTGAAATTACCCAGTGGCCAAAAAATGCAGGACATTGAGCACCTTTTCCAAGGGGCTCAGTGCTTGGGAGCACGAGGAGGGTGATGTGAGGTCATCCTCCCTCTCAGTGACCATGTCTAGGATGATATGAGGTGGAAACCTATACCTGCCATAGACCGGGTCATCAGGCATCCCAGAAAGGCTGGTCCTGGCCAAAAAAATGCGGGGCCTGGCTATTCTCCTCCTCCTGCGGTGTCCCACGATCGCTGCTGCGAGAAATGAGACATTCATCGTAGCTGTATATGCTTGTTTGTTGTTTGCGCACACTTTTATACTGTGCGGGGGCACTTTCGCCTGCTTTCGTGTGGCGGACGTATTTACGCGTTCTTGTCTTTTGGCATGAGCAGGTGTTCCCTATTCGATTCCATGAATACGTGTTGTTCGCGAGTGTGTGGGCATTGCGTGTATTTCCCAGCGGTACTTCCCCCGTTACGGCCATATTTTCACGCGGTGTTACCCATTCCGCGTGTTCTGCCCGATTTTTAGGTGTGTGCGCTAGAAGTTGTGCGCTTTCGCTGTGCGTGTCGCGCACGGCGCTGGAAAGTGGCCTTCTATGAATCGTTTGCGTGCGATTCATATGCGTGCGCTGGTTTTTTCACGCTTGCGCCCCACATTTCGGCGCACAATCATTCCATGAATTACCCTCTAGATATCGCTCTGGATTATTCATTGATTTATCTGAAAAATAATTTCTTTTAAAATCTAAATGTTGCATGCACTGTTGTCTTGTGGTGATCCAATCAAAGTGCCACAACATTTTCTTTGGCCGATCTGAATTGGTTACCAGTAGATCTAGTGTAATTCCTGCTGCTGTCATGATAGCTGAAATATGCTTTTTCCAGGGTTTTACATTTTTTACCACATCAGTGTTAAAATATGATGCCAGAATGAATGGCAAAGAACCTTTGGTGTCATTAGTGATGTATTTTTTATACAGGTTAATAATTTTCCAGGTGCGTATTGCACTCAAAATAGAGCAGGCCAAGTTCATAGCGAACTATGCACATTGGCTGAGCGGGCGGAAGTGGCAATATTTTCTTCCAGAATTGGCCTTCAAGTTTGGTCCAGAAAGTCAAATCTTGGTAGGCCCTAGTCTCTGCACCATAAGTTATAGTTGGGACAACTTTCTGCTTGTAAAACTTTATTACCGGCTCAAAAGAAAAGTTCAATACTTTTTAAGATTCATTCTTGCTTGTGCAGCTACAGTGAGGATTTTCCTCTCTTTTTCGAGTCTATTTGGCAAATCAGACGGATGGTTATTGGCGTTCAAACCTAGATAACAATATTGATTAGTGGTTTCAATAGGCATACCTTAAATTCGCCACTTATATTTAGTTCTTTTGACTGCATGATTTGTTCCACAAGTCATTATTTTTGTCTTTGCTAAATTAATGATGAAGTGGTTTTGCTCAACGTAGGTTTCTAGTGCTGAGTAAATGTAGGCCTTTTGGTGTTTTAGAAATCAAAACCAAATCGTCAGCGTACAAAAGCAATGGCATTGAATACAAGCCAATTTTTAGAGGATCTGACACTACAGATTTCAAAGAACGGGCAATATCAGCGATAAACATTTTTTATAATGAAGAGGCCAATATTCATCCCTGCTTTAAACCACAATTTGTTGCAATTGACTCTGGTAAATTGCCATTTATGGATAACCTAATTTGTATTGACGTTTCTGTGTGCAGTTGCAGAACTAGGGCACAAATGTAGGAAGGACAATTGGCTTCTATGAGTTTTTTAAACAAAAGAGCTCTAGACACTGAGTCAAATGCTGCCTTGAAATCGATGAAGGCCATGTAGAAAAGTTGTTTGGATTGAAAACTATAGATTTTAATTGCCCATATAGCAAATAGGTTAATGGCCGTGCCCAAGCTTGAAACCAAGCCTGTCTAATAGGTATCAAAGACTCTGGCTTCTTTAACCCATATTGATAAGTCCTGTAAAAGTAATCTAGCAAATATTTTGCATGGAATGTCCAAGAGGGCGATCCAACAGTAGTTTTCTGGTTGTTTGCGATCGCCCTTTTTAAATACAGGCACTATAATGGACTTTCTCCATGTCGGTGGAATATATCTCTGCTTAATGATCTTCGAGAAAATGGTAAAGAGAATTGACGCCCATTCTTCTGGTTGAGATTTTAACATGAAATGAGTTAGGCCATCAGGGCCAGGGGTCAGAGATGTGCTTAGTTTGTTAATCTGGAGCATTATGTCCAATTTGCCAAAGCTCATGTTGTCAGTCGATGTCCACATGCCTAACTCTTCAGAATTTTTGGGCGATGGAATGGAATATAATTGTTTAAAGTGTTGAATCAAAATCTCTTTAGAGACAGAGTTGTTTTGATACAAGGCTTGAGTGTTTTGATAT
Source organism: Ambystoma mexicanum (assembly GCF_040938575.1). Classification (NCBI taxonomy): domain Eukaryota; kingdom Metazoa; phylum Chordata; class Amphibia; order Caudata; family Ambystomatidae; genus Ambystoma; species Ambystoma mexicanum. Next base: position 1,345,847,614 of record NC_090923.1, read on the forward strand.
GCAGCATTAATAATCTTCCAGATATCTGCGCTATTCTTAGAAGCAATGGCTGCTAACATCTGCTCCGAGTCTCGTTGATATAGTAGCGCTCGATGGGCTTTATTCCATTTTTTATACCTCATCTTTAAAGATCGGATGGTCTCTTGCCTTTCATGGGGTAGCAGATGTGTTAAATGCCTGATACTTCTACGCAATTCGGTTTTCTTAATCGCAACTTCTTGGTCATAGGCATATTTGTGCTTGTACAATGGTTTCTTGTTTGTTGACAATTGCAGTTTGAACAAGGACATGGCAGCTTTGTAGTGGCCCTCCACGAGTGTTATTTCTGCATCAAGATGTTAGGGGTCTGCTTGAAGCGAACGTTCAAAATCAAGCAATTGCTCGACTTACCAGAGAAACCTATTACGGCCGCTCGCAAGCTCAAGCTGAGGGAAATATCGATCGGGGCAAGATGAAGGGAGTACCCAGGACCATTTCATAGCTAGCAATTCATGATCATTATGCAATTGTGGGAGGCCGTGAAAGTCTTCAATAATATCAAACATATTACTTTGTACAAAAACAAAGTCGATAAAGGCATTCTTGTTCGTCCTCTTCCAAGTAGACTGCAGGGGGATATCTCCTCTAAGTGCACCATTAAGCATTACAAAAGATCTATTTTTCATCATAGAGAGCCACTTCTGACTAATGTCATCTACTTCAGCTGAGCGACTTGCGATGCAGTGAATATTTGGATCACCTGTAAGTATTCTGTACATGATAGAGGAGTCTAGAGCAATACGTTTGAATGTTTGTTCTAGATGTTGGAAGAAAATAGAAATCAGAAATACTACTATGGTTCCAATATATATCCAAGATGGCAAGGTTTCCAGCTGGAGATTTAATTTTAACCAGTTGCATATAGCTGTTAGGTGTGGCCCATGGTTCCAGGGAGAAATAGGAGCACATTTATACTGCTACTAAGAGACCAGATGAGGGTGGCCTCGATGCAAGGCCTTGGCTGGAAATAAAGATAACATATATCCATGCCAAATTGGAGCCGTAGTGTACCAGGTCCCTTGAAGCACTATAATGTCATAATTATTTGACAGGTCATATTCTAGATGTAAGAGATGTTTAAACCCCTCGTATTCCAGCTGGCTAATCTACATACGATTGTAATTAAAGTCGTGAGTTGTTATGCACAGGCCACCTTTCTCTCAGTTTGAGGATGGGTTCTCTCCCACCCTTCAGTGGCTCCGGGTTGTGATGTTGCAGTAACATCTCGCACGTGATCAAAGGCTCCCGGGTGCAGGTATTTTTAACAATGGTTTGGATGGAGAGATCACAGAGTGTGAAGGTCTCAGAGGGGATTGATCCGTTACCAAGGATTCACTACGCACATAATCTTGTCGCAGAATGAATCCCAGGTAATATAACTCTAATTTGGCCTTCCACAAGGTATTTAAGACTATGCCTGATTTAATCCATAGTCTAGCCTGTGCAAGATCTAGGATCGCTTAGCAAATTCAACTTTATTTTGAGGGCAGCATTACTAGGAGTAGTGGATTGGGCATTCCCACCTCGCCGCTGCTCAAGAGTCAGAAATATAAGATGAATAAGTGAGCTGGGGTATATGCGTGAAGGTAGGTGTGATGATTGGGTGGCAGTGCAGGGATTACAATCAAAACTACGTCCAGCAATTTCCACAGTCTCAACAATATTAGCCTGTCTGCACACAGCAGCTTGTGAGAGGGGAATTGCAGTAATGTCAAGATTGCAACTCGAATTTCGAGTTACAATGTCACTGTTCAAGTTGGCAGCCCCCTGTATTAGGTCATCAAGAGGCTCATAGGCCATGTCAGCATGTGTCAACAAGTCCAAGGGCATAATAGGTTGGTTTTTAGCCTTTTTGTTTGCGTTTTTCGCTTTGGCAATCTCAACATATTTTTTCTTAATCTGAGAGCTGGTAGTCTGTGTATGGGTAGGAGGGAGAGCCAAAGATCGTAGGAACCTACGGCAGCTACCCTGTGCAGATTTTGGCAGATATGTTTTGTTCTTAGGCTCATTTGACATTTGATGGTTGGGTCATTGCGTCATGGTGTTAGTAAATATAGTGTATGTCGGGCAAGTGGTTTTGATATTTGTGTCGCCAAAGCCAGGTTTCTTAGAAGAAGCAAGTGCAGACAACGCCCGTACTTCACTAAAGCTTTGATGCAATTTGTTGTTTTGGGAGCCAGATCCCATCCTCTCCTGCAAAGGTGGGCCTCTGCCAGGGAGCAAGGCACTCTGGGCACAATATGTACCCACTGAGTGGGAAACCAGAAGGGTCAAGGAATTCGGATCAATTAATATCAGGAATGTGTCTGGTACAGTATGTGCAGACTTTGTGTGAAAAGAGGGCAGAGGGCTTCTGCAAGTACTGTGATTCGTGGCAGGTACAGGTGAGGTTACAGAGATTGGTGCAGCAATGTTAATATTAGTGACTTCTCTTGTAGAGTCGGCCCCACTGCATTTGAAGTGACAGCTGGGATCCATTATGCATCGTGTGAGATTTTGAAGTAGCTCAGTGTTACTGTTTATTGTTGCAGCCAGTGTCTCAAAAAGTCTTGTTAAAGATGCGAGCGCCATATTCAAAGCATACAAAGTAACTTCAATCAGGGAGAGGTTGCCTGTCTGGGGAAAGACACTCTGCGAAGTGTTGGATTCTCCAACAAAACAGATAAAGGAGACGAAGCTGATGAAGAATTTGAGAACATAATTGGGGATTGCGACAATGCGTATGATAGTTGCTTTGGCTGAGAGGCCGCCTCTGCGGTTTGTTGGTCAAGTTCCTGCATTTCAGTATGTGCTCCTCTCCGGAGATCATTATTCGAGCTGGAGGGTATGTACTCAGCTTCATATATGTGCTTGTTTCTGTATGATTCAACACAATTGTCTGAAGCTGATTCATATGCTACAGAGTCGTTAAGAGTAGAGTTGCTACTCTGCACCTGAGTGCGGCAGTCACGATTCACATTAGTTGGTATAGCTGCACTGTCTAATTGCGAAGTGCAGGCTGGTGTGGAGAGCACCGGCAGATGATTATCCATCACTGAATTAATGACAGCAGTGACTGTAATTACATTGTTAATCGGTTTATCAGCGCACAACAGTGTGTAGGAGGGACAGATGGGAAGGGTAGACATAGGTAAAAGAGAGGCCAAGTCAGACTCGACTACAGCTGAATCTGCGAAGTCGATTAACACTGCATCAGGAATTTCAGCAACGGTCTTTGCAGGCATCGGTGTCTCATCACTGAAAGCGGCTGTTAATTGAACAGTCTGAAATGGGGTTTTAGGTTTGCAGAATTCGTGCATGTCCACATTTTGAACTGGTATATGTTGCGAACGCGAGAAGCTAACTGCAAAGCAGACAATTTGGAACACTCGTATTTCAGATTCTTACAAAGTGCTGCTTTGTCAATAGATCCTGTAGTCGGCATGACGCTTTTTATAGTGTAAGCGTAACTCATGTTGCCTTTCAATGCGTACGAATAGTTTCAGTGCAATATTATACAATATATAAAGCATGATTACAGTTTTGGTAATACAGTTAGATAAAAGGAGATGTGTCTTAATGGAGGGGTACTCACTGCCTCCCGGCCACCTAGCCAAACTGCCTAACTGCACTCTGCAAGCACTCTGGCAAATGCGCATGGCCAGCTGTTTATGAGGACAGCATGAAGTAGGTGGGCCGAGCTAAATTCAAAAACGTTTTTAAAGTCAATTAATTGTCCAGCAAAATAAAATCCACACAAATCCACAAGTGATACTTGTTGCTGTAGAAACGAAAAGAGAGAAATTGTGAAGTAATGATCTCATGATGTAACAGGAGAGATAAGTTAATGTTTCTTCACTGCCGTACTGGCCAACAGTAGGAGTCCTTCCTGCAGGTAAGTGCCCTCAGGAAGCACACTGGAAAATGCGTGCGTGTAAATGCGCATGGCCAGCTGCTTATGAGGGCTGAGGGCAGCTGGAGGTAGGTAGGCGGAGACAATTTCAAAATTCTTTTTTAAAGTCAATTAATTGTCCACCAAAATAAAATCCACAGAAATCCACAAGTGATACATGTTGCGGCCAACAGTAGGAGTCCTTCCTGCAGCAAACTGCACTGAGCAAGCACTCTGGTGTACGGCAGGGACGGAAAAATTACCTTACCGTAGTTTTCTTTATATGGATTCTTCTCCCGCAGATTCAGCGTCATTAAGATATCCATCTTCCAGCTCTGCGGTTCGAAAACATTTCAACAAGGGGCGTAGTGAACCACGACTCGGCCTTCGATCGTCGATCTGTCATGTCTGGATCTCGATCGTCGGCTACGAACGTGACGTCAGTGTTCGTACATATACCACGTCACTATGCCCCATTACTCTGTTCCGCCAAATGTTTACCCTTGCGATTGAACTTTGCAGAAGAAAAACCACAGGAGGAGGCTAACCAGCCATTAAAACATTAACAAGGTTACACCCCAACAGGGTGTACCCACAACAATGTGAAGAAAAACCTTTTTTTTTAAATCAAAAACGGGCATCCCAGAGCCATCACTAGATGCCTTCTTGTTTGGACAGAAGCGACAACCCACTGAACTTTCTGAGCAGGGATGAATAGGAGGGTCGATGAGGAATCTGCGGGAGAAGAATCCATAGAAAGAACATTACTGTAAGGTAATTTCTACTTCAATGGATTGCTTTTCTGCCACAGATTCCTCATCATGATAGACTCCCCAAGCAGTTAGGATAACGGAGGAGGGCAGAAAGATTCTGTTGAAGTGCCCCACCAAACCTAGCATCAGCTCCCCATGCAACGTCCAAGGCACAGTGCTTGGTGAACGTGTGTATGGATGACCAAGTGGCTGCCTGGCAAATATCCCTAACAGGGACACCTCTCTGGAGGGCCGTAGAGGCAGAGAACCCTCTGGTCAATTGGGCCCTGATGCCCGCTGGAAGATCCTTGGCTGCTGATTGGTAACACTCGGATATGCACAAGATAATCCACTGTGACAGTGTTTATTTAGTGATGGCAAGACCTTTTCCAGACAAGGAATGGGCTACAAACAACTGGTCTGATTTCCTAAACTCAGACGTACGAGCGGCATATAAACTCAATACTCTCTTGGGATCAAGGCGGTTGAACTGCTCTTCCTCCTTCAAGTAATGCAGAGGAGGGTAAAAGACAGGTAAATCAATAGATTCAGACAGATGAAATTCTGAAACCACCCTAGGGAGAAATCCGGGCCTGACTTTAAGAGAGACTTTTTGACGAAAGGACTTCAGGAATGGGGGTTTGCAGCACAAGGCTTGCAGTTCGCTAACCCTCCTGGCAGACGGGATTGTGACCAAAAAGGCTGTTTTAAGGGACAACAGCCGAAAAGAACATGAATGCATAGGCTCAAAAGGAGCCGCCGTCAAGGTCAAAACCAGATTAAGATCCCAATCTGGGACAACAAAGGGGGTTGGTGGAAACTTGTTGAGAAGGCCCTTCAGGAACTGGGCTATGACCGGAATGGTGAAAAATGAACCTTGGTCTGGGGACCTCTTGAACACAGACAGGGCCGCCAAATACTCTTTTACTGTGGCAACCTGAAGGCCTGAAGAGGCCAGTGACAGAAGGGACTCCATGACTGTGGTGGTGGGACAAGAGATAGGGTCAGTCTTGCGTTCCCTGCACCATACCTCAAATGTTCTCCACATGCATGCGTACAGAGATCTAGTAGAGGGTCTGCGTGCAGCCAGCAATACCTCAAGCACCTCCTCTGAGAGGTCCCAGTCATCATACCTCATCCTCTCAAGAGCCACGTATGTGGGTTGAGGGATTCGGGGTCGGGTAGAGCACACAATCCTCCGACTGGGTTAGGAGATCCGGACGCTGAGGCAACCAGTGAGGTGGACAGCCAGTCAAATGCAGGAGATTGGAGTAACATTTTCTCCCAGCCCAATCAGGGGCGATCATGTTCATGGATGCTTAAAATCTCTTCAACCTCCTGAGAACCCATGGAATGACGGGAATCGGAGGGAAGGCGTAGTGGAGAGGGAAGGTTCAATTCACCAGAAACGCATCCCCTAGTGCACCATTGGCTGAGAATTCCCTGTTCACACTTCCTGTAGGACTCCATGGTGAACAGATCCACTGCTGGGGTACCACAGAGAGTGAAGACCTCCTCTAGGACTTCCTGGCACATTACCACTCATGTGAGACTGTGCTCTGCCTGCTCAGAGCATCCACCAAGGTGTTCTCTGTCCCCGCCAGATGAACTGCTGAGACCGAGATTTGGTTCTCTCTCAACCTGAACCACAGCTGAATTGCCTCTGCGCAGAGTGGGCTGGAGTGCACGCAACCCTGCTTGTTGAGGTAGTGCATGGCCACCGCATTGTCTGTCAGGACGCGGACATGCTTCCCTCTGAGAGACAGGGCAAAGGTCCTCAGAGCTAAACTGATGGCCCGTAGCTCCAGCCTGTTGATATGCCACTTGGCTTCTGATGGGGACCAGAGGCTGCTCACTGCAATTCCTCGCAGTCAGCGGCCCAACCCTTCAGGGACACATCTGTGACCACTCGGGCCTGGAGTCAAGGATGACAGAAGGATTTCCCGCCAACAGATTTATGCGTGTGTGCCACCAGCCGAGTTCGAGGACTACTTGGCTGGACACTGAAAGGCAATTCCTGAGTGCTCCCAGATACTGAGACCACTGGTCCCTCAGGAGCCACTGAAAGGATCTCATACGCAACCTGGCCCTAGAAAAATACAGGAGGCAATGAGACCCAAGAGGTAGAGGAAGGAAACCGTTGGAAGAGTGGCGTGGTTCTGAAACAACTGCACCATCTAGGCGATGTTGCTGACGCTCTCCTCACACATGGGTGTCTAGGACTGTGCCGATGAACTGGAGCTGCTGAACTGGCGTCAGATGGGACTTCTTCAAGTTGAGGGAGAAGCACAGCCTGTGCAGTAGTAGGCAGGTGTCTTCCAGATGAGACAAGACTTGCCCGCTGACTTCTCTAGGATCAGCCAGTCGCCCAGGTACGGAAATACATGGACCCCGGATGTCCTGAGATGAGCCGCAACTACTGCCATGAGTTTGGTGAAGAACCTTGGCGCGGAGGTCACCCCAAAAGGAAGCACTTTGAAACGATAGTGCTTGTCGCCAATGAGGAACATTAGGAACTTTCTGTCCTTTTGGTGTACCGACAAATGGAAATAAGCGTCCTGTAGGTCTATCGACACAAGACAGACCTGGAGTTTGAGAGCGTGGAGAGTCTCTCTCAACGTCAACATCCTGAATTTGTCCATCCACAGGAACTTGTTCACGGTCCTGAAGTCCAGGATGGGAGAGAGACCTCCTCCCTTTTTGGGCACCGAGAAGTAACGGGAAAACCAACCCAACCCTCTCTGTTCAGGAGGTACCTCTTCCACTGCACCCTTCGACAACAGGGCTCTCAGTTCATCCTGGAGTTCCTGTCCCGGTTGGATTGGGGGAGGTGGATGTCAGTCTGGAGGCCTCTTTAGGAATGGCAGATAATAACCCCACCGAATCAACTGCAGGGCCCAGGCGTCTGAAGTTATTTCCTGCAACTGGGGCCAATGCCCATCCAACCGTCCACCAACCGGTGCATCGTAGGAGGGGAAAATCAAAGCGGCTTAGAGGGCGCGGGTGACCCTGCAGCTGCTGCTGCTTGTTGGCCTCTAGAGGCCCCTCTGCCCCTTCTGGGATGCGAGAAGCACCTCTGCCCTTGCCTGGCTTGCGGGAGCTGTGCCCTCCTGCTATAGGGCACATCACGTCTATAGCCTCTGCCCCTGGAGCCGAAGCTGAAGGCAGGTCCAAAGATTAAGCAGCCAATTTTGACTCCTTGAATTTCTCCAAGGATTTGTATGCTTTTTTGCCCGAAAAGCATGTCACCTTCAAAAGGCATATCCAGCAACCTGTTTTGGACATTTGGGGAGATGCCAGAAGTTTTAAGATATGCTTGGCGTCTCATCACAACTGTTGAACCCATTGCCCTGCCAACACAGTCTGCTACGTCCATGCCTGTTTGTAACAATCCTCCACCAGCTGTAAAAATCCCTTGCACATGCCACCCTCAGGGACGTATTCAGCAGCATGTTCTACTGCCTTCCATAAGCCAAACGAGTATTTGGCGAAACCACACGCTACGTTAGTGGCTTTGAGCGCCATGCTACCAGAAGTGAACACGTTTCTGGCCAAAGCGTCAGATTTTTTTCCTCTCACTATCCGTAGGCAGATTAGAGGTGGATGCCGCGGGTCTGGTGGAAACAGTGGCAGCCTGTATAACCATCCCTGTCAGGGAACAGTGTGTGGCGAGGAAAGAAGGATCTCCTCTTGCCGACCTATACTTCCCTGTGAAATTGGCATTCACAGGGGGAATGGTACAAGGGAGCTGCCATACGGATGCTAAGGGGTCCATAATGGCTGGGCTGAAAGGCATATTGTGCTTGACTGTGGGACTCTCGTCCAAAATGTTGGTAAGGTCATACCCCTGAAGAGGGGCAGTGGACGCCCTCAACCCAGGGTGTCAACTGCCCTGTGGATCAGCTCCCTGAACTTCACAATGGTGTGGGTATAGGGCTGTTTTTGAAGTAACTCCAAATCCCAGAGAAGTATCCAGACCACTGGAATCATGTAAACCCAGATCCGAAGCCAATAAATCGGCCTGGTCGTCGAAATAGTCGACGCTGCCGGATCCTGTGTAAACAGGGTCAACCGTGTCCTCAAGGTCATCATGCTCCTCGTCTCTGAAAATGGAATGCATGGAATCGAAGAAATCTGATCTCGACAGTGGCACAAATTAACCATCTCTGACTGTTGGCGCCGAAGGCTTGAGGATAGGTTTCGAAGTGGAAGCTTTCGATGCTGAGGGTACTTCTGGCGCTGAGGGACGCTCGGGTAACCGATGGGCATCGGGAGCCTTGGCCCTATGGCCTTCCAGTGACTTATTCCTGACTGGAGCAAAACCCGAAGATGCTTTCGAAGCCAACAATGTCGACGGAGTGGCTGGCCTGGGGTCAGGAGCACCGAGTGCCGCTTTAGCCGCCAAAGCTTGCAGGTCGGGCCCGGAGCCGCACCTAAAGCCACTAGTGTGTAAAACATTTTTTTTAAAACTTGCGTTTTTATTTGTATTTCGGTAATCAATAACAACACAATGGGCCTCATTCTAAGTTTGCCGGTCGGAAACAAGGGTACCGGTAAGCTCACCAGCACACTTGTTTCCAGACTGGCAGACTACGATTTTGCCTGCCGTGGCCGATGTACCCGACAGGTCTGACCCTGCCAGGCGCAGCGGTCATGGCAGGCAAACCCTTCACGGACACACCGGCACCGTTAGCAACGGTGCCGGTGCTTCAGTGTCCCCACTCCCATAGAGTCCAAAAGTCTCGATGGGAATGGGGACTTACAATTTACCGGCACCTGACTTGCCGGGCTGCCGGATTTGTAAAAGCCCAGTGGCACCGGGAAGTCAGGCGCCGGTAAATTATTAAGGGTCTTGCAGCAACCCGCTGTTAGCACCGGCAGGGTTACGGCCGGACCAGTAATGAGGCCCAATATCTCTTACAACAATGTCCAATAAAAAATGTTCCCTGCACCCCCACCCTCTCCATTCTCCCCCCATCACTTAATCAGTGTGTTCGGGTTTCAACATTTCGGTCAACAATAAAACCTCTCAGGGATGGATGCTCAATGATCAGTGTCAAGTGGAGTGAATTAGATTGTATTGAATTGGCTCCCCTCTACCGGACCACCATAGCGAACACCTTCAACGCATTCCAACCCACTCAGTTAATCTCTTTCACCCTCCATCTTAGACATCAGCGGCCCCCATTCCTCCAGGAATGACTCCCCATAATAATTTACAAAAGAAGTCAGTCTCTCCATTACGATAATATTGCACAGTTTACATTCCCACTGCCGTCTTGTGGGCACTCTCCCCACCTTCCAATTCTGGGCCACTGCCAGTCGACCCGCCCGCAACATCGCCTCACATAACCTATAAAACCTGTACTTCTTTGGATCCTTGGTTGGGATCCCCAACAACATCTGGAGCAGGTCTAGGCTCAGCTGGGCCCCATCGAGGATCTTAATCCAGCTAAGGGGTTCCTGCCAAAAGATGCAAATCCTGGGACAAAGCCAGCACTTGTGGGCAAGGGATCCCACCAGTCCACAACCTTTTGGGCAGAAGGGCGAGGCCCCCACAAAAATTCATGACATTTTTAACCGGGTCCCTGTGCCAACCCTGCAAGATCTTGAAGTTGTGTTCCATGGTGAAGGTGTTAGGGAGAATTCTCATTATATGGCTAATTTCCCTCACCTAGTGAGTCCCTCAGCAGCTTTGCTGGATTTCTGGAGTTTATTTTTTCCACTTGGTAAGAGTGTACCCCTTTTTCCCACTCTCACCTGTGTTTTGCCATGTGTATTTCATCTGTTTTTATGATTGTGGTCTCTGGAGTACACCACTTCAGTAGCCCCCTTCTTGTGTGTGTTACACAGCACCTTCAGTGCAGTGGCACAGGGCTGTCTTCTAGACTTCCCACCAACTCCATTTCTGAGGCTGACTACAGTTCCCCAGAAAAGGGTAAAGTTGCCATTTACTTTACTTAGTCAAATAACCACAGATCCAGTACACCCCATCTTACATGGAGTACTGGAAAGGGTTAATCCTTAGCCCTTTTTATCTGTACCTCCTAGAGCATTGTTTAGCTCTTTTAACACTTAGACTTGACTGGTGGCAGTGGTATCTACCCTAACTTTTCTCCCGCGATTATATTATATGAACATGGTACTGTTTTAGGCTATTATATTAGCCTCGAACATAAACCCGCTTGACCAAATACTCTTTCTTTTGGCTCCGATCAGTTTTATTCGCCATTTCTTTTTGTTAAAGTCCTTCTTGTATTTTACTTTGCACGGCAAACCAGGTTTGCCTTCTTTGTTCACTGTCCTTTGGCGGACTTCTGCCAAGAAGCCCACCTCAAGGCGCCTGGGTGTCTAGGTGGGCTGAATGTGAGGGAGGGGTGTAGTCACCCCCTGCACAGGGTATCCTAGGAAACCCAAGTCGCACTTTGCCATGATTGGCTCAGGTGGTTGCCCGGGCCGGACAACCCCCCTGCTGCGTGATTGACAGCCAGGTTGTGTGAATGGGAGATTTTCGCATAAAAGGCAGGACTCTTGGGCTGGAAGTCAGAGTCGCCACTGGAACTACAAGGAACCGAAGAGAAGCGGAGAAGAAGACGGCTGCTGCAAATATCCCGTCCCGGTGAAGCCCTGCGGCAGTCCTGAGCTATCTACCCTTCGACGACCAGAGAAGATCCAGTCCGGAGTCTTCTTCCCTTGAGCCTGGTGGGGATAGCCAGCACATCTTCTACAGCCAGTGGATTCTCTTCGTGGTCAAAATCGCTGAACACTGCTGTAATGGTCCGGATAGCCATCTGAAGAGCCTCTCCTGTTTTTAAGGAGCGCACCTTTTATTCACCGTCGCTGCAGCCAACTTCAGCCCTGTGTGGTGCAGACCCCTCCAGACGTCCTCCTTCTTACCGAAGCACCAGGAACCGTGGGTCTGCAGGAAACTACCAGGAACAACTGCTGGGCACCAGCTTCTTCATTGAATAAGGTACTGTGTTCTGTTTGAGGAATTCGGGTGAATCCCTTTTCTCCTCCTACAAAGCTTGCCCTTATCTTCCCTCCTTCTTATAACTTTTGCTTCCTCTATTGACAATATCTAAGTACTCCTGGCTACGTTGAATCTTGAACTGTCCGACTGTGTGATCCTCGCCAACAGGAACCCGGTTCCACTTGACACTGGCTCCGGCCTATTGACTCTTGAATTTCTGTCAACGAGTGTTCTCTGATTCTGTCTACCTTGACAAAAGTATTGCCTATGATTTTTGCCTCCAACTCTCTCTGGTTTATTCAGGTGCTAAGTGTGTTTTGCCCCAGTAACATTTCTTGCTGCGGATACGCGGATCTTTAGTAAGACCGAAATGTCATTACTGTCAAAAAGTGATCGCATATGTATACCCGGGAACGTATTTTGTTTCACAACACTGGTCCGTTAAAACATAGGGTACTTACCTTGAAGTTATACCGTACAAAGTGAATTGGTTGGTTGTAGTGTATTTTACGTGTGGTTTTGAATTAATAGAAGTGTTGGGTTTATAACAAACGGTTTAAAAATAAATGTACTTATATTTTTTACCTGAATCCTTGAGTTAGTGTTTGCTTGAGTCACTGCTATATACTCTTGAGATAAGCCTGGCTGCTCCGCTACTGCTACCACTTTAACATAGTGGTACAGGCTTGTACCAAAGGTAAAACTTGTATTACCACCTGTAGTCTTAATTGTGTGTAGTGGTCCCTAAGGGCACTGCACAGGATTCTGCCTAACACTGGTGTACAGCGGTGAGGATTTGGAAGTAGAGTGATTACATTTAGAGTGCTGCTATTGCTTGGGTTCAACTAACCACAAGGCTAAACACCACTAATTCTATTTAACTGAGAAATCATTTCAAATATAGAAAGCTACACTGAAGAGGGTCTCTTAAACTACGCTGCTGAGGTTTTGAGAACCATGTGTAGGGAGAAGAGTCTCTCTGCTAAAGGAAAGAAATCCGAATTGATTGTAAAGTTAATGGGAAAACAAAGTCTGGGGAGTGGGTCAGAAGGGCCTACCCCTCCAGCAAATGTGGATACTGATGTTTCTGATTCTGAGAGTGTTACTTTAGAAGAAGTAGATGAGTCCTTGTTAGGAAACCCTACAACTCCTTTGCCTGCTCAGAAAGCACAACCTCTGTCCACAGGGACCCCCACAGGTCCTACACTTACTCCTGAGTTTATTGCACTTGAGAAAATGAGACTTGAATTGGAAGTGAAACGTATTAATGCACAAACTGCCATGAAACATCAAGAGTTAAGGCTCAGAGAAATGGAGCTGAATCATGAACTAGAAATGAAAACATTGTCTGTAGAAAATGCTTCTCTCCCAGAATCTTCTAGGTCTTCCAGCCCTAAGAGACCCTGTATGCCAAAGGAAATGATTGGCATGTATGAGACTAAACTTGATGTTTTGGATTGGTTAGCAATGTTTGAGTACAATCATGGGATTCAAGGAATCTCAGGGAATCAGCTGATTCCCTGGCTTTTCACTAGGCTTCCCCCTGTTGCAAGTGATGCTGTAATGGAGTTGGGGGAGGAGGATAAACAGGATTATGAGTGTGTGAAGCTAGCATTAATAGCTAGATTTGGGAAGACCCCTTCCCCATATCTTAAGAGGTTTAGAACCCTCAAAAAGCATGATGGTACCCCTTGGGCTACCTGGGTGTGTGAATGTTTGAAAAACTTAGATGGTTGGGTTAAGTGTTACAAAGTGAACACTTATGAAGGTTTGAGGAATCTTGTAATGTTGGAGTCTATTTTTGATGTCTGCTCCCCTGAGCTTAGACAGCACTTGGCTGATTCAAAGGAGATAGATCCTAAAAAGCTAGCTAAGGCTGCTGACTTGAGGGTTGCCAACAGGGCTACTCACAAGGATTCTGGGGCAACTCAGAAAAAGTATGAGAGAAAGCAGCCAATGAAAGACAACAAAGAGAATTCCAATAATTCCAATCCAAAAGAGGACCCCAAACATAACCAGGGTATGCCATAAGGGAAACCGAATCAGGCTAGTGCACCATCTGGTCCCAAACCAGATGGAGGTCAGAACAAACCCCCATTCCAGAGAGCATTTGGAAAATGCTTTGTTTGTGGGTTACCTGACCATGTGAAAGAGGATCCCAGATGTAAGGGTAAACCTTCAGGGGTCCACACTGTCTCCCTAGCCTTCTCCCAGGTGGATGAAGTACCTATAGCCAGTGGAAACTTTCAGTTACTAGCCAATGTGCCCATGAGAGTCTCAGCTAGTGTTTCGTTAGTGTCCTTGGGTCTTTGGGAACAACAGAACTTAGATGTCTACAACTCAATCCCAGATAATACTAAAGAGTATTACAAAGATAGTGTTCTTGTGAATGGCCAGGAAACCCCTGCCATCAAAGACACTGGAGCCAGCATAACTGTGGTTGATGAATGCTTTTTCAAGGTGGAGGATGTTGCTAAGGCACTCAAACACCTAACCAAGTTAGCTGGAGGCCCTGTGCAAATTGTTCCCCAGTTACCAGCTTTCATCCAGTGTAATGACATGACTGTCAGAATACATGTAAGTGTGCAAAATAACATACTTGGGAGGGTCCTGCTGGGTAATGACCTTAAAACTCTTGGAGTTGTGTCTAGTACCCCCAAGACCCCAGCAGAAGGAAGCAGGAGCTCACAAGGTCTGCAAGGGAGAGAACCTTGAGAGGCTCTCCTGGGGACATGATAGAGGAAACTATCACCCCAAGTCCACAGGACTTACTTACTGCCATTGCAGGGCAAGAAAAGACAAAGGGGAAACCTACGTCTGCCAGCAGGAAAACATCAAGCACTCCTGTGCCCAGAAGGACATCTACCAGACTGTCCAACATCACACCTGTGACTCCCACACCAGCTGAGGCTGAGTGTGAGGTTCAACCCTGTATGGTCAAACTAGATACTGAGGAATCAGATCTAGAAGAGGATCTTACCTTGGTAGGAGATCTTGACCCTGTTGGCCATCCTGAGCTGCTGTCTTTACTGGCAGAAGGTGGACCCAACAGAGAATATTTCAGTAAAGGACAAAGAGAGTGTCCTACCTTGGAAGGTCTTCGCCAACAGGCAGCTTCACAGCTCAATGGGACTGAGCCTGGGAAATATAGGTTGCACTGGGAAGATGGCCTCTTCTACAGTGAACCAACTGAGTCAACCCCTGGAGACTACAAAAGACTTAGAGTACCTCTAGTGAACCGACTCCAGTTTCTGCAGTTAGCCCATGAGGTATCTTTGGCTGGTCACTTAAGTTTTAAGAAGACCAAAGAAAGGCTATCTCTGCACTTCTACTGACCTACAAAGGGTACAGAAGTAGACAAATTGTGCAGAAGCTGCCACACTTGCCAAACCTCTGGCAAGAGTGGATCTAAGAATGTGGCATCCTTAGTGCCTCTCCCAGTGGTGGGAATTCCTTTTGAGAGGGTTGGGATTGACATTGCTGGTCCTCTTGACCCTCTCACACCTTCAGGCAACAGGATTATCCTGGTTGTAGTGGACCATGCCACTAGATTTCCTGAAGCCATACCTATGAGGACTGTTACGTCTCCGGCTATGGCTAAGGCCCTACTTGGCATTTTTACCAGAGTAGGTTTTCCTAAGGACGTGATATCTGACAGGGGATCATATTTTATGTCCCACTACATGCAAACCATGTGGAAAACCTGTGGAGTCACCTACAAGTTCCCAACTGCCTACCACCCGCAAACCAATGAGCTGGTAGAGAGGTTTAACAGTACTATGAAGAGCATGATAGGTTTTTTAGAAGAACCCCTTAGAAGAAAGTGGGACCTTCTACTGCCATGCCTTCTCTTTGCATATAGAGAAGTCCCTCAGGAAGGAGTAGGATTCAGTCCCTTCGAACTTCTCTATGGCCATCTAGTCAGAGGTCCATTGGCCCTGATTTAGGAGGGGTTGGAGAGTGCTCCTTCCCCCAAGCCAGTCAGAGTGACTGACTATGTGATAGGTCTCCAGAGGAGAATGTCACACATGATGGCAAAGGCAAGTGATAACTTGAGGGCTGATCAAGCTCTGGTCAAACATTGGCATGCCCAGAAGGCTAACATGGTTGAATTTACTCAAGACCAGCTTGTTCTTGTTATGGTCCCCACAAGGCAGAGGGCCTTGTAGGACAAATGGATAGGACCCTTCAAGGTTGTGGGTAAACTTGGAGAGGTGAACTATCTGGTGGACTTAGGCAATCCTAAGGAGGCGCCCAGAGTCTTTCACACCAACCCTTTAAAGGCTTATGTCTCTAGACCTGACATAGGAGCTTTGCTTCTAGCTTCAGCCCAGGAAGAGGAGGAGAGTGAACCTCTGACTGACCTCCTCAGAGGCTTACCTTTAGATGAGCAAGTGGAAGGAGTTAATCTCTCTTCCAGTCTCACATCTGACCAACAGGATGAGTGCAAGTTACTGTTAAATCAGTTTTCCTCCCTGTTCTCACTTTCACCAGGCTTGACCCCTTGGGGCCAGCATGACATACACACTGGTGACTGTTTGCCTGTCAAAAGCAGGGGGTAGAGAATGTCAGACAATATCAGATCCCACATAAGGAATGAGGTCAACAAGATGCTTTAACTCGGGGTAATAGAACCCTCTACTAGCCCATGGTCTAGCCCAGTTGTGCTTGTACCAAAGGCAGGATCCAAGGAGTTGAGATTCTGCGTGGACTACAGAGCTCTAAATGCAGTCACCACGACTGATGCCCATCCTTTGACTAGGACAGATGAGCTGGTGGGCAAACTTGGTGCAGCGAAGTACCTCAGCACATTTGACCTAACGTCAGGCTATTGGCAAATAGCCCTGACAGACCATGCCAGGGAGAAAACTGCATTCTCCGCCCCAGCTGGCCTGTACCAATTCAAAGTAATGCCTTTTGGATTAAAGAATGCACCTGCTACATTTCAGAGGATGGTCAATCAAGTTCTGAATGGGATGGAGGACTTCTGCATGGCATACTTGGATGACATTGCAGTGTTCAGCCCTACATGGAAAGAACATGTTGAACAGCTAGGTTATGTATTGCAGGCTCTTGAACAGGCCCATCTGACCATAAAGGCAAGCAAATGTCAAATTGGTCAGAGTTCAGTGGTCTACCTTGGACATGAGGTAGGAGGAGGTGAAATAAGGCCATTGCCTAGCAAAGTACAAGCTGTACAAAACTGGGCCACCCCTACTACTCAAACCCAAGTGAGAGCCTTCCTAGGTCTGACTGGGTATTATAGGAACTTCATAGAGAACTATGGGACCATAGCTTCTCCCTTGAATGTCATCTCCTCTCCCAAAATTCCTAAGAAGGTCAGGTGGAATGAGGAGTGCAATCAAGCCTTTGAAGGTCTAAAGAAAGCCCTTTGTCAAGCTCCAGTCCTAAGAGCTCCTGACTATTACCAACCCTTCATTGTACAAACTGATGCTTCTAATGTAGGTTGTCATATATCGCCCATGGAAGCTATGGGGAAAGTGGGCGATATGGAAAAGGGACTAATACCTCAAGATCAACGCAAGGTACGCTCTAGTGTTTCATCTAAAGCAGCTTTAAATACCAGTTAATGGAAAGCACCTGTGCGTTGCAACTTTCTTGCTGTGTGTTTCGTAGTGAGTACTGCTTAACGCTCCTTCCAGTTATCTTTGGCTCACTGTGTTTTCCCCGACTCTCCCTTGTGTTTTTCCTCCTGCCTTCTTCCCGTTTTCTGCTTCCAAGTGGATTCCTCTGTGCCTTCACTCGGTGTCGGACGCTTGGTTACAGCTGTTTGCTGTTTACAGAGTACAGCGCTTTTCACTGCCGTGTGTGTTTCTTTCACGGCCCTTCCTCTTGCTGCTGGTTGATTTCTTCACAGCGGGTTGTTTCAACTCGCCTTCAGGACCACAGTATCTTCCTGCTCTGGGCTGCAGAGCTATTGTCACCAATTTGCTCCCGCTGCGGCGTGACTCCGTGTTTCCTTGTTCGATTGCCACCTACCAGTGCATGCTGGAACTTGAAGTCTATTCCCACAGACTTGGATTCATCATTACTACAGCTACTGACCAGTGCATGCTGGAACTTGAAGTCTGTTACCACAGACTTGGATTCATTATTACTACAGCTATTGACCAGTGCATTCTGGTACTTGAAGTCAACACAACAACTGGATTCCTCTACAAGATCTCTACAACCCACAACCTACCTCAACAAGACCTACCAGGGTTTTTTCCATACGGCTTTTCCCTGGTTTGGGGTGGGCTCCCCGGAGTCCCCGCTGCCGGGTATATAGCCTTATAGGCAAAGTGGCCTCCGGGGGAGCCCGTCCCTATCTCTTCAAGCAGAAAGGCAAAACCATCAAAAAGAAAACAAGGACAGCCTGGAGAGAAAAGAAAGAGGAGAGTTCATCCGACGAACCTTCAGAGTTCCACACAGAATCTTCAGGTGAGGAGTGGGCTAGTGGGATAAACATTGTGATTGACAAACCTGTTGAATCTGAGAAGGTATAGGTGCAGTCCTTAGTCAACTGGATGAGAAAGGTAGGGAACACCCTATTTGTTTCATCAGCAGGAAGTTAAAGGATCCTGAGACAAGGTGGGCAACAATAGAAAGAGAATGCTTTGCTATTGTGTGGGCACTGAAGAGGTTTAGACCATACGTGTATGGATCTACCTTCACTATTCAGACTGACCACCAACCCTTGAGATGGCTGATGCAAATGAAAGGGGAAAACCCAAAATTATTCAGATGGTCAATCTGCCTACAAGGATTTCATTTTTCCATTGAGCACAGAGCAGGAAGTCACCACCAAAATGTGTATGGTCTCTCTAGGATGTTTGTAAGCGATTAGAGGTATGAGGTACATCCAGGAGTGGATTAAATCCTCCTGTGCCTTAGTCTGGGGGGGGCAATTTTAGGGAGAATTATCATCTATGGCTAATTTCCCTCACCTAGTGAGTCCCCCAGCAGCTTTGCTGGACTTCTGGAGTTTATTTTTTTTCCACTTGGTAAGAGTGAGAGCTTTTTCCCCGTTCTTATCTGTGTTTTGCTATGTGTTTCTACCTGTTTTTGTGATTGAGGACTCTGAAGTACACCACTTCAGTAGCCCTCTTCTTTTTGTGTGTCACACAGCACCTTCATTGCCGTGGCACAGGGTTGTCTTTGAGACTTCCCTCGACTCCATTTCTGAGGAGACTACCATCCCCAGAAAAGGGTAAAGTTACCATTAACTTTAATTAGTCAATCTACCACAGATCCAGTACTGGAAAGGGTTAATTCGTATCCCTTTTTATCTGTACCTCCTAGAGCATTGTTTCGATCTTTTAACATTTAGACTTGGCTGGTGGCAGTGGTATCTACCCTACCTTTTCTACCGCGATTATATTAGATAAACGTGGTACTGTTCTTGGATATTATATTAGCCTCGAACATAAACCCGCCTGACCAAATTGTCTTTCTTTTGGCTCCGGTTGGGTTTATTTGCCATTTATTTTTGTTGAAGTCCTTCTTGTGTTTTACTTTGCGTGGCAAACTAGGTTCGCCTTCTTTGTTCACTGTCTTTTGGTGGGCTTCTGCTCAGAAGCCCTCCTCAACGCGCCTGGGTGTCTAGGTGGGCTGAATGTGAGGGAGGGGTGTAGTCACCCCCTGCACAGGGTATCCTAGGAAACCCAAGTCGCACTTTGTCATGATTGGCCAGGGTAGTTGTCCGGGCTGGACAACCCCCCTGCTGGGGAATTGACACCCAGGCTGTGTGAATGGGGGTTTTTCGCATTAGGCTAGAAGTCAGAGAGTCACCACTGGAACTACAAGGAACCGAAGAGAAGCAGAGAGAACGACGGCTGCTGCAACTACCCCGTCCCGGTGAAGCCCTGCTGCAGTCCTGAGCTATCTTCCCTTCAACGACTCAGAGAAGATCCAGTGCGGAGACTTCTTCCCTTGAGCTTTGTGGGGACAACCAGATCATCTTCCACAGCCAGTGGATCCTCCTCCTTGGACGAAATCTCTGCACGCTGCTGTAGTGGTCTGGATAGCCACCTGAAGAGCCTCTCCTGTTTTTAAGGAGCACACCTTTTATTCCTCGTCGGTGCGGTCGGCTTCATCCCTGTGTGGTGCAGACCCCCTTCAGACGTCCTCCTTCACAATGAAGCTCCAGGAATCGTGGGTCTGCGGGAAACCAACAGGAACAACTGCCAGGGCACCAGCTGCACCATTGGAACAAGGTATTGTGTTCTACTTGAGGAAACTGGGTGAATCCCTTTTCTTCATTTCTAAGGCTTGCCCTTGTCTTCCCTCCTTCTAATAACTTTTGCTTCCGAACATTGACAATATCGAAGTACTTTTGGCTAAGTTGAATCGTGAACTGTCTGACTGTGTGATCTTTGGCAACAGGCCCCGGTGTCTTTCGACCCTGGCTCCGGCCCTTTGACTTTTGAACTCCTGTCTCTGAGTGTTTCTTGATTCTGCCTACCTAACCAAAATATTGCCTGTGATTTTTGCCTCCAACTCCCTCTGGGTATCTCAGGTGCTAAGTGTGTTTTTTCCCTGGTAGCATTTCATGTCACGGATAAGCATTTATTTAGTAGACCGAACTGTAAAAAAGTGATCAGAATCGTATTCGCGGTAACGTGTTTTGTTCGTAACACCGGTTCATTCAACACAGGGTACTTACCTTGAGACCTACTGTCCAAAGTGAATTGGTTAGTTGTAGTATATTTAACATGTGGTTTTTATTTGAGTTCAATAGAAGTGTTGTGTTTATAACGAATGGTTTAAAAATAAATGTACTTATATTTTTTACCTGAAACCTTGAGTCGGTGTTTGTTTGAGTCACAGTAATTGTGTTCCCTTTGTGTAATCTCTGCTACTGCTCATATACTCTTGAGATAAGCCTGGCTGCTCCGCCACTGCTACCACTCTCACATAGTAGTAGAGGCTTGTACCAAAGGTAAAACTTGTATTGCCACCTGTAGTCTTAATTGTGTGTACTGGTCCCTAAGGGCACTGCACAGGATTCTGCCTAACAGTCCCAGGCAGGCAGACACAATAATCGCCACCCCACCTTTTTTCTATGCACCTGAGGCAGGGAACATCTCCCCCCATCTGCCTAGACCCAAGTCGCGGGTCCTTGCCCCTCTGCCAGTGCATCTCCTGCACCACGAGGAGATCCAAATTGGCCTGCCTAAATTCCTGCAGGGTCATTGATCGCTTGGCCTGCATGTTTAGCCCACTAACAGTGAGGGAGCCAAACACCAATTCACCATCCACTGACATTTCTCCAATTCCAATCCTTCCACCACTTGTGCCATCCCTTCCCTAGAAAACCCAACGACTTTGAACTAGAACCAGCGCAGCTTGAGGGGCTGTCCCCTGAACCACTGAAAAAACACCAAACCTTGTAAACACCTTCTGGTTGGACCCCTGGCAGAACAAAACCCCTCCAACCCTTGGGCATCCAACCCCAGCCCTGGCACTTTTGCCATCCAAGATAGGATCACCAGATGTTCCCGTGTCAACATGACTCTCTCAAATCACCCCTCATCCATTCCAAGCCCCCCTCCACCAACAGGCTTTCAAAACCATCATCAGTCCCCCCCCACACCGATGGAAAAAACCAGAATCACCCGCCAACGCCACTGCAACTTCTCATGGACTGGACTGATCCCTCGGCGGAGTGTTGAGTGTCTTAAATGTATGGGCACCCTGGATCTTGCGCCTGTTTCTGGCAGCCACACGCAGGGCCGCCACTCCAGCAGTCTCCCCCGAGTGGTTTGCTCGGAGCCTTGAGTCCCCCATGAGTTCCTCCGAAGCACAGTTAATGTCACTCTCCATCGCCAGTCTGTAAGGTTGGCCTTCATACTCAAAATTCAGGGAGAACGGGAAACCCCATCGGTATCGCACTCCTCTCTCTGGCAACACCTTGGTAAGCGGACCACACATCCTTCCCCTCGCTAGGGTGAGAGCAGATAGATCCTGGAAAATATTCACCCGGGCCTCGCCATAAGTAAACGGGCCCTCCTTCCTGACTCTGTCCTGGATCCTCCTCCTCTGCTCATAATAATGAAATCATGCCAGCACTGAGCGAGGTCCCTCAGCCTGTCCTGCCGCTCGGTGAGCCCTGTCCAGGGTGGGTTCATCCATGCCATCATCGCCGAACAAGGTGCAGAGGACCTCTGGATAGCTCTCGTAATGTTGCTCTCCGTCTCCCCCTCTTTCTCCGGGAGGTCAAAGAGGCGTAGGTTGTTACAGCGTTCTCTGTTTTCTATGTCGTCCATTTTGAGCGCTGTCTCAGCCTCCCTTTTTTCCAGCTCCCAAAGTCGCACTCCGACCTGGAGCCCCAAGGTGTCCACCAAGGTTTGGCTGGTCTACAGCTCCTGGATCTTGTCTTCCACCATAACCAGCCTCTGATCCATTTTATATAACCTATGATACAGGGCCGAATAGATGCCCCGGATTTCCTCCACAAGGGCAGCAATGTCAGACTTCATCGCGTCACCCTCCATTCTACTCGCTTGGGAGATTGGCCCTACGCCAGCACGGTCCAAGCCCGGGGCTGCACCAGTAAATTGAAATCTTCACAGGTATTCTCTCCAGGACTCAGACCCCTTCACAGGACTCGTGGACTTGTCTCCCTATATCCAGACACAGGATGTGCGAGTCTCCCAGGCAGCTACATGCGCAGGGCCATCCCAACCCTGTTAGGGGCGGACCCCAGATCACCACTATCGTCTCCCCACTGGATCTCGGCCCCAGAAGCTTGCAGTGCCTCCGCTCTCACCTCATCAAACCCCAAGTGTCTTGTCTGCAATTCCGGGCTGGGGGAGAGGGCGATGGCCAGCCACCCCGGTATATGGTCACCTCTTGTCTCCTCCCGCAGCGGCCAGATGTCCCAGCATGACCGCTCACCACGTTCACTGCCACCGGGTCACACCTCCAACCACGTCACCAGCAAGCACTGATGTCCAGCGGGGCCTACCACCAGGGCCCACCTCACAGGGTTGCTGCTACGTACATCCGCATGGGGAAGACTGACCCCCCAAGGACAGCAGACTTCACCTCCTCCGGCGGGTGGCGCAAGTCACCGCCTGGGGAGGAAGAAGGGAGAAGGAAATCTACCAAAGAGCTCCCAGGCCGTGGTTGGGATTGGCGTATCAGGGGCAGCAGTGCCCTAGCCCCGGAGCGCAGCTCACTCCTCCGTCTCTGCGCCTCAGTGGACGGGCTTCACTGTTCCTCTTCAGTGGGGGAATGGACCCCTCTCGGACCTCGCTGGAGACCTCGTGCCTCCACACTGGTGCCGCGTCGGCAGAAACAATGGCTGCTCTTGGCCTAGGCCCTTCTCATGTGTGAGTGCCTCTCCCGGGCCTCACGCAGTCCCTCACTCCGCTCTGCGAGACGCGGAGAGTCAGCTCAGGCAGCTGCCGGGGAAAACACATGAGGCTAACTCCCCCCTCCAGATTCCGTTTTCCCCAAAACTTGGAGCGGGAGTGCCCCAAACTTGCCCCTCACGGTGGGGACCCTCAAAAAGACACAGGGGGAGTAATGGGGGGAGGGGGCTCAGAATCCCTTTATGTCCTGACTCACAGGAGCTGAAGGATTAGCTGGCCAGCCTCCATGCGCCTCCTGGTGACCACCTTGTCTTAAACATTTCTAACATAGAGGTCTTAAAAGTCTCCCACTCTTCCGAGTGGTTGGCCCCGCAGAGGGCTTTCCTCGTTCCGACGACGAGCTGGACTTGCGTCGATGGTGGTGGTGCCGCTTCTTCTTCCTTGAGGAATGGCTACTGGAATGGGACCATTTCTTGGTCTTCTTACAATGTCGTTCTTTCCCCTTGTCGGGGTGGGCTGCTCAGTCTCAGCCTCTGAGGACCAGACGAGTGACCTTGCCCGAGACTTGGCGACAGGTCGGCCAAAAGCCAGTTTCCCGGCCCTCTGAGGCAGGGATTTCAGCTGCATCTTTGCGCACAATGCGCTGGTCCCCGTGTCGTGACTAGCACCCAGACCTCATACACAGACATCATGGGGGTCGGTCATAGACATTTTGGCCTCGCAATCGCGGCATCGCTTGAAGTCCGAAATGCTGTGCAACTACATTGCATCAAGGGGTGTAGTGACGTGGTATATATACGACGCCTGACGTCACGTCCAGAGCCGATGATCGAGAGCCAGACAAGACAGATCGGTGATCGACGGCTGAGTCGAGGTCCCCTAAGCCCCCTGTCGAAAAAGTTTCCTAACAGCAGAGTTGGAAGATGGATATCTATCATGATAAGGAATCTGCGGGAGAAAAGCAATCCATTGAAATGAAGTGTGAAGAGAAGGGAAGAACAATTGGAGAGACAGAAGAAAATAAGAGCGGAGACTAATAGCTGAGTAGCATGGAAGGTGAGAAAAGGCAGAGCTTACGGATATTAAAGAGATGGGTCCTGCATGAGCGACCAAGGGATGAGATGTTAATAATAGGAATGGGAAGGCTCAAGATAGATGGCTAGATTCTGGGCAGAAAGAGGGATAGGAAGTGAGGAGGGAGGAAAATAAATTGAGGGAGGAGGCAGAGGAGAAAGAATAGTTGAAGCTGGGAAGAAAAGGACCTCAGGTTTAGAGGGATTAAGAATGAGATAATGGTCAGATATCCAAGACTGGATAGCCAAGAGACAAGAAGTTAAACTAGCATGAATAGAGGAACAAAATGCAGAGAAGGACAGAAAAAGCTGAGTGTCATCAGCATAAAGATGATGAGACAGGCCAAAGGAAGATATTAGAGACGCAAGATGGCAAGTATAGAGAGAAAAACGGAGCGGGCACAAGACAGAGCCTTGAGGGATACCATTTATTTATTTTTAGTTATTGGGAATTTATAAGGCGCTCATACAGCAAGACAGTGTTTAGAAGCACCACAGGGCAAAGGGGAAGGGAGCAAGGGAACAAATAAGCAATCAAAATGACAGTAGATAAATCATAGAAATAACAGCGGTTCTACTAGGCCTTGTGACATTCGGAACGTGCAAGTGCAGAGAAAGTGCAGAGAAAGAGAAAGTGGTGGGGGGCAAAGGATAAGTGCAAGGGTGGAGAAATACGAAATGAAGAGGGAGGATAATCACCCACCATGTAAGCGCAGGCCTGTTTGACACCGAACAGGCATGTGTGGGCCCAAGCCAGTCCGGGGGGGCGATGCTGGTGGCGATTGGGCAGATGGCCAGGACCCTATTGGACTCATAAGGGACCAGGCCGCCAATATCAGTGACTGTGCGGATGGCTAGCAGAGGAGGGAGAGAGAGAAGGAGGAAATGAGAAAAGTCTTGAGTTGTTTGCAGAATTTGAAGAGATCCGGTTCAAAAATGAGAGAGAGAGGGAGACTGTTCCAGAGGAGGGAGCCAGCCGAGGAGAGAGATCTGCCCCAGCTCTTTACTTGAAGAAGCGTTTGACCAGCAGAGAGTTGGAGCAAGAGGATCAAAGGGATCTTGAAGGAGAGTATTTAGTAAGAGAGAGGTGCAGATAGATTTGCCGATCCTTCCGCTCCTGGAAATTACCACCCAATCTCTATCACTACTTTCCTGGGCAAACTCCTGGAAAAGCTGGCCATCTCCCAGCTTACTCTCCATACTCAATCTGTTGGTCGTCTCCACAACGCGACTACCAGTCTGGCTTTAGAGCACCCAGAATTACAGAATCAGCTTTCCTGAACACCCGCGAAAACTCGCTCTCTAATCTCGACGCTAACCTTCCTTCTGTCCTCATTCTCCTTGATCTGTCCTCTGCTTTCGATATGGTCAACCACGCCATCCTGATCAATCGTCTCCGTGACAACCTGGGCATCACAGGTCAGGCTCTAGCCTGGTTGACCTCCTTTCTCTCCGATCAACCCTCCCAGGTCCAACTTGGGTGTTTTCTCTCTACCACCTTTCTCTCTATATGTGGTGTTCACCAGGGTTCTAACCTCTCACCCTGGCTCTTCAACCATTATTTGGCAACTCTGGCCCACCTCATCTCTACCTTCTGTTCTAACTTTCAGTGTTATGCAGATGACACTTAGCTCTCCTTCAGGCTCCGCTCAGCCTCCTCTGCTCTCTGGCTCATACCTGACTGTCTATCCGTGATTCAGGAATGGTGTGCCTCCAATGATCTCTGCCTTAATGCCAGTAAGACTGAGATCCTTCCCATTGGGACCCCTGCTCCCTCTTGCCGCGCACATTGGGCCCTCAACACGCACCATCCTGTGAGGCGAAGAACCTTGGTGTCATCTTCGACTCCACACTCTACTTCTCTCCTCACATCTCTGACATCTCACACTACCAGCTGCAACTCCTCAGAGGTATTCTTCCTTTTCTCACTTTACCCCAGAAGCTCACTGTCTCCAGAGCCATGGTTCTCTCTAGGCTGGACTAGTGCAACAGCCTCTTTCTAAATCTGCCTGCCTCTACTCTTTCCCTTTGCAACTAATCGAGAACAGGACTGCGAGACTTGTCCTTGGCCTCAAGCCCAGGGATTGAATCTATCCAGCCCTAAAATTTCTCCACTGGCTCCCGGTGGCTGCAAGGATCAAGTTCAAGACCCTCTGCATCACCACAAGGCTTTCTGGGGCAAGGGATCACACTACATCCAACTCTCTCTTCCTAAGCATCCTCCTTCGCGAGCCCTCCGCTCATCTACCTCCAACTCTCTGAGGGTTAGACGCTTCTCCAGGTAGAGAATGAGGAGTCGATCTCTGTCCTCAGCTGGGGCCCCCCTCTGGAACAGCCTCCCTGCCTCTCTCAAACTTGAGCAGGAACACATAAGGTTCTGGAAGGAACTCAAGACCTTCCTTTTCGCTTCCACTTTCTCTCTTGCTCTCCCCTGCTGATGCTCCTGTCAGCTGCGCTAACTGGTTGGTATTAGCATAATTGGCCTAAAAACATTTGATCAAATTTCTTTTACCTTTTTTTGGTCAAATGTAATTCAATATATATAAGGGGGTGGGTAAGGGTATAGATTAGGTTTAAGGGAAGTGGGTCTGGGGGTTTTCCCCCACATTCTAAATAAATAAAAAGGTCAAATAAATTTGATCAAATGTGATTAGGTCAAATGTTTTAGGTCAAACAGACCCAAACCAACTGGTTACCTGGCCACCCACTGAGCCTCACGGGCACCAGGCTCCTACACGACCAGTAGCCCCTTGCAGTGCCTCTGGGCCTCCCACCCACTTAGGGACTGTATCTACAATCCTACAGTCCCCTGCCTCCCTGCACTTAGTTGAGCGACCACCCTGGCACACTTACCACGTTTTTGCCACTGCATTCTCACCCCCGCACCTCCTGGCACGTCTCCTCTTCCCTCCCCCTCGCATTTGCATGATCTGAATGACACAAGGCCTAGTAAGATTGTTTCTTTTGACGTCCCTTTATCTACCCTTCCTTGTCTTGTCTTGCCTAGAAACACTTGTGTACAGGCGCGTTATAAATGACTTATCATATCATATCATAGGCCCCAGACAGCCTTATGGATATGGAGCTGGAAAGATACGGTCTCTGGGCTTGAGGCCAAGCATATACGTTTCCAGCCCTATTCTGTATTAGTTGAAGAGGGCAGAGGGACGAAAGAGGCAGATTAAGGAAGAGGATGTTACAGTAATCTGGCCGGGAGAGGACCAGAGCTCTAGAAACATTCAGCTTCTGGGGGAATGTGAGGAAAGGGAGAATGCCTCAGAGGAGGTGAAGTTGGAAGTGGGCCTTCTTGGCAAGGTCCAAGATGTGAAGAGTGACAGGGGGAGAGGAGTCAAAGATGACCCATAGGTTTTTGGCTTCAGTGGAAGGAGAAGGAAGAGAGCACATAGAGGATGGTTAGAGTTCAGGGAGGAAGCGAGGAACAGGAGTTCTGACAGGAAGAATCTCAGTCTTACGGGCATTAAGACAGAGATCATTGGAGGTGCACCATAACTGGATAGCAGACAGGAAGTCAGGTATGACAGATGAAGAAGAAGAAGAGGAGGAGGAGAGCTTGAAGAAGAGTTGTGTGTCATCTGCGTAACACTGGAAGTAAGGAGAGAAGGCGGAGATCAGGTGAGCAAGAGGAGCAAGGTAAATATTGAAGCCAAGGCAGGAGTATAGAGCCCTGGGGAACACCACAAGTTGAGAGAGAGGTGGAGGAGAAGAAAGAGCCCAGGGTCACCTGGGAGGGGCGGTCAGTGAGGAAGGAAGTCAACCAATTCAGTGCCCGGTCTGAGATACCAAGGATTTCTTGGAGCCGCTTTAAGAGGATAGAGTGGTTGACTGTGTCAAACACGGAAGATAGGTTGAGGAGGATGAGAACAGCTGGAGAGTTAGAGTCAAGATTTGCAAGCAATTCTTCATGGGTGTTCAGGAGAGCAATTTCCGTGCCTGTGGATGCTCGGAATTCAGATTGGTGGTCATGTAAACAACCATTTTCCAGCCCAGAAAACAGAGTAGGTGCGGTCAGAAAGATAGGATTGGAGCCAGCGCAAGAAATCCCCAGTAAAGCTAAGGGAGGAGAGAAAGAATAGAAGAGAATGGTCAACAGTATCAAAAGCGGATGACAAGTCCAGATGGATAATAAGAGAAGAGTAATTTGCATAGCGCATAGAAAGGAGGGAGTTACAGACAGAAGGGCAGTTTCTATAGAATGACAGGGTCAAAAGCAAGATTGCAGCTTGAAGCCAGCAAGAATGAAAGCAGGGAATAATAGAATTAGTGGTAATAAAGGAAGAACGTTGAGAATAGATGAGGCGTTCAAGAAGTTTAAAAGATAAGGGGAAGAGATAAGGGGGGGTATTCGAGTGGAGGGAGGAATCCAAAGAAGATTTTTAAAAGAGATAGGAAAAGAAGAAGTTATACGCAAGATAGTAAAGAGAGCAGTAAGGTAAGGTATTAGAGATGGATAGAGCTGATCTAATTTCAATCAGGAATGTTTACAGGTGGATCACCCTCACCTACAGAGATGGAAGTTTCAACCTCCCAATCTGAATCTGATGTTTTTACAAGGTGATGATATGGTCCCTGACAAAGGACTCATTTTAGTCTGAAATGCATTGGACACACACACACTTTTCTTGCATATCGTGCTGTGATTAAAATATATGGTTTTACTCTATCACAACCTGTATTTTTCTAGATAATTATTGGTCATTAAGTTTGATATGAAATTGCTTTATCCATTTAACTTGAATTCTTTGGCAGTTTTCTTGCAAGAGAACAGACAGCACTAAGAAATTTTCCCCTTGATCCGAGTTGTATGGGCTTCCTAGAAACTCCCATGATGTTTCGATTGTCATCTTAGAGGCCTAGGTGAGTGTAAACTAGCTTCTCAGGTGCCATAGTTCCAAGGACAGCGATTGAGGGTAAACATGTGGTACTTTACCTTCTTGCTGGAGAAGGCGCTCCAGATGGAAGGGGAGAGGGTGAGACCGTCCATCTGCCATAGTCAGCAGATCTGAGAACCAATGTCTCTGGGGCCAATGTGAAACTTTGAGGGCGGCTAAGTCTGGCTGGAGTTCCTGAATTACTGCAGAACCCTCAGTATCAGAGGTAGGGGAGAAAACACGTAAGTAAAGAGGCTGTCAAAATCTTAGCTGCTTGCGTGCTATTCTTCTTTTTGTTCAGCTCATCGTCATAGCCTGGACTAAACACGGTCTACTCCATCAAATGGAAGGTCCATAATCCTTTCATGGACATCTTGTTGAAATTTGGGGGCTTGGGGGGGGGGGTGTCTGGCGCCTAATGGATTTACCCGCAGCCATCCCCCTCGTTGCTGTATCAGGGTGGTGGAATGCCACCTCCATGAGGTCCTGAGCGACCTGGCAGGCTTTGCTGTGGCCCAAACGGAAGCCCACCTGATAATCCAGTGGGAGGAGCGAGTTATAACAGCATCTGCATTAGCCTGTCACAAGTTGGATGCAGAGTTTTGATAAACCTTTTTGCCTGCGTTTTCCAGAAATCTGTCTTCCTGGCCCTGAAAATTCTGTGAGGAAGTAAAAGAGGAAGACAACATGGAAGAAGCTTTGCTCTTACCGAAGAGAGTTGCTGCCACAATCGCAGAGTGTGCCAGAGGGTGGCCCATGACACACAGTTTATCCACCAGAAGGGACCTATATCACATGTCCACCTTCTTTGATACTGGTCGTACTGATGGAGGTTTTTGCCAGATTTTCCATGCCTCTACTACATCTGGCTGTAGATGTATCTGTCCCTGGCCTTCCAAAAAAAGACAGATGACAACACTCTTTGATCCGTTTCTGGAGCTACTGGTACCCGAACAGACATGAGCTCCATGAGGCCTTGTACCCTTTCATGAAAGGCTTTGAATGACAAGGGTACCTCCTCTCCGTCTTGCAACGCATTATTGTGAGCATCTGCCACATCACCCTCCGCCAGATCGGGTGGAGGAGGATCTTTCGGCAGAGGATGGGCCGAACCACTGTCTCCCAATGGGGTCAGAGGTGCTGGGCCCAAGGGAGCCAGAGGTTCCGAAGGGCCTGTTGTTATAAGAGGATTCACAGGTATGGGTGTAGGGCCCAGAACCTTCTTCATGAGAAACTTAAAATACTGCCTCCCGGGACCTGAATGCATAATATCCTGGAATTTATTGAAAAATCTGTCATCCTCCAATGGTCCCGGAGTACATGGGCCGGGGGCAGCTCTTGGGCCAACTGGGTAAATGGCACTGCACTCGGTGGTGCCGAATACCGCCTGATGCTGGTGACCATTCAGCTCTTGGCAAAAAAAGGGATAACCCTAACCGGGCTTGGTGGCAGTGGCAGCAGAAAACAGTCTGTGTCGCCAAGAGAATGTGCCCCAAGAGCTTGGAGACAGTTCACTCAGAGAATGGCTGGAATCTGAACCAGCAACATGACTGAAGGAGCTTGTTGAGCCATGGCCTGCCGAGTCTGTGGTGTGACCTGGGTTGCAACACTAGCTCTGTAGCCCCCTGAAGAGTCTTGAGGAGCTGGGCTTTGCAGTGCCACAGGCCCCTCTGGCCCTCGGGAAGAGGCCCGGTAAGTAGAGAAGGTGAGCCTTGGAACGAGATCTGGGACAAAATGCAATGCCCTTGGAAACGGAGTCCCCAGGATAAGCCTTCCATGAGGAGGCGTCAGAGGGAAGTGGGTAGATGGAGAAGTGACCTATGAAACAGAGTCTTACAGAAAGGGATGTTCCCTCGGGCGGGGGTCCAGTAACTGGCCCTTCAGGGCCCTGAGCAATGGAGCTAGTCAGAGTCTCCTCAGAGACGTCAGAGCAAGCTCCGATGGTGCAGTGACTTAGCCGCAAAAGGCCCTAGAGGGGCCCTCCCGCTTCAATAAACTTCCAGGAAGGAATCGCTTGGGCGGGGTGCCGATGAAAATAAAGTTTTATTTACCCTCTTTGACTTGACAAAGACTCTGGCCTGCTCCAGTGGCCTTGACTGGAAGATTCTTCCCAGCGCATTAGTCGACTAAATGCCCAAACATTGTAAACAAAGGGTGCTGTAACGACCCGCGACACCTCGTGCACACAGCAGACCCCACTTTACCCGGCATAAAACGGGAAGGAAGCGGGAGAAGAAGCGACAAAAGAATTGGAATCACAATTGGGAGAGGCTGCTATAAAAAAAAGACAGAAACACAAAGAGAAAGGCTGCGCCAGGCATTGGATGCAGAGAAAGGGAAGGAGCATGAGAGATAGGGATGTTGGTGCTACGCACACTACGTCTGCCCCCGCATTCTTTTACATTTAAAGGGGAAGTGTGCTGCGCTTTCTGAAGGCTCCGATCCAGTCCCCACTACGCGGGAACTCCCATAAGTATGGAGCAAAGGGGACGGGACGTAGGAGTATATTGCCTTATCATTATTTACATAAAAATGACTCTGAGAGCGAACAGTACCTATGCTTAGCCCAACCGTCATTTCTCGTTCCAATGTGCATCTTCATCCATCACACACTTGCCAGCTATGTCATAATGCAAAGAGTTGCAGAACGGATATGCACCGGCTCAGAGGTTACAGTGTGGGTTTACCAATGGCAAGGTTGCAGGTTCAAGTTCATTCATTGCTTTGAAAAGACTCACCTTGGTAGGTTGAGCTGTGCATTAGGAGGGAAGAAGTAACATTTTTAGTGTTTAATTGTTTTACTATTATAAAAATATTGTTTTATCTTTGGTTCCCAGAGAGAGACCATCACCTATTTTCATTATACCCAGCATTGCTAGTATCCAGATGCATCTTCAGCCATTAAACCTTTGACAGCTATCTCCCATTGCAAATATCTATTGTTAAGGGAGACCCAGAACCTCGTGAGTTTACGAGTGATAAGCGTTCCTGTACAAATCCTAACATTGGATTGAAAATGTTCAAATTGGTTGACTGTGCTGTGCAAAGGGAGGAACTAAGCAACACTTTTAGTTTTTTACTATTATACAAATATTGCTTCATCATTATTCACATAACAAATGATTCTTAGAGAGAGCAGTACCTATGTTTATCCCATCTTTCATTGCTAGTTCCAGGCTTGGACTAGCCCATAGGGCAATGTCCAAAATACCAGCCCATGATTCTAGGATGGACCAGGTTTATGGCCAGAATTGGCCAATTTGTTTTACCAGAATGTGCCTGTTTCTTAAGTTACTACACTAGTTTTAACCAATGTTACTAAGCAAACATGCTTTCAAGTGCATTCCTTGCATCATATATTACCAAAAACACCTTGTACTCGCGGAGTACTTGAACGGCCTGTTGTGAAAAGTAATTAATCTGAATGTCGTGAGTGTGGGCTACTTTTTCACTGGTGGGTGGATGGACCTTATGTCCCAGTCTGACCCTAGCTAGTTCCCAGATAAATCCTCATCCTCATACACTACACCTCTGACAGCTATGGCAGAATGCAAAAAGCTAAACATTTACACACGAAACCCAGTAGCACAGATGTTAGTGCATGGGTTGTTTAATGACAATGTTGCAGGTTGAAGTCCACATATTGGGGTCCTAATATTCAAATGCGTAGGTTTTGCTGGTATTGGAAAATAATAGGTAACATTTTCAATTTGTATTGATTTTTACTGTTAAACAAATATTGTTTTATATTTATTTTCATCACAAATGACTGTGAGAGAGAGCAGCACGTATGTTTATCCCAACCGGCATGGTTAGTTTCCAGATGCATCTTTATCGATTAAACCTTTGACAGCTATTTCATAACCCAAAAAGTTATGCTTTCTGTAGGTCGACCCAGCAGCTATTTACAAGATGTAAGAATGCAATTTCAAGTCCACACATTAGCTTGACAATACTCAAACTGGTAGGGTGAGATCTGCACTTGGAGGAACTTGGAAACATGTTTAGTTTATCATATTACTGTTATAAAAATATAGCTGTGTCTATATTTCCCTAACAAATGACTATGAAAGAGAGGGAGCAGTGACTATGTTCACACTAACCAGCACTACTAGTTCCCAGATGCAGCCTCACCCATTTCATCTTTGACAGCTATGCCATAATTCAAAACAGTACCCTTTCAGAAGGGAGGCCTAGTTGCTCAGAGGTTGGCGCATTGGTGTACCTGTGGTAATGTTGCAGCTTCAAGCCCACATATCAGCTTGAAAATACTCAAAGTGGAAGCTTGCATGAATAGTGGGAGGAAATTAGTCACATTTCAAATGTTTTTTACTGTTCTAAAAATAAGATTTTATCTCTATTTCCATTACAAATTACTTTGAGAGAGAGCAGCATGTATGTTAATCATCCATCACACCGTTGTCAGCTATATGTCATAATGAAAAAAGCTATGACCCAGCAGCACAGAGGTTGGCACATGTGTTTACTAGTGGCAACATTGCAGATGTCCATACCTTGGTTTGAAAGTACTTAAACGGGTATTGCCTCCATCTCCCTCTGTCTGCGCTCCATCTGTTCCAGCCTTTGCAGCACAGTGCTGCTTGGTGGTGTTTGGTGTATGGGAGTGGGGCTGTGCACTGGCCATGGGCTTGTATCAGGGGAGCCATAAGAGGGTGTGTCAACATCCGGCTCAGTGGTCTGAACACGTCAGTGGTGTGGAGGGCTGCCTTTGGTCTGTGGGCGCTGGCAGCGTGGAGGGCTCTGCAGGGTCTGTGGACGCTGGCAGCATGGAGGGCCCTCCGGGCTCTGTGGCCCTTCTATAGGTGGTGACACCGGGCTGGTGTCCCCCTGTGACTCATCAGTCGCCCTACAAGCAGGAGTGGCTACAGTGTTTGAGTCTCCAGTTGAGTGAGTGGGTGCTGTGTGCCTTGCACTGGTCCTGGTGGCCTGTGGAGTGGATGATGGCTTGGCCCTGCTGTGTTGTTCCTTTGAGGGGTGGTGGTGGTGGCAGACATTGAGGGTCTGGATGCAACGCTCCAAGATGGGCCTGCAACCTCCTTCTCTGATGCCTGTGGTGATGTGTGAGTGCCTGCAGGGGACATAGGAAATGTTGGCAGGTATGGTTCCCCCACGTGTATTGACATGAGAAACACATTTTCTATGGTACAGAGTGGAACTCCACACATATGGGCAAATGGGCATGGTTGGTCAGGCGAGATTGCATGTGGGCCCAACATCTTGGGGATGCTAGTTTCAATGAGTGTGTGACACATGGCCAGCTGGTCTTTGGCCTATGTGTGAGGAGGGCATGATGTCCATGCTGGTGCATCTGTGTATAGCATGCATGCTTGTGGTCCTTCATGCCTGCACATACCCTCCCTGGGAGGCACTCACATGGTGGGTGTGGGAGTGGTGGCTTAGTCCATGGCACTGGCTTGGCTCTAGGGGGCACTGCTCGCTGCACTGTGGTGCACAGTGATTGGCAAGCTGAGCACATGTCGGTGTGGGGGACATGTACTTCCCTGTGGCTTGTCTGCCATGCCAGCATGGGGCAGGCCAACTGGGCCCGCAACATGCTGGTGTGACTGCTGCACAGTGTTGTGGTCGCTCACGCACCGCAATCCCACTGGCACAGGGTGCGCCAGCAGGGGTGTGGTGTGCATGGCATTTGTTTAAGTCCTGCTGCTGTGATGCTGAGGGGTGCCCTTGGTGCCCTGCCCCATGGCTGCTGTGGAGGGTGGCTGATGTGCCACACCGTCACTCCACCCTGTTGGCATGCCTCTGCACCGCCAACTCCCTCTATTACTTCTATGTCCAGCATTGTGACGCACTTTTCCTCCCAGGCAGTGAGGACCAGTGGCTCCACAGTGCCTCCTACAGTTGCCAGTGGCTGCTGGCGGGGGTGGGACAGCAGTCCCTGCACCCTGACCCTAAGGTCGTTCCACCGCTTGTAGCAGTCCTATCCATCACGGGGTACACTTGCCACTGCAGTCATCTTCTGGCTGATGGCATGCCAGATGGCTGTCCTGTGCTGTCCAGTGGTCTTACGCTGCAGACTTTTATATAGTTCATCACAGTGGGCGATTACCTCATCTGTGAGGACCACCAGCTCCCACTCCCTACATTTTGGTTTCCGCAGATGATGCTCTGCCACCTTGCATCTAATCCTTTCCTGAGACATTCTGGCTTCTTTCCAGGACTGGATGGCGGCAGGAAGTGGAATATATTTGATGGATTGTTTTTCAAAATGGCCACCGCAATGCTTCCCGTTCCGGCAATGATGCAATTTCTGCCAGGTTGTGATGCAGCGCTTATACAGCTGCACGACCCGGCGCTTACGCTATTTTGCTCAGCAGAAATTGTGCCGGATTACCGCCCAACTTGTGAGGAGGCCCACAGTCAATGTACACAGGTATAGCTCAGGACGAGGTGTTAGGCAGACCCTGTGCAGTTCCCTTAGGGAGCACTACAGAAGATTAAGACTACAGGTATGAGCAATAAATCCCCTTTGGTATCAGTCTGTAACACAAAGATTTAGTTGGTAGCTGTGGCTCAGCAGTCAGACTTATCTCAAGAGGGAGATGAGCAGTATTCAGGGTTTACACAATAGGACTACAGTACTAGGGCACAAGGAAACACTGACCAAAGCTTTGTATTAAAAATAATATATATATTTATTTTACACACTTCTAGTTCAACACATTAATCACAGTTAATAAAGCAAGTTAAAATCAGTCAAGAAAAGTATACACAACTCCCTAGTTAAATTGTAGACAAGTTTGAGCAAGAGTGAAAACTGAGCAAAACGGCATAGTGAAAACCAAACACAAATGGCACTCTAGCAATTTCTCACAAGGGAGGGTGTTAGGCAGAAACCTGTGCAGTTCCCTCTGGGACCACTGCAAAAGATTTAAGACTACAGGTGTTTGGCAGTAAACCCACTTGGTAGCAGTCTGTACCACACAGATTTACTTGGTAGCTGTGGTTGAGCAGTCAGACTTCCCTCAAGAAGAGTTGGTCAGTATACAGAGTATTCACAATAGGTCAAAATACCATAGTAGAACAAGTAAACACTGACCAGAGCTTGGTGTAAAAGAGATATAATTATTTATTTAAAACCACATCTAGAAAAACAGACAGGTACTAATAGTAAGCAATTCAAAACACGGTCACTAAAAGATATACACTCCCTTAGAAGAAAATTAGACAAGTCTTAAGTAAAGCCCCACTTATTTTCAGACAACGGTGAGCGCTTAACGCCGATGGCACTCTAATAATTTGTTGTAAAAGGGAGAGAAAAGCAGAGTATAATGTGAAACAGATCCCAACACTTTCATAAGAACAAAACAAGAGAGGAAGGCAAGTAAAACCGTGAAGTTAGAGTTCAGCAGGCCGGATCCACTTTAAGAGGATCAGAACGAAATGTGTCTAAGGTCACACGGTTGAAGTGCACGAGAGTCTTGCAAAGGTTCAAAAAGAGTTGGACCAAAAGAAAGGGACCAGTTAGAAGGTCAAGGCGGCCAGCCCAGTCAAGAAGGTTAAGGGATTATTATTACCTTGTAGCAATCTTTAGAAAGGGAGGCCTGGCGGACACGGTACCTTAAAGTGGTGAGAATACTCCAGCGGGGGCAGTTGTTCCTGGCAGCGGATGCAAGTCAGTGCTTTGTCCGGGGGAAGAGAAGATCTCGTCGGGGAGGAAGACAGGAGTCTGTTGCACTGCCAGGGAAGAAACCAGCCACGGAGTTCTCAGGTAAAAGGAGCAGTCCTTTTATTCGCGGTCCAGTGGTAAGTGGCTATCCGGTTGCCGGGGTGCTTGGCACGGGCAATTCGACCACAAGACGTCCTGGGATGTGAAGAAAAGAAGGTAAACTGGTTGTGCCCACCAGTCAGGGGAAGAAGCATCTCCAGCCGGAAGATCTTCTCTGTCGTCGGGAAGTAGTGAGTCGGTTCCGCAGGGCTCCACCGGTGGTGTCGCTGTGGTGGGTCAGCTCAGCTTCTCCCTCGTCGGATTCTCAGGTCCTGTGGCGACTTCTGAAGTTCCAGTCCCCAAAGCCCTGCTTTTATGCAGCACACCCCCATTCACTCAGCCTAGCTGTCAATCAAACATGCTAAGTGGTGAGCCGGCCGGCTCACCACTTGGGCCAATCACACAAGAGTACGACTTGAGTTACCAAGGTAACTCAGTCCAGGGTGCCTAAACCCCCTCCCACACCCGCTGTGATACCCAGACAGAGTGGCACCACTTTTGGAGGCTTCTGTGGAGAAGCCTGCCAAAAAGTGGAACAAAGGGCTCGACTTGAGTTGGAGACACAGAAGAGAACACAAAAGCCATTGTAGAATCGAGTCCTGGCAAAAAATACCAACCGGCGAATTAATATTAAATAAATAAACCGGCGGTATGTTCGAGGCTATGAGAATTAAATAATTAAAGTTGGTAGCCTTGAACAATGGGAAAATCCCATAGGGATATATTCGCGGTCGAATATAAAAAGTAGTATCCACTGCCACCAGCCAAAACTCAATCAGGGGGGACGGAGGCGTGCCCCCTCGACTAACAGACCCCGGGGCAATCGAATTGCCCCAACCAGTACATTCACAATATGATGGTTTGTACTGGTTTCTGTTTATAATTTGGGACTAGTAAAGCCAATAGTGACTTTACATGCCCTGGGAGACAGTAGTCAGTCCCAGGGTATTGAGTCTATGGTGGGGTGTCACTATGACACCCCTGTGCTACTGCACGGAGGGTGCTGTGTAACACACATAGTAAAAACACATGAGACCCTATGGAGTAAAGGACCCCATAGCCCATAAAACACATTAACAGTCAAAGGAACACCATAAATCATGTCCAAGAGTGGGAGAAAAAGAGTCTCACTCTTGGCAGGAGAAAAAAAACAAACTCCAGAAATCCAGCAAAGCTGCTGGTGGACTCACTAGGTTAGGAAATTCAGCCTAAAGAGAGAATTCTCCCTAACACTTGCCCCCCCAGACTAAGGGACAGGAGGATTTAATCCACTCCTGGATGAATCTCATACCACTAGTCGATGACATACATCCTAGAGAGACCATCAGCATTTTGGTGGTGGCACCCTGACCTGTGCTCAATGGTGAAATCAAACCCTTGCAGGGAGATTGACCATCTCAATAGTTTTGGGTTTTCCCCTTTCATTTGCATTAACCATCTCAAGGGTTGGTGGTCAGTCTGAATGACAAAAGTAGAACCATACAAGTATGGCCTAAACTTCTTCAGAGCCCACACAATAGCAAAACACTCTCGTTCAATGGTTGCCCACCTTGTTTCAGGATCCTTCAGTTTTCTACTGATGAAGCAAATGGTGTGCTCCCTACCTTTCCCATCCAGTTGACTGAGGACTGCACCTATTCCTACATTTGAGGCATCTGTTTGCACAATGACAGTTTGGTGGTAGTCAGGAGCTGTGAGTACTGGGGCTTGGCAAAGAGCCTTTTTCAGGGTTTCAAAGGCCTGATTGCATTCCTCATTCCACCTAACCTTTTTAGGGAATTTAGGAGAGGAGATGACATTCAGGGGTGAAGCTATGGACCCAGAGTTCTCAATGAAATTCCTGTAATACCTAGTGAGGCCTAAGAAGGCTCTCACCTGAGTCTGAGTAGTAGGTGTTGTCCAATTTTGCACAGCTTCAATCTTACTGGGCAAATGCCTTATTTCTCCACCTCCTACCTCATGTCCAAGGTAGACCACTTTACTCTGTCCAATCTGGCATTTACTTGCCTTTATGGTCAGATTGGCCTTTCCAAGAACCTGCAAAACATATCTCAGGTGGTCCACATGTTCTTCCCAGGAATTGCTGAACACTGCTATGTAACCAAGTATGCCATGCAGAAGTCCTCCATCCCATTCAGAACCTGGTTTACCATCCTTTGAAATGTAGCAGGTGCATTTTTCAATCCAAAAGGCATAACCTTAAACTGGTATAATCCAACTGCAGTAGAAAATGCAGTTTTCTCCTTGGCATGGTCTGCCAGGGCTATTTGCCAATAGCCTGACGTCAAGTCAAATGTGCTGAGGAACTTGGCTGCACCAAGTCTATCCACCAACTCATCTGTCCTTGGCAAAGGGTGGGCATCAGTCTTAGTGACTGCATTAAGAGCTCTGTAATCCACACAGAATCTAAGTTCTTTAGATCCTGCCTTGGGTACTAACACAACTGGGCTAGCCCATGGACTAGTAGAGGGCTCTATTACCCCGAGATCAAGCATCTTGTTGACCTCACCTTTGATGTGGGTTCTTACATTCTCTGACATTCAATATCCTCTGCTTTTGACTGGCAGACAGTCACCAGTGAGTATGTCATGCTGTCCCCAAGGGGTCAAGCCAGGTGAAAGTGAGAACAGAGATGCAAATTGATTTAACATAGATTTGCACTCTTCCTGTTGCTCAGGTGTCAGATCTGAAGAGAGATTTACTCCTTCAATCTTCTCGTCTAAAGGTAAGCCTCTGAGGAGATCAGGAAGAGCTTCACTCTCTTCTTCTTCCTCTGATGATGCTAGAAGCAAAGCTCCTACATCAGGTCTGGAGCCATACGCTTTTAGTCTGTTGGTGTGGAAGACTGTTGGAGCCTCCTTGGGATTGCCCAAGTCCACCAGATAGTTGACCTCTCCAAGTTTACCCACAACTTTAAAGGGTCCCATCCATTTGTCTTGCAAGGCCCTCTGCCTTGTTGGAATTATAACGAGAACTAGCTGGTCTGGAGTAAACTCAACCATGTTAGCCTTTTGGTCATGCCAGTGCTTGACCAATGCTTGTCCAGTTTTCAAGTTATCACTTGCTTCTGCCATCATTTGTGACATTATCCTTCGAAACCTATCACATAGTCAGTCACTCTGACTGGCTTGGGGGAAGGAGCACTCTCCAACCCCTCCTTGATCAGGGCCAATGGACCTCTGACCAGATGACCATAAAGAAGTTCAAAGGGAGAATAACCTACTCCTTCCTGAGGGACTTCTCTATAGGAAAAGAGAAGGCATGGCAGTAGAAGGTCCCACTTTCTTTTAAGGGGGTCCTCTAAAGCACCTATCATGCTCTTCATGGTTCTGTTGAACCTTTCAACCAGCCCATTTGTCTGAGGGTGGTATGCGGTTGAGAACTTGTAAGTAACTCCGCAGGTTTTTCCACAATGCTTTCATGCAGTGGGACAAAAAATTTGACCCCCTGTCAATGATTACTTCCTTAGGAAACTCAACCCTGGTAAAAAAAACCAGGAGAGCCTTAGCCACAGCCGGAGCTGTAACAGTCCTAATAGGAATTGCCTCGGGGTATCTAGTAGCATGGTCTACTACAACAAGTATAAACCTGTTGCCTGAGGAAGTTGGAGGATTAAGGGGACCAACAATGTCAATCCCTACTCTCTCAAATGGGACTCCCACTACAGGGAGAGGCACTAAAGGTGCCACATTCTTGGAGCCAACCTTACCAGAAGTCTGGCAGGTGTGGCAGCTCCTGCAGTATTTATCTACTTCAGCCCCCATCTTTGGCCAATAAAAGTAGAGTGAGAGCCTTTCCTTAGTCTTCTTGAAACTCAAGTAACCAGCCAAAGGAATCTCATGGGCTAACTGCAAGAACTGTGGTCTGTTCTCTTGGGGTACTACAAGTCGTTTGAAGTCCCCAGGTGCAGACTCTGTTGGTTCACTGTAGAAGAGGCCATCTTCCCAGTGTAACCTACATTTCCCAGGCTCTTGCCCTTCAGCCTGAGCATCTGCCTGGTGTCGAAGACCTTCCAGAGTTGAACATTCTCTCTGTCCCTTACTGAAGTCTGCCCTGTTGGGTCCATCTTCTGCCAGTAAAGACTGCAGCTCAGGATGGTCAACAGGATCCAGATCTCCAAGGAGTTCCTGGCCTTCCACTAGCTCTTCTTCAGAGTCTAGTTCAACCACACAGGGTTGTACCTCCCTCTCAGCCTCAGCTGGAGGGGGGGTTACTGGTGTAACTTTGGACAACCTAGGGGAGGGCCTTGTTGGCTCCACTGGAGTGCCGGCTGTGAGGTTCTTTTTAGAAGTTTTAGGTTTCCCTTTTCCTTCTAGTTTCTTAGAGATAGCAGCGGACATCTCCAGTGGAGTAGGAATGATCTCTTTCTTCATCCTCTCCTTGGGAGTACCTCTCATGGTTCTCTCCCTTGCAGGTCTGGTGAGCTCCTGTAACCTTTTACTAGGAGGTCTGGGGGTATGTGACACTACTCCAAGAGTTTTCAAGTCATTACCCAGCAGAACCCTTCCTGGCACCTCACTTTGTATGCTGACAGGTATCTTCACAGTCATGTCATTACACTGGATAAGAACTGGTAATTGGGGAAGCATCTGCACAGG
The DNA here is from genome assembly GCF_040938575.1 of Ambystoma mexicanum. Lineage (NCBI taxonomy): Eukaryota > Metazoa > Chordata > Amphibia > Caudata > Ambystomatidae > Ambystoma > Ambystoma mexicanum. Next base: position 1,345,888,877 of record NC_090923.1, read on the forward strand.
CCCTCCAGCTAACTTGGTGAGGCGTTTGGGTGCCTTAGCAACATCCTCAGCCTGAAAAAACGATTTGTCCACCACAGTTATGCTGGCCCCAGTGTCCCTAATGGCAGGAGTCCCCTGCCATTCACCTGGACACTGTCCTTATAATACTCTTTAGTATTATCTGGGATAGAATTATAGACATCTAAGTTCTGTTGTTGCCACAAACCCAGAGACACTAATGAAACACTGACTGAGACTCCAATGGGTTCATTAGCCAGTAATAGAAAGTTTCCACTTCCCATTTGTACTTCCTCCTCTGGAGCGAAGGCTAAGGAGACAAGCTGGACCCCTGAAGGTTTACCCTTACATCTGGGATCTCCTTTCACATGGTCAGTAGGGCCACAAACAAAGCATTTACCAAATGCTTTCTGGAATGGTGGCTTGTTCTGACCTCCTTCTGGTTTGGCCCCAGGAGGTACACTATCCTGATTTGGTTTCCCTTGTGGCGTACCCTTTTGGTTTTGTTTGGGGCCCTCTTTGGAATTGGAATGATTAGAATTCTCTTTGGAGTCCTGTTTTGGCTGTTTTCCCTCATCCTTTTTCTGAGTAGCCCCAGAATCCTTGTGAGTGGCCCTGTTGGCAACGCACAAGTCAGCAGCCTTAGCTAACTTCCTGGAATGTAATTTCTTTGAATCAGCCAAGTTCTGTCTGAGCTCAGGAGAGCAGGCATCATAAATTGACTCCAACATTACAAGATTCTTCATTCCTTCATACGTGTTAACTCTGTAACCCTTAATCCATCCCTCTAGGTTTTTCAAACTTTCACTCACCCAGGTAGCCCAAGGGGTACCATCATGCTTTTTGAGGGTCCTAAACCTCTTAAGGTACTGGGAAGGGGTCTTCCCAAATCTAGATATCAAAGCTAGTTTCACACATTCATAATCCTTCTTATCCACCTCCCCCAACTCCATTACCACATCGGTTGCAACAGGGGGAAGCCTAGAGAACAACCAGGGAAGTAACTAATTCCCTGTGATGTCCTGGAGCCCATGATTATACTCAAACATTTTTAACCAATCTAACACATCCAACTTAGGTTAATACATACCCACTAATTCCTTAGGCATCCAGGGTCTTTTGGGACTGGAACTCCTAGAGGAACCAGAGGAGAGAGAAGCATTTTCCACAGACAACTTCTTCATTTCTAGTTCATTAAGCTCTATTTCTCTGAGTCTTAACTTAGCTTGCTTCTGTTAGCCTGGGCATTCATTCTTCTGAACTCTAGCTCTTGGTTTCTTTCAGATTGAGCAATACAACGTTTGTACTCTAATTCAAGCTTCATTTTTTCAAGTTCAAAATAAGCAGGGTTACATGTAGGACCTGGTATAGGCCCAGTAGGTACATTAGGTAAGGCAGACAGAGGCTCAGAGTGGCTAACTTCATTAGGTTCACTTTCCTCTTCTGACTCATTATCAAGACTTTGATTCAGATCAATACCATCACTGTTTTCTACATTTGCTGGGGGGGGGTAGATTCCTCTGTACCACCCACACTTTGGTTTTCTAACAATCTTTCTATAAGTTCCATTTTCTTGCCCTTCTCATAGAGATTCTTATGTCTACACAATACTTTTAAGCAATCAGCAGTTTTGGCAGACAATGATTCTAGGGTATAACTCTCCATAGCAGACATAAGAAAATCAGCTTTTTAGTGCTAAGCTCTGTGGTTAGTTGTCCTAAAGTGTTCAAAAAGCACTCTAAAGTGTATTCTCAATACAAATCCCA